>NW_027675867.1:1800000-2330000 GCF_046562875.1 Panthera onca
AACTGAATTTGTTAGCAAAACCATGTGTACAAAGAAAACCTCAAGACCACATGGTTTCACTGGTGAATTTCATCAAATATTTAAAGAAGAGGGGTGCCCGGGTGGCTCAGTCAGGTAAGTGTCTGAATTCAGCTCAGGACATGATCTCACGGTTCGTGAGTTTGAGCCCTGTGTCGAGTTCTATGCTGACAGTTCGAGCCTGGAGCCTGCTTTGGATTCTGTGTCTCCCTCTCTCTCTGCCCCTCCCCTGCTTGCACTCTGTGTGTGTGTGTGTGTGTGTGTGTGTGTGTGTGTGTGTGTGTGTGTGTGTCAAAAATAAATAAACATTTAAAAAAGGTTAAGGGAGAAATAGCACAATTTGTACATAATTCTTATAGAAATAATAATGTGAGAATATTAATTTCCAAGTCATTTTATGAGGATAGCACAGCCCTGACATCAAAAATTGACGAAGATGATATAAAAAAGGGAAATTACAGACCGGTATCCCTCGTGAACATAACACTCCTTGGCCAACATGAACACCCTGAATGCAGAAATACACAAACTGGGAGGCATGTCACAACTAAATGTGGTTTATCCCTGGATCACAAATACATCTTCACATTCCAAAGTCAACATAATTTACCCTATCAGTACGATAAATAACAAAACTTTTGACAAAATTCAGTGCTTATTTATGATTAAGAACTGTCAGCAACCTGTCAGAAACAGAAAGGAGTCTCCTTGATCTACTGAAGAGCATCTCGGAAACCCTACTGCTAACATCATACCTGTGAGCTATGAAACGCTAGCGCACCTGAGATCAGGAGCAAGGCAGACATACCCACTTCCGCCAACTCTGCTCTACATGAGACAGCAGTGTTGGGCCAGTGAGTGGGAAAAAGACTGCTTCAGAGACAATCCTAAGGAATCTAAACAAAACAAAACAAAACAAAACAAACCAAAAAAAAGAAAACACAAAAAAACTGTTAGACCTAATAAGACAATTTAGCAGAATCACAGGATACAAGCTCACTACAAAAAAATAAATAAATAAATAAACAAAATAAATAAATAAATAAATAAATAAATAAATAAATAAATAAATAAATAAAATCAATTGTACTTAGCAAACAAGTAGAATATTAAGTTTAACACTTTAAATAACAAACTCACAATATTCCATTTACAATAGAAACATGGTTAGAAATAAATTTGATGAAATCCACATGATATATGCACTGATAGCTTTCAAATATAGCTGACAGAAATGAAGTAAGTCCTAAATAAATGAAGATGTATAGCATGCACATGTACCTTGGAAGACTTGATAATGTTAAGATATCAATTCTTTCTAAACTGATCTATGAATTCAACAAGATTTCAAGCATCTCTTAGAAGAATTTTCTGAGAAACTGACCAGCTTATTGAAAAATGTGTGTGTGCAGATGTGAATAATTTAGAATCACCAAATCAATCTCAAAAAATAAGAACAACATTGAAAGTCACCTGACTTCAAGGCTTATTATAATGAAAAACACAAGAAATAAGGTGCTGGTTATGATGTGGAGAAAAGAGAGCTTCATGCATTATTGGTGGGAATGCAAACTGGTGCAGCCACTGTGGCAAACAGTATGGAGGTTCCTTGAACAATTAAAAACAGAACTACCATGGAGTGTCTGGGTGGCTCAGTTGGTTGAGTGTCTGACTGGTTCAGGTTTGTGAGTTCGAGCCCCACATCGCGCTCTGTGCAGACAGTGCAGAGCCTGGAGGCTGCTTCGGATTCTGTATCTCCCTCTTTCTCTGCCCCTGCTCACACTCTGTGTCTCTTTCTCTGTCTCTCTCAAGAATACATAAACATTAAAGAAAAATAAAAATAAAATAGAACTACCATATGATCTAGTAAATTCTACTGCTGGATATGTACCCAAAGAAAATGAAAAATATACATGTTTATTGCAGTATTTATAATAGCCAAGATACAGAAGCAGACCAATTGTCCATCAATAGATGAGTGGATACAGAAGACTTGGTCTATGTACATATATGTATACATGGATATATGTGTATATGCTATATATACATACACATAGAATGGAACTTTACTCAGCCATAAAAAAGAATGGAATCTTGCCATTTGCAACAACATGGATGGAGCTAGAAAGTATAATGCTAAGTGAAGTCACTCAGAGAAAGACAAATACCATATGATTCCACTCATGTGGAGTTTAAGAAACAAAGGAACAAAGAAAAAAAGAGACAAACAAAAAAACCAGACTCTTAACTTTAGACAACAAACTGACGGTCACCAGAGAGGACGCAGGTAATGGGACTGGTGAGACAGGTGATGGGGATGGAGAGTAAACTTATGATGAGCACGGAGGCATGTACAGAGATGTGAATCACTCACTCTATAGTACACCTGAAACTCCAATGGGAAATGACCACACCCTCTCGAAATGACTACCACTGAAAGAATGGGAACATTAAATGTCGATGTGTGTGTTGAAGGACTGGGGCTCTCACACGTTGTTGCTCAGTGTTTCATCCATCTCTCTCTCTCTCTCTCTCTCTCTCTCTCTCTCTCTCTCTCTCTCTCTCTATATATATATATATATATATATATATATATATATATATATATGTATATATATATGTATGTATATATATATATATGTATATATATATATAGTAAATAAACTTTATATAAATTTTACTTTATATAACTAAACTTTATATACTTTATATACAAACTTTATATATAAACTTTATATGCTTTATAAACTTTATATAAACTTTATATAAAGTTTACTATATATAGTAAATAAGTAAATAAACTACATATATAAAGTTTATTTACTTATTTTGAGAGAGAGAGAGAGAGAGCACATGAGCAGGGGAGGGACAGAGAAACATGGAGACAGAGGACCCAAAGTGGCAATGCCCTGAACAGCAGAGAGCCCGACGTGGGGCTCAAACTCAAGAACTGAGAGATCATGACTTGAGCCCAAGTCAGATGCCTCACCGACTGAGCCCCCAGGTGCCCCAACTGTCAGTCAGTGTTTCTAATCAAGCCACACATATACAGCATGACCTGGCAATTCTGCAGCCCAGGCGTTTTCCCAAGGAAAAATAAAAACAGGTGCCCACAAAAGACTTACACACCCCATAGCTTTATTCACCGGAGCCAAAAACTAAAAATAATCTTGACATCAGTGAATGGGAGAATGGATAAACAATCTGTGTGTCTATCTACACAATGACTGGGGCTCAGTAACTTAATCAAACAGAGTGGGTACATAACCTGACTGAATCCTGAAAATCATTATGCCAAGTGAAACAAGTCTACAGAAACAGCACGCAGTATGGTACCATTTATAAAGTTCTAGAACAGGCAAAAACAATCCACGGTGGAAAATAACCACCAAGCGGCTGCTTCTGGGGAGTGGGAAGGGAGAGGGAGGTGATGGGAGATGGGCAGAAGGGAACGTTCTGTGGTGAGGGGGATGTTCAGTGTCTCGCCAGGAGTCTGGGTTACTTACACACGTGCATTTGTCAGAGCGAAATGGGATGATTCACTTAAAATGTGTGCGTTTAGTGTTATGCAAATTTTACCTCAAAAGAAAAAAAAATCTAAATCAATACTAAACTCTAGTTTATGACACGTATGTTGAAGAACCCAGGGAAATGTGCCCTGACTTCCACAAGTGACTCTGAAATACATAAAAAGCATATGATGGTTTGATGCTTGGAGGGGATAGAGAGATGGATGAAGCTGTGATAAAACAAGAATAGTGAAAGCTCCATGGAGGAATGTCATGCAGGCCTTCACTGTAAAATTCCGTCAGCTCTTCCGTACGTGTGAAGTTTGTACGGTGGAACGTTGGAGGGGAAACAAAGTAGTGGCTGAACGCACACGGGGCTCATGCACTTGTGTCCCGCTCTGCTGGATGCAGCTGGCTCTGAAGACAGTGGCCCTGAGCCCTGAGCCCACCAGAGATGCCGTGTGGCTAGGCAACCTGCTCGGTGCTCCCTGGCCGTCATCCTCCCTCAGAGGGGTGCACAGGCACAGCAGGCAGGTGGGGTCCAGCACGGACACCAAGTCATGAGAACATAGGCTCTGAAATCTGATCTCCGGGGTGCGGACTTAGTTCCATTTCTGATGAGCTATTCAATCTCAATCCAGTGATGTAAACCCTCTGTGCCAGAGTTTCTGTGTCTGCAACGTGTGGGTAATACAGCGCCCTCCTCCTCAGGTTGTCACGAAAAACATACCAAACCAGTGCTTTTAAGTGACTAAGGACAGTGAGTAACACCATCGCCATTGTCATTGTCGCTCTGTGACTCTCATATCCTCTCTGTTCACCTCCGACACAAGGACACACAAGCACTCCCCAACTCCTTCAGCCAACATCCTAATTCCCCATAAAAGTAACCTCAGAAAATGGATGCCTGTCCCAGTAGCCAGCCCACCTCTGCCCTCAACATGCTCAAGCCACAGCATTTATGAGGACTCTGGGTATAGCTCCTGGCTTCTCTCTTCCAGTAACCTCATCCTCCATGCCTCAGTCACCCATCCCCATGGCTCTCTCCCAACCCTGTGGCTGGTGAAGCCACACCACCTCCATTCGATCACATGGAGCACAGCACTCTCGAAACACCACATGTATCTAGACATGTATCAGAGCGACTCACCCGCTCTGGTCATTTCACAGCCAGACCCCAGCCATTTCTGAGAGTCTCTGAGATGCAGATCTGGGGGCCTGTCTAGGGTCCCTTGCCTTCCTTCCTCATGCAGCTTGATACCTCCTGAGCAGTCAACCCCCTTGGTCTCTGCCCACATGGCCTATGTCCCCAGAAGACCCCTGCCCTGATTAACCCAAATGCTCTGCCTACATGTGTCTGCACCCACCCAGCTGACCGTGGCAGTAGGCCAGCACAGACATGTGTCCAGGTCGCTCCAGGACTCAAGGCCACCCATCTTGCAAGGGCCAGGGGCTGCTGGCCTCCCCTCTCCCCATGACGGCCTTCCCTCCCAGATCACCAAGGGAGACAGAAGCAACAAGAAAGAGACAAAGGTCCTACCAGCCATCGCTCGCCTGGCACCCATGTCCCCCTGTCTCCTCCACCTGCTCACTCCTGCAAACACACACCCGTGTGCCCTGCGGAGGCTGGGGACCCTGTGTGGACACCAGGGGCCTGGGCCTCTCACAACTTCAAGGCCACCTCTCAACCACAGTCATCTTGTCTTTCATTATCAACTCGCCTCTCTACAGAATTCCTTCTGGCCACAGATGTGTCAAAAATGCCTCCCACCTTGAACAAACCATGTAAGCTCCCTTCTCCCACAGCAGGTACCTCACTCTCTTCTCCCCTTTATGGAAAAGGTCTCAGAGGCTGTGACCATACTCAATGTCACCACCTGTGTTCCTCCCATTTTCCCTGCAACCTTCCCACAGAAGGGCGTTCACATACCCTATTCCCATCACCTCCTCCAGCAAGACCCGAGGGATCCCATCACCAAATCTCACAGTCAGACTGTCACCAGGGTGGCACTCTGCATGTTCTTTCCTCTGCCCCCAGGGCTCACATTCACTGGGACATCTCCTACCCTGACAGTCACTGTTCCATCCTCTTCTTGCACCACTGCTCATTCCCAGTTGAGCTCACTCAGGCTACCGGCACCAGCTATGTGTCCATCTCTTTCCTATGGCTCTACCTGAAGCCCACATCACCGACGCAGTCAGACAAACATCCGGGGCACACTTGGCTGTCCCATTTTATTCCTCCTTTCAATTATACAACACAGACTGATTTAGTACCTACCACGTGCCCCACGTTCTTCTGCATGGTAGATATGTATCAGAGAATGAAACAAACACAACTCCCCACTAATATTCTAGCAGGAGATTCTGTTCTGCTCTGAAAGACAACTAACAGCTCAAATGACTAGATTACATGATATGTTAGCGGATAACAAGTAGTACTGAAAACATACCGTGGACACGGGACAGGGAGCTGGGGGAGAGGGCAGTAGGATGTAGTTCTTTAGAGGATGGTTCAAGGAGCCCTCAGCAGAAGGTTACACTTTTTTTTTTAATTTTTATTAATTTAATGTTTATTTATTTTTGAGAGAGAGAGAGAGAGAAAGAGAGAGAAAGAGCGGGAGCAGGGAAGGGGCAGAGAGAGAGGGAGACACAGAATCCAAAGCAGGCTCCAGGCTCTGAGCTGTCAGCCCAGCGCCCAACGTGGGGCTCGAACCCACCAGCCATGAGATCATGAATGACCTGACTTAAAGTTGAACACTTATCCCACTGAGCCACCCAGGTGCCCCATTTTACATTTTAGAAGAGACTAGTGAGCTGGCAGGAAGCTGGCTAGGGAGGAGTGTCGGGGGCAGCTGGAGGCTGCAGGGCAAGGAGGGGTATGGTGCAGAGGTCCAGGAGACTCATGGGCAGGATGTGGAGAGGATTGTAGGGACCCTGACTTCTGCTTGGGGTGACATGAGAGTCCACGGACAGGCTCTGTGCTGAGATACAATGTGGCCCTCGATGCTCTGAAGGCTGATGGGACATGAACATGGGTACAGGGGGCGCAGTGAGGATGGCTGGCTACCATAACCCAGGCAGGAGTGATGTTGGTGGCCCAGGCCAGAGGGGTGGTGCTCTGTGGGGACAGCACGGGGTTCTGGTCCAACCAGATGCGTTGAAGAATGAGCCATGGGAACCTCAGGGGCGTGTTTATTCTCAGCGTCCCGGTCATCATCCTGGATCGCCCCTGATTGGCCCATATTATCTCCAATCCAAATATCTGCCTTTATCCATCAATCTAGATTAATTTCACAAAAATATTCTACCCCCAAAAAAGAAAACTGCAGAACAACAGAGGATTCCATGTATGTAAAAGAAAATATTGTGTTTTTTGGGGGGAGATGTATGCATATGTGACGAATTATAAGAAAAGCAAAGAAATAATTATAGCATTTGGGGTAACAGGAGAAGGGGTACAGTTGATGGGTGTTCATGGGCTTCCTTGTGTTACCTGAGTAGGGTAGAGAATCCATTCATTGCCATTCTTTAAGGAATGCACCCAGTATATGTACTCTTCTGTACATATGAAATATTCAAGATCGGATAAGGAAAAAGGTGCATTTAGAATGGGAAATGTTCATCTAAATCAGGCTTCTCAAATGTGCATATGTATACATATGGAGATGCCTTATAAGTACCACAGAGATGTATTATATAGATGACATTGTGGTAAATGCATACGTATTTCTATAAAGGTACATAAGAAATAAAGTAGCTAAAAGCTAAAAATACTACTTCTAGAAAATAAACTTACATTGCTTCTCACCCTTTTGGCTAAGATCAAGTGTAGAAATTGAGTACACAGTGGAAGGTCAAGTGTAGAAAACGAGCACACAGTGGAAGGGGTGGAGAGAACCCTAACTTAGGCTTCTACATCCTCCCCATCTTTGAGATCCTACTTAGAACGGTAGAAACCACTCCTGTGTGTAGCATCTATCTTCTACCTTCTTCTCTACATTTGACTTTGTAAAAGTCATATATTGTATATATTACCTTTATAATATTTTTAAATAGTGGTTAAAAATGCCACACTAGGGCACCTGGGGAGCTCAGTCAGTTAAGCGTCCAACTTCGGCTCAGGTCACCATCTCACGGTTTGTGAGTTGGAGCCCCACATCTGGCTCTGTGCTGACAGCTGGGAGCCTGGAGCCTGCTTCAGATTCTGTGCCTCCCTCTCTCTCTGCCCCTCCACCACTTGCACTCCGTCTCTCTCTGAAAACTAAATAAACATTAATTTTTTTTAAATGCTACACTCAGCAACCTGAAGATTCTGCATCAATAATCACAATGAAAGTAAAGGTATTTGAAATTCCTTGGCCCCAAACCCTGCCATACATACATAGAGAGTACATAGAGATGAGAACACGGGAGGAGAGAAGTAAGGCAGTTTGGAAAACATCAGATGATGTATTGTTTTTGTACGTCACATTTCCTAACTCTCAAAGAGGGCTGCTGGACTTTCACAGAGATTCCCAAATTCTTCATTAGAAAAACTTTCCGGGGGGGGCACCTGGGTGACTCAGTCAGTTAAGCATCTGACTCTTGATTTTGGCTCAGTTCATCATCTCAGGGTTCATGAGATCCCAGGATTCAATCCCCGCGTAGCGCTCTGTGCTGACAATGCGGAACCTGCTTGGGATTTTCTCTTCCTCTCCCTCTGCACCTCTGCTGCTCTCTCTCTCTCTCTCTCTCTCTCTCTCTCTCTCTCTCTCTCAAAATAAACATCTAAAAAAAAGAAGAGAAAAACTTGGGGCACCTGGGTGGCTCAGTCGGCTGAATGTCCACCTTTGGCTCAGGTCATGATCTCATGGTCCATGAGTTCCAGCCCCACATTGGGCTCTGCTGACAGCTCAGAGCCTAGAGCCTGCTTCAGATTCTGTGTGTCCCTCTTTCTCTGTCCCTTCCCCACTCACCGTCTCTCTCTCTCTCTCTCCCTCTCTCTCTCTCTCTCTCTCTCTCAAAAAAAAAAAAAGTTAAATTTTTTTTTTAAATAAAACTTTTCTTAACACCTGCTGGCCTATAAAGAAGAGCGAATAATACAAATATTTTTAAGGATACTGAACTTTTTTACAAAGCTTAATTTTTTAATTATTGGCTGCTTTGAGGAGCCTTCGAGGGCATATCAATTGGATCAGTAATTGTATAGCACCCTGAAAACGCCGTTGCCTCAGAGTACTAATGTCAGAACAAATGCTTTCCAACTCATTAGAACTCAACAGAGACCAGAAGAGTGTAAGAATGAACTCTCAGGAGCTGTGAGGCATTTATGTACAGCATGCCCAGTCTTAGACAACCCCACAGGTTGATTTCTCAGGGCATATTTCCAGATGAAGGAGTCAGGGTAGTCAGCCAAGTTCTTGGAATATCTTAACTAGGAGGTGCCAACTTGGATTCAAACTCAGGTCAGCCTGTGCCCATCCCAGAATCCACACTTCCTTTCAAGCACAGTCTTCAAACATCTTTTTTCTCTTTATGAAACATTCCAGAATTGATGCAGATTCCTTTTGTCCCACAGGTCAATCAGTGCCAGCCCACAGAGTGATGGATTTCCTTAAGACACTAGAGCCCAAGATTCATCTTCTGGTTCAAAAAATAAAGTTTATGTGCTTCTAAAGCCCGGTGTGTATACTGGTAAGTGAGCTAGGTTGAACAGACTTGACTCTGACCCTCATCTTCCTCGTCCTTCAGTTCATGGCACCCCTGCCCGCCCATCCCATGCCTGGACCAGTTTGGGACCCTTGTGCTGACACCTCTGAACTGTATCCACAGTATTCACTTTAAAGTAAACGAGATGTGCGGGCAGAACAGTGCTCCCCACAAAGATGGCTCCTCTGTGGACCGCAGGAGATGGAGAGTACCCTGGGTCACCCAAGTGGTCAGCCCTGAAGGTGGGAAAGGGAGCAGAGAAAGACTGGCGGGTGCACCGTCATGGGTCTGAACAAAGGAGCAGGCGGACTCCAGCCCATGAGGGCCGCTAGCGGCTGGAAGAGACCAGGAGGTGGGAGTCTCCCTGGGAGCCTCCAAGAGGAATGCGGCGTGTGGGTGTCGTGACTTCAGCCCCATGAGACCACAGGTGAGCCCGGAGCTGGGAAGAACAGTGTTGCTTGAAGCCACTGTTTTCCGTCATGTACATCAGCTGATGCCACTCCCTGCTTAACAGGCCACAGCACTTTCTCACTGCTGTTGCAAAAATATCAGCTCCATGCTGAGCTCAGTGGCCCCAGGTTGGGGAACCTACCTGACACCAAATCCCCTGTGTGTCACGTCCCTCCTCCCCTCTCACTGGACGCCAGGCTCAGGGCCCCTGGTGTTATGATCCGGTTGTTCCTACTCGGGGACTTTGCCCTCGATGCCCCTCCCTGAAATACTCTGCCCCCCTCCTCTCCTCCAGGCCTCAATTTCCACGTCCCCTTCTCCAAGTGTCCTATGCACCGGCAGCAGCAGCTCCAGGGATTGCTGCAAATGCACATTCTCAAACGCCGTGGCACGCCTGCCTGATCAGAGACTCTGGAGATGGTGGGTCCCAGGTGCACTAGTTGACTGAGCCTCCTTTCCTCCCCTCATTCCACAGGGGGTGGCAGCCTCACCTATCTCCATCTCTGGTACCTAGAATGAGGCAAGCTGCACAGCAGGAGCTCAGTAAATATTTGTGGGATGGATTACTGAAAGTATTTTCTAGAAGCCGCCAAGAAGGCACCACGCTATGTATAAAAAGATCAAAACAGCATGGCTCTGCCCTGCAGAACTTACAGTGGAGTGGAAAAGGTCTTTTCTCATACAGCGTGGTGCACACCATGACAAATGCCTATGACAGCCCGAATGAGGACCCCTGAACCCATGTGATGCCTGGCTTGTGCCTAGCACAGGACAGATTGTGTGTGATGCATGTCCTCGTCCATGAAACGTATACTGTCTCCCCTGCTTAGAACATGATCCTCCCATATTGCTCATTCAGAGACACACCTCTACCTGGTGCCTCCCATCCAGAGGAAGTTATTAAAAAAATGGATTGGACGTGGGATGTCTGGGTGGCTCAGTCTGTTGGGAGTCCGCTCTTGATATTGGCTCAGGTTGTGATCTCACGGTTCATGGGTTCAAGCTATGTGTGGGGCTCTGCACTGGCAGCGTGGAGCCTGCTTGGGGTTCCCCCTCTCTGCCTCATCCCCACTCATGTGCACTCTGATTGTTCGCTCTTGCTCTCTCCCTCTCTCTCAAAATAAGTAAATTTTAAAAAAATATGTGTCGGGGTACCTGGGTGGCTCAATCAGTTGTCTGACTTCAGGTTAGTTCATAATATCATGGTTTCTGAGTTCGAGCCCCACATCAGGCTGTGTGCTGTCAGCTCAGAGCCTGGAGCTTGCTTCCAATTCTGTGTCCCCCTCTCTCTCCGCCCCTCCCTGCTAGTGCTCGCTCTCTCTCTCTGTCTCTCTCTCTCTCTCAAATATAAACGTTATAAGTATATGAATGAATGAATGAATGAATTAATTAATGAATGGTCATAGATTCAGAAGATAGAAAAATCTTAGAGGAATGTGGACAAGGCAACCAGGCTTGGGGTGTTCCAGCTAAAAGGTGCAGTCAGAGCAAAAGCCCTGAGGGGTGGGCAGCGTGACGAAAGGCCAGAGGGGTGGTGGCGGGGGTGTCTCCAGTGACCGTGGAGTCGGCAAAGCTGTGGTCCCAGCTGAGGCATGCTGACCCACACCAGGCAGAAGCCTGCGGGGGATGGGGGAGAGGGCTTTACCACAACCCCCACGGAGAGTATTCCTGTCCAGGATTCTCCACCCAGGTGAGGGGTCCCCGGTACAGGATGGGGTCCTATAGCAGGGCAGTCACTGGCCGACCCATCCTCGGGGCAGACGGACTGTCTTCCCCGCCCAGCAGCTGAAGACGCTGCTGGAAGGGGAGAAGAGACTCAGCCCAGAAGGCAAGTGGAAACTTCCCACCTGAACTCTGAAAATAAGGAATGGATGGTTTGAACTCTGCTTGAAACTATGCATTGGGAGACAGTTAGTCCTTTCAAGGCCATGGGCTAAATAATCTGAGGCATTTTCACAGAGCAGTGACTCATCTGAGATAGATTCACCACTTCCTCTCACAGCTGGCCTTGTGGGGACTAATTTGATGACGTGTCTCCCTTCAGTGAATTTCCAAGAAAGGGTTTTGTGCGCCTCTATTTATTTAAGATGAAAAACACAATAAAGCTCTTTATTATCAAACCTATCCTGATTCTGTCGAAACCCCACAGGTAAAGTCTTCACGTGCCCCTGTGTGTAAACAAACATGGACACTGTCTGCGGGGACAGGCACTTCTGCACGCACAGGACACTGAGCACGCAACGTCGGCATATATAAAATTACACCAAAACCCAGGGTACTTTTTTTCTCCTTATCAAAAATGTACTGGGCCATAGCTCTGTGAATATACTTGGTGATCTAAGCTATTCATTAAAGGTAATAGAACAGAAAAATAACTTTTGATACACAGCTACTCCAACATGTTATGTTTTAGAGTCTTTGCTAAATCACATTGTCAGAGTTCACTATATTTTACTATTGAGTCAATGTGAAAGAATGAACCCTCTCTCTCAGAAATGTCTCTCCTTAATGCTCAAGACCTGCTCTGCTAAGTTTAATACAGTGACAGTTCCAGGCTTAATTTACTCCTTGGAGCAAGCCATTAAGTATGCATTGCAGCTCTGTGCCTGCTCTGTGAACTGTCCCCTTTTCTTAAATACACAGCCAGGTAGTAAAGGTCCCCCAGGAGGGGATTTGAACTAGGTTTGGTAGTTAGCAGAAAATCAGGCATAATGTGCACGCATCCAGAATCTTTCATGTGACACCAGTAATTTTTCAATCATCATCAAGAATCATAAAATAGTTAGGAATAAGCCTAACCAAAGATGTAAAGGATCTGTACACTAAAAACTATAGAAAGCTTATGAAGGAAATTGAAAAAAAATAAAAACAAATGGAAAAACATTCCATGCTCATGGATTGGAAGAATAAGTACTGTTAAAATGTCAATACTACCCTAATCAATCTACACGTTCAACGCAATCCCAATCAAAATTGCACCAGCATTCTTCTAGAAGCTAGAACAATCAATCCTAAAATGTATATGGAACCACAAAAGACTTCAAATAGCCAAAGTAATATTGAAGAACAAGACCAAAGCAGGAGGCATCACAATGCCAGACTTTGGCCTTTACTACAAAGTTGTAATCGTCAAGACAGCATAGTATTGGCACAAAAACAGACACATAGACCAATGGAATAGAATAGAGACTCCAGAATTGGACCCACACAAGTACGGCCAAGTAATCTTTGACAAGCAGGAAAGAATATCCAATGGAAAAAAGATAGTCTCTTTAACAAAGGGTGCTGGGAGAACTGGACAGCAATATGCAAAAGAATGAAACTAGGCCATTTTCTTACACCATTCACAAAAATAAACTCAAAATGGATAAAGGACCTGAATGTGAGACAGGAAACCATCAATCCCTAGAGGAGAAAGCAGGAGAAAACCCCTCTGACCTCAGCTGCAGCAATTTCTTACTTGACACATCTCCAAAAGCGAGGGGATTAAAAGCAAAAATGAACTATTGGGACCTCATCAAGATAAAAAGCTTCTGCACTGCAAAGGAAACAATCAACAAAAGTAAAAGGCAACCGACAGAATGGGAAAAGATATTTGCAAATGACATATCGGACAAAGGGCTAGTATCCAAAATCTATGAAGAACTCACCAAACTCCACACCCAAAAAACAAATAATCCAGTGAAGAAATGGGCAGAAGACATGAATAGACACTTTCTGAAAGAAGACATCCAGATGGCCAAAAGGCACATGAAAAGATGCTCCACATTACTCCTCATCAGGGAAGTACAAATCAAAACCACACTGATATATCACCTCACGTTGGTCAAAGTGGCTAAAATGAACAAATCAGGAGACACTAGATGCTGGCGAGGATGTGGAGAAACAGGAACCCTCTCACACTGCTGGTAGGAATGTAAACTGGTGCAGCCGCTCTGGAAAACAGTGTGGAGGTTACTCAAAAAAACAAAATTGGAACTACCCTACAACCTACCAAGAGCACTACTAGGAATTTACTCAAGGGATACAGGAGTGCTGGTGCATAGGGACGCTCGTGTCCCAATGTTTATAGCAGCACTTTCAACAATAGCCTAATTATGGAAAGAGCCTAAATGTCCATTGACTGATGAATGGATAAAGACATTGTGGTTTATATACACAATGGAATACTACTTGGCAATGAGAAATCTGGCCTTTTGTAGCAACGTGGATGGAACTGGAGGGTATTATGTTAAGTGAAATAAGTCAGGCAGAGAAATACAGATATCATATGTTTTCACTCATATGTGGATCCAGAGAAACTTAACAGGAGACCATGGGGGAGGGGAAGGAAAAAAAAAAAAAAAAAGGGAGAGAACCAAACCATGAGAGACTCTTAAAAACGTAGAATAAACTCAGGGTTGATGGGGGTGGCGGGGAGAGGAAGGTGGGTGATGGGCATTGAGGAGACCACCTGTTGGGATGAGCACTGGGTGTTGCATGGAAACCAATTTGACAATAAATTTCATAAAAGAAAAAAAAAAGGAATTTTGCAATCATTAAAAAGTCAACCGTATGGGGGCGCCTGGGTGACTTGCTTGATTAAAAGTCTGACTTCAGCTCAGATCATGATCTCACGGTTTGTGGGTTTGAGCCCCGTGTCAGGCTCTGTGCCGACAGCTCAGAGCCTGGGGCCTGCATCTATTCTGTGTTTCCCTCTTAGCGCCCCCACCCACTTATGCTCTGTTTCTCTCTTTCTCTCTCTAAAAATAAATAAACACTATTTTTTTTAAAAGTCAACCATATGCCTGTTCAGGTATTTTCTCCTGCATAGATGGACTGAGAATTAATAAAAGTGAATACATTATTTAACAGATGCAGTAAAGAGATTATCACCAGGTGAGGACCATCCCTGCCACCAACGGCTTCCCCAGCCAGATATGGGGACATATGTTGCCTTCTGAGAATGTGCAAACGCAGAGTATACTGTGCATACTGGGGCATACTGGGGCATACTGGGGGCAGGCACAGGCTGGCACCTCCCATTCACCTTTGCAAACAATGAACCTGTGTGTTCTGACTCCAGGAATGCCTGGAATACACACTGGTTCTAATTAACAACCGAGAGAAACATAGTGGTATAAAATTGATAGAAGAAATGTAAAATTGAACAAATGAAATAATGATTAAATGGAAAAGCTATCTGTAACTCCCAGTAAATTATATTTTATGGCATCAAAAATATGCAATTTTTTTTCCCAGAAGAAAGGATCTAGAATTTCCAAGGTAAAGAAATTTGGCATAAAATATGAGAGGAAGAGGGTACTGAATTTAGAAGCATGTCAGGCCCAACAGGCACAGATTCTAAACTAAACAGTCAGGAAAGGCCTCAAATCCCAAATCAGAGCACCCCCTCCAGTATGCTAAGGGCACAGGTGCAACAGGGTGAGCTTCGGCCACCCGGCTAGCTTTCCTTCCTTCCTTCCTTCTTTCTTTCCCCAAATGCCCCTATGACAGGACCTGTGATGGATGGCAGGATTCTGTCCTGAGGATGTAAGAGGTAGTCTCTATTCCCACATCACTCACAGGCCAGTGGGATCGTGGCTCAAAGACAAAGTAACACCCCACCTCAGAGCAGTTTCCCCAACTCAAAACGCAGCCAGAAATCGTCAGTGCCCGTGGGGTGAGATCCAGGGTCCCCAGCCCTCCTCTCTGGGACTCCCACACCTGCCTCATCCCCGATCTTCCTTCTGGGATCCCAACCAACTTCACTCCAGCCTCAGGACCTGCACCTGTGCCCTCCACCTGAAATACTCTTGTGCTCCATCACTGAGTGGCCGGCTCTCTGTCTGTCACCTGCCCCTCCTTGACTTCACGCCAGGTGAGCTCCAGTCAAGGCAAACAGACAGCCTCGTAGACAGAGGTGTCCAAGCAACTGCAGGACACGTATGGTGAGGGCAGTGCTCTGAGGAGGAGGTTTCGGCGAGCCCCGGCTCTGTTCACCCCTTGGGTGACACTGCTGGTGCTCAAGGTCACCCAGAGTTGCAGAGCAGGAGCGATATGGGGAAAGTCATAATTCTCACCGTTCTTAACAAAATTCAACGGCTTTTCCTCAAAACAACAACGGAAAACCAGAACACAGAAAAACTTATGTTCCTGGAAGACTTTGATTAATTTCTAGAGTTGTGGAAAAGCTTCTTCTGACCAGTTCGGCCATCTTTTCTTAGTGGGAGAGTGACATTCAGAGGTCATTACTCTATTGTTTCCCTTCTTTCTGTCTCTGTCTCTGTCTCTGTCTCTGTCTCTGTCTCTCTCTCTTTCACATTTAAACTCCCCTCTTGGCTGCATCAACCTGTAGGCAGCTTCAGTACTTCCCTTTGAAAACTCCTCCCACTTCTCTCGAGTGCTCCCCCAGCTACAGACTCTGGAGGCATCTGAGGGTGCCAGGCCAGCTTCTCATGCGCATCCACTGCTGCGTCCACTCCACGCTGCTCCTACCCCTCGGCTGGCCCGGGAACCTGCCCAGGGTCTCCTGAGGCCTCCACCCACCCACACCCAACCGCCTTCCTCCATACCCTTGCTGGACCTCCCAGCGCCGACTTCCTTCCAGAAACACTCCTCCCCTGGCTACAGTCTCCAGTGTCCTTCCCGCTGCTCCTCAGCCTGCTGGTAAGGCATAGTCTCTTCTACCCAGCTGGCAGCCATGGCATTCATCAGAGACACAAGAGGGGAGAGAGAGGAGAGACAGAGGGAGACAAAAGAGAGAGAGAGAGAGACAGAAGACAGAGACATGGAGAGACATGGGGGAGACAGAGACAGAGAGAAGTGTGGAGTGGGAGACAGAGAGATGGTGGGCCTCACTCCCTCATGGGTGACATCCTCACTGTTGCTCTGGAACCTCACCCAGGCCCTGGCCTCAGCCACACAGGAATGTGTGATTCTCACATGATTTTCTCCAGTCCAGCCCCCTCCTCTGATCTGCAGCTGGCATCTCCCACTGTGCCCTTGTCCCATCCTCTAAACACAGGACAAGGGTGTCCCAGGTAAGTACTGACCTCCTGAAAGCATTGACACATGACCTGGGCTGACAGACCGTCCACTCAGGCCCTGAGACCCTCTGGGACTGCTAGTCCCTACAACTTTTTCCAAATCCCCTGTAATTCCCCTTGGAGTGTGTCTGTGAGCAGTTGCAACATCCATCCCATTTGAAAGACAGGACCCCAGCAATCATCCCCGGAACACTGCTCACCTACACTGTCCTTGCCAGGCTCTTGCAACATGCTACCTGCTGACCATCCTGTCAGGGCACCTGCTCACACCTGCTGACCATCGTGACAGAGTCTTGCTCACACCAGCCCCCTGGAGCCGGCTGGGCACAATTTGTCTGAATCTGCTCAGCCTGTAGGTGAAATGATCAAATACTACAACCACTGTTGTTACACCTGAGAAGAGGTAGTTGGCACTTCCCACTTGCCATCATTCCCCAAGCACCTTCAAATGTAAAGATGCTTCCTTGTGCTGACATAGCCATGCTGAGCACCTGCCTGATTTCAACTCCGGAAGTCAGTCAGGAGACTGAGAGAGATGAGTCTCTCTCATCTGGAAGTCAGTCAGGAGTCCCTCCCCTCTCTGGTCCAGAAGTCAGTCAGGAGAAACTCCCCACTCTCTCATCCAGAAGTAAGACAGGAGAACCTCCCCTGTCTGGTTGAGAAATCAGTCAGAAGAACCTCCCCTCTCTCTCTCCTGGATGTCAGTCAGGAGAATCTCCCCTCTCTCTCCTGCAAGAGAACCTCCACTCTCTGATCCAGAATTCAGTCAGGAGTACCTCCCCTCTCTCATCCAGAAGTCAGTCAGGAGAACCTCCCCTCTCTCTCATCTGGAAGTCGGTCAGCAGAACATTCACTCTCTGGTCCAGAAGTCAGTTAGGAGAAGCTCCAGTCTCTCTTCCAGAAGCCACTCAGGAGAACCTCCCCTCTCTCATCCAGAAGTCAGTCAGGAGAACCTCCCCTCTCTCTCGTCTCGAGGTCATTCAGGAGAGCCTCCCCTCTCTCTCATTCAGGAACCTTCCCTCTCTGGTCTAGAAGTCATTCAGGAGAACCTCCCTTCTCCCTCATCCAGAAGTAAGACAGGAGAATCTCTGTCTGGTCCGGATATCAGTCAGGAGAACTTCCCCTCTCTCTCGCCTCGAAGTCAGTCAGGAAAATCTCCCCTCTCTCTCATCCGACATCGGTCAGGAGAACCTCCACTCTCTCCTCTGGAAGTCAGTCAGAAGAACCTCCGCTGTCTCTTATCTGGAAGTCAGTCGGGGGAAACTGCCCTCTCTCTCGTCTGAAAGTCATTCAGGAGAACTTCCCCTCTCTCTCGTTCAAGAATCTCCTCTCTCTGGTCCAGAAGTCATTCAGGGAAACCTCCCCTGTCTCTCATTCAGAAGTCAGTCAGGAGAACCTCCCCTCTCTCATCCAGAAGTCAGTCAGGAGAACCTCCCCTCTCTCATCCAGAAATCAATCAGGAGACCTACCATCTCTCTCGTCCAGAAGTTAGACAGGAGAACCTCCCGTGTCTGGTCTAGAAATCAGCCAAGAGAACCTCCCCTCACTCTCACCTGAAAATCAGTCATGAGAACCTCCCCTCTCTATCCTGCAAGAGAACCTCCCCTCTCTCATCCAGAAGTCGGTCAGCAGAACCTCCCCTCTCTGATCCAGAAGTCAGTCAGGAGAACCTCCCCTCTCCCTTATCCAGAATTCATTCAGAGAACCTCCCCTCTCTCTTGTTCAAGAAACTCCTATCTCTGGTCCAGAAGTCAGTAAGGAAAATCTCCCCTCGCTCTCATCCAAAATCAGTCAGGAGAAACTCCCCTCTCTCATCCAGAAGTCATTCAGGACCACCTCCCCTCTGTCACATCCAGAAGTCGGTCAGGAGAAGCTCCCCTCTCTCGTCCAGAAGTCAGTCAGGAGAATCTCACCTCTCTCTCTCCGGAAGTCATTCAGGACTACTTACACTCTCTCTTTCTCAAGAACCTCCGCTCTCTGGTACAGAATTCAGTGTGGAGAACCTCCCTTCTCTCTCGTTCAAAGTTAAGACAGGGAAACCTCCCCTGACTGCTCCGGAAATCAGTCAGGAGTACCTCCCCTCTCTCTTGCCTGAAGTCAGTCAGGAGAATCGCCCCTCTCTTTCCATCAAGAGAACCTCCACTCTCTGGTCCAGAATTCTGTCAGGAGAACCTCACCTCTCTCTCATCCGGAAGTCATTCAGAAGAATGTCTCCTCTCTCTCTTCAACAACCTCCCCTCTCTGGTCCAGAAGTCACTCAACAGAACCTCCCCTCTCTCCCGTCCAGAAGTCAGTCAGGAGAACCTCCACTCTCTGGTCCAGAATTCAGACAGGAGAACCTCCCCTCTCTCTCATCCAGAAGTTGGTCAGCAGAACATCCATTATCTGCTCCAGAACACAGTCAGGAGAACCTCCCATCTATCATCCAGAAGTCAGTCAGGAGAACCTCCCCTATCTCATCCAGAAGTCAGTCAGGAGAACCTCCCCTATCTCATCCAGAAGTCAGTCAGGAGAACCTCCCCTATCTCATCCAGAAGTCAGTCAGGAGAACCTCCCCTATCTCATCCAGAAGTCAGTCAGGAGAACCTCCCCTATCTTTCATTCAAGAACCTCCACTCTATGGTTCAGAAGTCAGTCAGGTAAACTTCCCATCTCTCTCGTCCAAAAGTCAGTCAGAAGAACCTCCCCTCTGTTGTCCAGAAATCAGTCGAGAGAACCTCCACTCTCTCATCCGGACGTTGGTCAGCAGAACGTCCACTCTGGTCCAGAAGTCAGTCAGGAGAACCTCCCCCCTCTCTCTCGTCCAGAAGTCGGTCAGCAGAACCTCCATCTCTGGTCCAGAAGTCAGTCAGGAGAACCTCCAGGCTCTCATCCAGAACTCAATCAGGACAACCTCCCCTCTCTCTCATCCAGAATTCGGTCAGCAGACCCTGCCCTCTCTCGTCCAGCAGTCAGGAAGGAGCACCTCCCCTCTCTCTCGTTCGGAAGTCATTCAGAGATCCTCCCCTCTCTCTTGTTCAAGAACCTCCTCTCTCTGGTTCAGAAGTCAGCCAGAGGAACCTCTCCTCTCTCGTTCAGAAGTCAGTCAGGAGAACTTCCCCTCTCTTATCCATAAGTCAGTCAGGAAAACCTCCCCTCCTTCTCATCGAGAAGTCAGTCAGGAGAACCTCCCCTCTCTCTCATCTGGAAGTTGGTCAGGAGTACCTCCCCTCTCTGGTCCAGAAGTAACTCAGGTGAACCTCCCCTCTGTCTCGTCCAGAAGTCAGTCAGGAGAACCTCCCCTCTCTCTTATCCAGAAGTCGATCAGGAAAACCTCCCCTCTCTCTCATTCAAGAACTTCCCCTCTCTGGTCCAGACGTCAGTCAGGAAGAACTTCTCCTCTCTCTAACCCAGAAGTCAGTCAGCAGAACCTCCCTTCTCTGTCATTCATGAGAACTTCCACTCTCTTGTCCAGAAGTCAGTCAAGAGAACCTCCCATCTCTCTAACTCAAGAACCTCCACTCTCTGGTCCAGAAGTCAGTCAAGAGAACCTCCAATCTCTCTCATTCAACAAACTCCCCTCTCTGGTCTAGACATCAGGAAAACCTCCCCACTCTCTCGTGTAAAAGTCAGTTAGGACAACCTACCCTCTCTCGTCCAGAAGTCAGTCAAGAGAACCTCCCTTCTGTCTCATCCAGAAGTCGGTCAGTAGAACCTCCACTCTTTGGTCCAGAAGTCAGTCAGGAGAACCTCCCTTCTCTCGTCAAGAAGTCAGTCAGGAGAACCTCCCCTCTCTCATCCAGAAATCAGTCAACAGATCCTCCCCTCTCTCTTATCCGGGAGTCACTCAGGAGAAACTCCCCTCTCACTTATTCAAGAACCTCCCCTCTCTGGTCCGGAAGTCAGGAAATCTTCCCCTCTCTCTTGTCGAGAAATAAGACAGGAGAACTTCCCCTGGTCTGGGCCAGAAATCAGTCAGGAGAACCTTCACCTCACTCTTGTCCAGAGGTCAGTGAGGAGACTCTCCACTCTCTGGTCCAGAAGTCAGTCAGGAGAACCCCCCACCCCCTTCTCTCTCACCTGGAAGTTGGTCAGGAGAACCTCCACTCTCTCGCCTGGAAGTCAGACAGGAGATCTCCCCTCTCTTCTTTCAAGAGAACCTCCACTCTCTGGTCCAGAATTCCATCAGGAGAACCTCCTTTCTCTTGTCCAGAGTTAGTCAGGAGAACCTCCCCTCTCTCTCATTCAAGCAACTCCACTCTCTGGTCCAGAAGTCAGTCAGAAGAACCTTCCCTCTCTCGGCCAGATGTCAGTCAGGAGTACCTCCCCTCTCTCTCGTCCAGAAGTCATACAGGACAACCTCCCCTCTCTCTTGTTCAAGAACCTCCGCTCTGTGGTCCAGAAGTCAGTAAGGAGTACCCCCCTCTCTCTCACTCAGATGTAAGACAGGAGAACCTCCCCTCTCTGGACTAGAAATCAGTCAGGAGAACCTCCCCTCTCTCTCTATTCCGGACGTTGGTCAGCAGTACCTCCACTCTCTAGTGCAGAAGTCAGTCAGCAGAACCTCCCCTCTCTCTGACCTCGAAGTCAGTAAGGAAAATCTTCCCTCACTCTCCACCAAAGTCAGTCAGGAGATCCTCCCCTCTCTCTTGCCTGAAGTCAGTCAGGAGAATCTCCCCTCTCTCTATTTCAAGAGAACCCCCACTCTCTCATTCACAAGTCAGTCAGGAGATCCTCCCCTCTCTCGTCCAAAAGTCAGTCAGGAAATCCTCCCCTCACTCTCATTCAAACACTGCCAATCTCTGGTCCAGAAGTCAGTCAGGAAAACCTCCCCTGTCTCTTTTCCAAAAGTCAGTTCAGGAGAACATCCCCTCTATCTCATTCAAGACACTCCACTCTCTGGTCCAGAAGTCAGTCAGGAGAACCTCCCCTCTCTCTTATTCAAGAAACTCCACTCTCTGGTCCAGAAGCCAGTCAGAAGAACCTCCCTTCTCATCTAGATGTCAGTCAGGAGTACCTCCCCTCTCTCTCGTCCAGACGTGAGTCTGGAGTACCTCCCCTCTCTCTTGTTCAAAAACTTCCCCTCTGTGGTCCAGAAGTCAATCAGGAGAACCTCCTCTCTCTCTCATGCAAGAAACTCCACTCTCTGGTCCAGAAGTCAGTCAGGAGAACCTCTCCTCTCTCGTCCAGATGTCAGTCAGGAATACCTCCCCTCTCTCTCTCGTACCGAAGTCATACAGGACAACCTCCCCTTTCTCGTGTGCAAGAACTTCCCCTCTCTGGTCCAGAAGTCACTCAGGAGTACCTCCACTCTCTTGTCCAGATGTCAGTCAGGAGTACCTCCCCTCTCTCTTGTCTGGACGTCATACAGGACAACCTCCCCTCTCTCTTTTTCAAGAACTTCCCCTCTCTGGTCCAGAAATCAGTCAGGAGAACCTCACCTCTCTCTTGTCTGGAGGTCGGTCAGCAGAACCTCCACTCTATAGTCCAGAAGTCCTCCCGTCCAGGGCGGTCAGGAGAACCGCCCCTCTCTCTCATCTGGAACTCATTCAGGAGAACCTCCCATCTTTCTCTTTCAAGAACCTCCCCCGTCTCTCTCATTCAAGAACCTCCACTCTCTGGCCCAGAAGTCAGTCAGGAGAAGCTCTCCTCTCTCTCATCCAGAAGTAAGGTAAGAGAACCTCCCCTGTCTGGTCCAGAAATCAGTCAGGAGAAAGTCTGATCTCTCTCTCCTGGAAGTCAGTCAGTATAATCTCCCCTCTCTGTCCTTCAAGAAACCTCCACTCTCTGATCAAGAAATCAGTCAAGAGAACCGCTCCTCTCTGTCATCCTGAAGTCGGTCAGCAGAACCTCCCCTTTCTGGTCCAGAAATCAGTCAGGAGAAACTCCCCTCTCTCTTCCCTGGTAGTCAGTCAGGATAATCTCCCCTCTCTCTCTGTCAAGAGTATCTCCACTCTCTGGTCCAGAAATCGGTCAGGAGAACATCCTCTATCTCTCGTTCAGGAGTAGATCAGCAGAACCTCCCCTCTCTCGCCCAGAAGTCAGTGAGAAGAACCTCCCCTGTCTCTCATTCAAGAGCATCTACTCTCTGGTACAGAAGTCAGTCAGAAAAACCTAACTTTCTCTTCTCCAATATTCAGTCAAGAGAACCTCCCCTCTCTCCTCCAGAAGTCAGTCATAACTTCCCCTCTCTCGCATCCGGAAGTCAGTCAGCAGAAACCCCACTCCCTCTTCCAGAAGTCAATCAAGAGAACCTCCCCTCTCTCTCATCAGGAAGTCAGTCAGGAGAACCTCCCCTCTTTCACATCCAAAAGTAAGACAGGAGAACCTCCCCTCTCTCATCCGTATGTCCGTCAGGAGAACCTCCCCTTCTCATCCAGAAATCGGTGTGGAGATTCTCGACTCTCTGGTCCAGAAGACAGTCAGGAGAACTTCTCCTCTCTCTAGCCAGGAAGTCAGTCAGGAGAACCTCCCCTCTCTCATCCAAAACTCAGTCAGCAGAATCTCCCCCCTCTCGTCCAAAACTAAGTCAGCAGAACCTACCCTCTCTCTCGTACATGAGAACCCTCCTCTCTTGCCCAGAAGTCAGTCAGGAGAACCTCCCCTCTCTCTCATCCGGAAGTCGGTCTGGAGAAGCACCACTCTCTCGTCCAGAAGACAGTGAGGAGAATTTCCCATGTCTCCCATCTGGAAGTCAGTCAGAAGGACCTCCTCTCTCTCTCATGAGCCCCCACAATGAAGCCAGAGTGTCTTCACCAAGAACAAATCAGACCATAGCCTGTTCCTGATCTGAATTCCCACTAACTTGCAAAAACTTCTCCATATTGGCCACTGGATTCCCACATGGATCATTTCATTCTCGCAGTTCCAAGGGGACAGGTGTTTGGCAAAGGAGGAATGGCCAACATCGTTAATTGTGGTAAAGGCATCTAGTGCGGTGAGTACTAGAATGTGTGGAGTGAATTTACAGGATGGAAGCCCTCTGCATCCTGGGGCAGAACAAGTTCAGCCGCCGTCCCCTCTTAGGAAGGGAGGAAATGATCTGTTCACTGATTTCCTCTCAGCATCTATGTCACATATGGCATGCAGCTGGTGCCCAATAAGTGCATCAAATGAAAGACTGAATGTCAGGTGTGAAGGGCACTGTCCCAGGGAGGACGCCAGATGCCCAGAAGGACCTTTACCTCCGTGCCCTCTGTGGGCAAGGATGACATCACGCAGAGCATCCCACGTCTACGTACATTGGGTAAGTCAACTCAGAGATTGTGTGATGTGTCTGCAGCTCTCCATGAACAGCCCGTTTGCCTCTTGGTTGGCCTCACATTCACAGGTCTTGCAGTGCCTTGATGTGGAGGACTGTGCTATAAGCTTCACCGTAAGCTTATAGTTTGGAGGCTTCACTGTGAGTCTGCTCCTGGGGCAGGAGGCATGACACTGACCTCATGACACAGAGTTTGTTCTGCGTCTTTTGATGCAACAGTGAAACAGTACTCGTTTATTCTTGTTTTTAAAAATTCCCGGGTTATAAATTAAGAAATGAGTCCTGGAATCAGGAGTAGGCTCCTGCGTGAGGTCTTGTGTTTCTTCCACCCTCACCTTCCATGGTTCAGGATGAGTACAGCCAATCCTGGTGCGGAAAGGGAGAGTACTGGAGGGTATCCAACCGCTGTGGGGAGTGGAAGCTGTGATTCTGAAATCATTGTTCCAGGGCTTACTGCAACAAAGGGTCAATCAGCAATCTCCAAAAGCGGCCACAGGTGAGCTGGGGAGCCCCTCGCTGCTGGCAGACTGGGTCTCAGCTTCCTGCTGAGACAGGGGCCCTGCCCTCAGTACCCTGCCACCTGGGCTCCCTAGGGGCAGCGGGGTGTTCTTCAACACAGCGCACAAGGGACAGCCTCCTCACCAGACAGATGTCACAATCTTTTATAGGGCAATACCAGAAACGACATTCCAATCTTCGCCACATTCGGTGGCTGAAAGCAAGCCACGGATCACGTCCACACTAGAGGGAAGGGAATTCCAGGGACATGAGTTCTGGGAGGTGATCTTACTCTGCCTGCCACGCCTCTACACCCCAGTCCCCAGCAAAGGGTCTGAGGAAGAAGAACCCACAGTCCTCACAGTAAAACACACATTCCCCTGCACCTTGCACGCCAACGTCAGTTTTAGGAAGACATGGCGAGGCAAACGTTGTTAGCCAGTGCCTAAATCATCCAGGCGTTTTTAGCCAAGTGGAAAGCTACTTATTTACCGAGTAAGAAAGAAACAATCCCGACCCTTGTGAAGTCTTCAGCTCAGTGCCAAGCAGCATGCTTCACTGTAGCAATGATAACACTAAGTAACAGAAACACAAAACAGCAGCAACAGCCATTTTTTAAAGGAATTTTGTCAATTTGAAGTCCAATATAGACGCTAATAATTGTTGTATTTACTCTGAATAACTCATCATAATGTCAAAGGTCTGGCTCATTTTTCCTGTGTGTTCGATAAAGCATGTGTTTATAAATACATGTTGAGGTTCCCAGAGAGCTGTGTGCTCCATTCTTCATTCTGAGAGACAATTGATTAGCAGTACCTTGAAGTCATTTTTCAAGGAATAACCATCAATATTGACAGCTGCCAGTCTTTTCCCTTTATAATCAGCTAAAAACAGTTCTTGCCCATGGGGAAAATATTTACATTTCCAACCTGGGGTTACTTTCTAACTAGGAAAGAATAGTAGGAATCAGGGTAGGAATCAGGCATTATGTTGTGGTTCCTTAGAGATTCAGCTGTCCAAAGAGCAGCTGACACAGAGAGCTGTGTGCACATTTGGAAGGGGGCTGATTAGCATGTGCACCTGCAGAGCACATACACTCCTTGCAACCTTGTTCTCCAGCACCGGCATTCTGCACAGGGCTGGACACCAGTGGGGCAGGGCAGAAGACACCCACAACTCGGGGTCAGAAGGACCTGAGCTTGAATTCCTGCCTCCCCCCACCGCTAAATTAATCATGTCCCCAAGCAATTGCTTCATCTCTGAGTCTCAGTCTCCCCCGGGCAAACCGTCAAGGGCCCACCACCATTTTGTGGGGTGCTACAAGGGGAAGGTGTGTGAAGTCCTGTGGCATTAGATGCCATTAGTTATGCTAATAGAATTTGGCAGGTGGAACTCTGCGGGTTTGGGCACTGTTTTTGAAAACTTTGTTTTATGAAAAATTCCAACCTTAGACAGAAATAGAGAGAACAGAATAATGAGCCCCATGCATCCATCAACGGGGATCGACAATTACTAACTCATGCCAATTTGATTCCTTCCACATCCACAAACACTCCTCCTTCAAATTATTTTGAAAGAGAACTCAAACAATCATTTCATCTATAGATATGTGAAAATGTATCTCCAAAAGATAGAGGCTCCTTTACATGCAATCTCAAGACTATACCGCACTGAAAGTAATAATCTCTTAACATCACAAAACATCCAGCTGGGAGTTGATTTCCTGATCATCTTATGTATTCTATTTTTTTAATGCTTATTTATTTACTCTTGAGAGAGAGGGAGGGAGAGAGAGAAAGTCAGGGAGGGATGGAGAGAAAGGGAGACAGAGAATCCCAAGCAGGATCCCATCTGTCAGCACGGAGCCTGAAGTGGGGCTTCATCCCATGAACTGTGAGATCATGCCTGAGCTGAAACCAAGAGACGGACACTTGGCCGACTGAACCCCCCAGGTGCCCCACTCGCCCTTTCGATTTTAAACTCAGGCCAGGACTTTCCAACCCTTGAAGTGTTGACATGTGGGGCCGGGTAACACTTTGCTGAGGGGCCTCCTGTGCATGGGAGAGTGGTCAGCGGCCTCCCTGGGCTCTACCCACATGAGGCCAGGAGGACCCCTTCCCCTCAGTGGTGACCAGCAAAAATGTCTCCAGATGTTTCCAAATGTCTCCTGGTTGAAGAGGAGGCCTCACCTCCTGTGGAGAATCGCAGATTTGGAAGATGAGAGGCACTGCATCAGAAACAGTAAGAGATTGCCAGTCTCTTCAGGCAGGGCGGAGAAGCCCCCAGCCCCTCAGTTTCATAGTCATTTGATAGAGACTGAGCTTGAACCGCACACACCCTGAAAACCATAGAGCACAGGGGTGGTTTGCAAGGTAACTGGCAACTCCGGGCACGTTCCCTGTACTAGATTCAGTTCTTTAAAAGTACTGGATACAAGGTTTTGCAACAGAAAAATAGGCTTGTATGTTGTGTTTCACTGGTGGAAAGAGAATTGTTTTCTCTTAGCCCCCCACCCCGACCCCACCGGCCCAGCTAGTCTGGTGACAGCCTAGACAAACGAGTGAAGAAGGGGTCCACACGACCTCACCTGTGGGAAGAGCATCCTCATGGCAGCCCTGGGGAGACGACAACCAAGTGAGGAGCTCACTGCCATGTGCTTTCCCCATCCCTACCCCCGCCCCCATCCCCAGACACCAGCAGGAAGGTGGCAGCTCACTTTGTGGGGACGGGAGCCACGCTGGCCGAAGGTGACACACTCTGTGTTCAGAACACTTGTGTGATGGTCACACCTGCCTCTTTGGGGCTCCACAAATATACCACCAGCCATCATCAAGACCGTTCCCCATCTGGCCTGCGTGTCATGAAACTGGACGACCTTCATTCAGGATCAAGATCTGGAGACTGGTGGAGATGATGGCAGGACCCCTTAGTGTTCCGGGGCCCAGATTTGACTGGTATGTGAGAGTCAGCCCAAGGCAGGCTTCTCTGTCCCCTGAGTAGGAGTTCATCCTTCTATGGGAGGCTCGTGAGAACATCCCGGTGTATGTGTGTGCACACACACTCACACACACCTCTCGGGGATACTACAATGCTGTCAGCTCTGAGCACGCGATGCATGAACTCTCGGCAAATGTGTTTAACAAACTGCAGGATTTTGAGGGGGGGGGGGAAGGGATACTGATGCTACCTCTGCCCCAAACTGGTTTAAGATCACCAGTAAAGGTAAGAAGGAGAGGTCTTAAACACCAACCACCCCTGAAATACTGAGAGATTTGCCAAACTCATACTGAACAAGAAACACAAGAGCAGAGACTATCACAGAGACTTTCCTGATGTACCGAGAACCCGGAACGGCACTCTGTGCCTCTCATCCTTCATCATGGCCCTGAATCTCCACAACCATTTCAAGAACTAAGCATCAGCACTGCTCCCTTCTCACAGATGAGAAAACAAAGGCTTGAAATCTTCCACCCATGTTTCCTTGGTCTGACAGCTGAGAAGGAGCGTGATGGGCACTGAGTTCTCCAATTCCACTTTCCCAATCTTATTTAATAGTGAGGATTGCTTCTGGAACATGCACAAGAAAGTAGCCAGCAGGAATTTCATGATAGATGGTGCTTGTAAGATAAACATCGATTCGGTTGGAATGACGCCCTCCATCCCCCCTCCCCGCCCCCATAAATATATAGGGTTTTGTTTTTAGCGTATCCTCTCCTTTACCTGGAAAAAAAAAAAAAACAACCACACACATATTGACATATCATTTGAAAAGTTTACAAATTAATCTTGCAAGAATAATAACACCACTGATCAGTAGACTTGGCAATGAGGCACGCGCTGGGATAAAAGTATTTTTCTCTCAAAGGGACAACACACTTAGCGATAAAGTGCCCATCAGCAGATCCTGCCCAGCAGTGAAAACACAGGCTATGGACACATAACTAGGGAGGGTGTGCACAGCACTCTCAGCTGGAGCACAGAATTATTTTATTTATGAAAAAGCACTTGCGAAATTTTGCTGAGAGAAGGGCTTACTTGGGAAGGAGAGTGCTTTCTGCTCAGATTTCTTTATTGCTATGCCACAGAACTCCAAGCACTGCCCAAAAAACTGTCATCGTCAAGTCTGCATTTCGGGGATCAGGAGTGAGCCATAAAAACTGAACCCTGGCAGGCTGCAACTTGATAACCATACTCTAACTGAATAACCAGCTCTTCTGTCACTCCTCGTGGTAGCTTAGACATGAACACTCTTTGGAGTCCCAGATGTTCAAGAGAAGCCAGTGCAGTGTCACGGGGACGGAGGGAGGGTGGCCAGAGATGGGAGACGCTTCTGTGGATTATGACAGCAGTGCCTTGTTTCCATATAGTTCCTGCTTTCAGACTGAACAGATGGAACCTTCACTCCCTGCACAGTACGAGATATTCCTCCCCAAATGATCATCCTTGGTGCCATCTCCCAGGCCAGCTTTGGGCCATCCCAGTTACCCACAAGCCTGTGCCATGAAGTCTCAGGGAGGGGGAGTGAGCAGAGAGGTGCTTCTTTCTAATGCACCCTGACCTTCCTCAAGCCACACGATCCCCAGTGTCAGAGAACAAGTCCTGATGGGACCAAGTCTTTCGTTTTCAAACCAAGGTCCTCAGACACCCAGGGCACCATATCTTCAGAACCGCTGGGTTTTCCACCTCCAATTAAGGATTTGGGGGTACAGCACGGAGCCCCAGGGAGTCTTGACACGGCTTATTTGCAACAGTAAAGAATGAGCTCCGACCACTCAGGATAAGCTGTGAAGGCTTGTGGTGTCTCTCTACTGATGCTTCTCCATGCTTCTCCCCACCCATCCCACACCCTGCGGGGGCAGGCAGTATGGCAGGGACTAAGTTGACGGAGGGACCATGGGGATTTACATGGTTTTGGAACTTACAAAACTTGCTCAGAGTTTTTCCTCCTGGCTCAGGCCGGGTCCAGGACATGGCTCGGTCCATAAAACCAGCTCTGAGGCCACAGGCCAAATGGTTTCCATCTTTTTTTTTTAATGGTTATTTATTTTTGAGACAGAGATAGACAGAGCATGAATGGGGGAGGGTCAGAGAGAGTGGGAGACAGAATCTGAAACAGGCTCCAGGCTCCCAGCTGTCAGCACAGAGCCCGACACAGGGCTCGAACTCAAGGACTGCGAGATTATGACTTGAGCCGAAGTCGGATGCTTAACTGATTAAGCCACTCAGACCCTCCCAAACAGTTTCCATCTTAATTCACCCAGCTCCGGGGTCCACCAAGCAGCTGTGGAGGCATCTGCATCCCACAACTTGGCTTCCTTCTTGCACTTTGCTTCATTAAGCCCCAGAACACAGGAGCTGGAATGTTCCCCAATTCCCTGCTGGCAAAGTGAGCCCTTCTCCACTCCTCAGTCGTTGGTGAGGTGGGGGACCCCGGAACCCTGTTCTGGCCCCCAGGCCTGTCTGTCGACAAGAATGTGAAGTAGGAACCGGTTTTCCTGCCCAGCAGAGGGGTTCGTTTTCCTACTGTGTATAATGAAGACTCTTGCTCAAACTCGTCCATCCCCATCACACTGTTCCGACAAGGCACAGTGTTTCATCCTGTTAGACATCGGATGGGCCCGTTACATGGACACAGTGTAGCAACGGGGTTCGTCCTGTCCTCTGGGAGATAAAACAGTTCTCCCATGAATTCACTAACACACTTATTGAGCATTCACTATGTAAATGGCCAAATGGGGTTTACTGAGAAGCCAGAGGTGGGACCCTTGTCCTCAGAGCTGACAAGTAGCTATGGATAGTACTGCTGAGCTCCTAGAGTCGGCAAAGACCTGGCTTAGCATAGCACTAGGTGACCCGTCCAGACAGGGAAGGCCACTCACATGCAGGGGAAGACACTTCTCCAGGTGGGGGAGGGCTCAAAGGAGGAGGTCCGGGAGAGAAGGGGGATATGAGCAGGGTTGGGCAGGGGTCCAGGTGGGGAACTGCAGCTGGAGTCACAAGACAGGCTGCATCTGCCCCCTTGTGTCACACGGAGGGCACTTGGTGGCCCCGGCATTTGGTGACGTGAAGGCGTGGTCTGGGTAGGGAGGCAGTTTGTCCCCATCGCTCTGCCCTATGAGTCTGGCCCATGTTGACTCTCCCAGACCCCCAACCAACGATGGCTCAGTGGCCTCCACCTCCCTTCAGCTGGTGAATTATGATGGAAGTGGTGGGCCCGGGGCCCGGGGGAGGTCCCTCTGTAGGAGGAAAGGAAGGAGACAGATGTGCTGTCAATGCTGGGCAGCAAATTATCCAGCAGGCGATGGTGGGCCAGGAAAATTCACATTCGTGCATATTCACGGAGCCTTGCACACAACATGGAAACACAAGACTCTAGCAGAGAGGAATATGTTCCTTAAAGGGGAATTTGTTCATTCGCAGAGGAAAAGCTTCACAGTTGGTAGAAAGAAAGTGGACTAAGTCGTAGATTCAGAGGAACAGGACGGGCCAGTGGAAACTTAAAGAGAAACCAGCCAGACAAGGAGGGACTGGCACAAACTTGCAGAAATATCTTGAAGACCAAAGCGGGGAGGAGAGCAAAGGGCACTCAGCTGGGGCCAGACTTCCTTCTCTCTCAGTTACCTGGCGACCAACCCCCTCAGGATGGAAGTGATTTAACGGTGAGCAAACCCACACGTTCATGAATGAAAATACCAGCTAGGCAGGACCACCCTGGAGGCCCTGAGGGAGGCATTTAGAGAGGGCTGTTCACCAGGCAGGGCAGCCTGGGGGTCCGCACTGGGGTAAGTCGGGGGCCACCCACAGGCAGACCTGTTCTTCTGCTTCACTGTAACAACTTCCTGCACAGGCTGTCCGCACACTCTCATCTTCGTGTTTGCTGGACCTGGCACTGGAGATGGGAAGGACCCGCTCACCCAGTGCTCGCTTCCTGTTATGGGATGGCACTAGCAAGCCCCCCTATTTCTCTGACCTCCCTGAGGGTCCCATCAGCAGCAGGATGTGATGGTCACAGGGGAAGGGAGGCCCACCAGCAGTCATGATGACTGCGTGGCACATCTTCAACTCTCTGTGGTTTCAGGCCAGTTGCTGGCAAAGGTACTCCCAGGTGAACTTGATCTTCCCCTGTGAGCCTCCCTCCCGCATCTGAAGGGAGGGTCCCTCGGCACAGTCTACATCCCCTGGGACATTAGACTCTCCCCATGTCCACCTCTAAGCCAGGACCTGGGGAACAGAGAGGATACTCTCTGTAGCCACGAGCCACTCAGCAACCCGGGAAGGGCAGTATGACACATGCTCCCGAAATCATTATTAGTCTTGCAACAATCCCAACTTCTTTTTTTTTTTTTTCAACGTTTTTTATTTATTTTTGGGACAGAGAGAGACAGAGCATGAACGGGGGAGGGGCAGAGAGAGAGGGAGACACAGAATCGGAAATAGGCTCCAGGCTCCGAGCCATCAGCCCAGAGCCCAACGCGGGGCTCGAACTCACGGACCGTGAGATCGTGACCTGGCTGAAGTCGGACGCTTAACCTACTGGGCCACCCAGGCGCCCCATCAATCCCAACTTCTAATCCCACCAATGAGGCCCTAGTCCCCGAAACAGCCGGATGTGCGCAGAAAGACAGAGGTAAATCAGTGCAATTGGTGGCGCGACGACACATTTTGCGTTGGCACTGCTGGGGGCGGACGCTGCTGGAATCTGCTGGGTGGAGGCCAGGGATTCTGGCAGATATGCTGCAGCAGCCAGAAAAGCTCCCGTGGCAAAAAGTAATCCTGCCCAAAGTGTCAACAGTGCTGTTGTGAGAAACCGTGATGCAAAATTGTGTTCATTGCAACGATTTCACAGTTGAGGCAGAGGAAAAAAAAAAAAAAAAAAAAAAAAAAGGAAACGGCCTAACTTTCCCAACATAGAGACTTGCTTTAAATGCATTTAATAACTGGAGAATGTCAAATTCAAATACCTTTTAAAAAGTTCACTTTTTAGGAAAATTTAATGGCATGAGAAAATGTTCCTGGTATATTGCCGAGCAAACTGGTCAGTGATTCCCAAGGGTTCTGGAGGAAAGATGGACAGGCGAGCCTCAAGGGAAATACTCCAAGTGACACTGTAATGGTGGATGGAAGTCACTGCACGTCTGTGGAAGTCCGCAGATGTACAACACCGAAAATGAACACTAAGGCCAAGTGCAAGCTTTACGGTTAATGACAGAGGATCCCCACCGACCCAGCGCCCATACCTCCTGCACCCTCCCAGGCAAGCTGCCAATGGGAGGAATGGGGGAGCAGGAGGGAGAACATACAGGGGGAGCCTTCGCACTCCCCATGTGTTTCTCTGTGAACTAAAACTGCTCGATGAGTCCATTACTTAAAATAATGATAAAGGAGGTTACGGATATCTCGCTGCCTGTTCCACTGTCGCCTTGATGACATCAAGACTCCTCACTCAACCCCCCACCACCCTCACCTTCCAGGAGGATGACCGAGGACTGAGGACAGACACGCCGCCGGAAATTTGGAAGCAATCACCTAAGTGCAGGAGTGACGGCCGGGTGCCTCTTCAGATGGGGAACTCACAGCACTGGCTTCCCTCTGTGTCTTCTACCGCCAAGGTGAGAAACGTGCGTCTCTCTCTCCCTCTGAGTGTTCAGCCTCTGGGGAGGGGTGGCGCTGGGCCTCCCACCCCTCCAGGAGGATGCGGGGCTCTACCACATGCATACTGCCTAGCCAGGGGCCAGGTCGCCTTGGCCTCCTCAGACCGTGGGGGCCCGGGTCATTCGCGGGGGAGCTGGGCATTCCAGGGGACCTGCACGAAAGGGAGACTCCCTCAATCTCCCACGCCAGCTCACTGGTGCTCTGCGCCTGGGCTTCTGGACATGAACGTCTGGGCTCGGGGAGTGTCTGGGCAGCCCAGGGTCCTGTGTGCAAACCACATCTTAATCCCTGAACCAACTCCCCAGGCTAACAGAGACTCTCGAGGCATCTTGCAAGCACGTGCCTGGACACATGTGCCCGCAGCTGCAAGGAAAGAACCACAGACTGAAACATTAACAGGACTCATGCAGTGCTTAGTTTGGGAAGGTGGAATTGTGGTTCACTTTCTCCCTAACATTTTGTTTTAAAAATTTCAAGCCTATAGAAGAGTGAAAAGTACAACTCTCACTTGCATGATTCGCGTGTGTTTTATGTATCTACGTGGATATATAGATATGGGACATTTATAAGTATGTATATAGAAATATTATATATGAATATATATAAATTATGTAAATGTAATTTATAAATATATATAAAATAATTACGTAGGGAATTTTAACAGAAAATCACGTATATGTGTGTATACATAAAGGCACTTTTCTTCTTTTAGGCAGAAGTGTTAGAAAGCTCCTTACAGGGGCGCCTGGGTGGCGCAGTCGGTTAAGCGTCCGACTTCAGCCAGGTCATGATCTCGCGGTCTGGTCCGTGAGTTCGAGCCCCGTGTCGGGCTGTTGGCTGATGGCTCGGAGCCTGGAGCCTCTTTCTGATTCTGTGTCTCCCTCTCTCTCTGCCCCTCCCCCGTTCATGCTCTGTCTCTCTCTGTCCCAAAAATAAAAAAATAAAAAAAAAAAAAAACGTTGAAAAAAAATTTTTAGAAAAGAAAGCTCCTTACAGACACCACATCCTCTACCCCTGTTACTTAAGCATTGAGCACCTTCCGAGACCCAGGGCATTCTCCAGTGACATCCTTGGCCTTGATGTTGACAGGTCTGGTCCCTTGCACTTGGGGCCCACCTGTGGGGTCAGGAAGGGTTCCTCTTCCCTCCCTTCCCACCCCAGCCCAGTCCCCTCCCCCCTCCTCCTGCCAGTCTCCCCAGGATCACTTTCGTACTGAAGCACCTGCTCATGGATCCTCTGCTCAGAGTGTGCTTTCGGACACCCTGACCCAAGATGCAGCTCACCAAGACAGAGGTCACTCCACAAATGAGCCCTAGGAAATGCAAGACATGCTTTTCTTTTGGGTCTTCTAATTCCTTCTTGTGTTGTTATCTAGGTTGAATTTATGAAAGGAAAACACACCCAGGGCTTCTCATGGCAAATAAGAAACATTCCCAGTGTCCTCAAATATTTGAAGGCAGCTCAGGAACCGTGGAGTTCAGTGCCAACAGCTTCTGGAGGCAGCTAGGCTCATCACTGAGGAAGTCACACAGGGAGAACGTGTCGCTATTTCACGCACGCAGTGCAGAGACTTGCCCCTGGAGACCACACAGGGCAAGCCCCCATCTGAGGCGTGAGTACATCTGCAGTAACGCACGGGGGCCCCTGCCTCTGGAGACAGCCTACCGTTTGCTGAGCTACTGCCTACTGCTGGAGATGCTTTTCTCCCTCCTGGCTGAACTCCTCTTCGGTGCCAACTGCACCCTTGGACCCCAGCTCTGGTTTCCTTTTTTTTTTTTTTTCTTTTTAATGTTTTTTTTTTTTTTTTTTTATTTTGGAGGGGGAGGAGAGGGACAGAGAGAGAGGGAGACACAGAATCCGAAGCAGGCTCCAGGCCCCGAGCTGTCAGCACAGAGCCTGACACGGGTCTTGAACCCATGAACCGTGAGATCATGACCTCAGCCACAGTCAGACACTCAATCGACTGAGCCAGCTAGATGCCCCAACTCCAGCTCTGTTTTCTAAAGCCACAAAGGGAACAAATAATCCCTCCTTTCACACGCAAGAATTTCAGAGGTGGCAGAAAGCAAGCTCTCCGGCTCCACCTTGTCCCCATGCTGGGTGTATGTGGCCTCGACCACACACTGTTCATTCCCTCATCCAGCAAACGCTTCAAGGGCCCACCACACATCAGACGCCGCGGTCAGTGCCGGAGACAGAGTGGTGAACCAGACAGGCTACCTGAAGCTTATGAACCAGTGTGTAGACAATAAGCATCTATTCCTCATACCGCGGGGTCCAGTCCCACAAAGTCACCCTGCAGAACTTCCAAGCCAAAGGCAGAGAGAAGACTCTTGCACCTTTCTCCTTAAAACGTTCCCCAGGAGTCTTCTACAGAACACAAGATCCCAAGAGATGCTCCCCAAACAGAGGTCCTAGGAGCACGTGAGATTAGCAAAGGCAGTCACATACTCTTCTGGGGTCATAGCACGTGGTGTGTTAGTAATTCAGCATCTTCCTGTTGTGCAACATCTACTTGACTGCTTTTAAACATTTTTTTAACACTTATTTGTTATTGAGAGACAGAGCATGAGCAGGGGAGGGGCCGAAAGAGGAGGAGACACGGAATCCAAAGCAGGTTCCAGGCTCTGAGCTGTCAGCACAGAGCCCGACGCGGGCTTGAACTAACCATGAGATCATGACCTGAGCCAAAGTTGGACCCTTAACCAGCTGAGCCACCCAGGTGCCCCTATTTGACTTCTTTTAAACCAGTGTTGCCCCAACCTATTGGAACCACACAACTCAGTCTTTTTTTGGAAGAGAAGTTTTCCTGTTTTATCTTTTGCAACTAGAATGCCTTGAAGCATTCTTGCTTTGCCCTATCCTTAAAACTGGAGACAAAGTAAAACCTGGGTAGGCACTTTCCCTTCCCCCTCCCCACCTCAGGGGAGGAGACAGGAAGTGGTGTGCTGGAGCCAGGGTCTGCATGATCAGCAGGAAATGAGCGGCAGGCCCTCTGGGCACATCATGAAGGCCTCCAAGCAGGAGTCAATGTGTCCTCGGGAAGAGACAGGAGATGGGGCAGACAGATTGGTCTATTGTAGGCTCAGGGTCTTGGCTCAGAGGGGGCCTGTACCATCATCCACTGAGACAAAGCAACCACCTGTGTGTGACGGTCCCCGGTGATGCGTTTGGCATCGAGAGCCTCTTGGCCTGATTGTCACTGGAATCAGGCCCTGCAGGAATGCCCATCACCTCCTGCCGAAACCACTGCCAGCTCACAGCCCCTGGCCAAGCATCCCAGGCATTTGCAGAACAAGGATGGGGAGGGGGCCGCCCCAGCATTACCAGGACCCTTCTGGTTGTAAGTGACAGAAACTAAACACAGGCGGGTTTATTAAAGACAAGAACATTATTGGTTCCCATGACCTGGCGACTCAGCACCAAGCCGGCTTCAGGGGGCCAACCTCTGCTGTCAGGTTTATGTTCACCTCCATGGACTACACTCTGGGGAAGCTTCCCTGGTGGTGACACAGTGCACTGGCTCCTGTCCAGGTGAAGAGAGAAGCCTTTCCTGGATGCTGAGCACAATTCCCAGGGCCCACTCAACAGGCCAATGAGTGGAAGAGGTGACTGGCTAGGCCTGGGCCAAGTGTGCTCTCTGTGGCTGGGGTGGAATTAGCCCCACCCATACCACGCAGACAAAGTGTGGGAACAGAGTGGTCCCCCAAAGGAAATTGTGAGGACCCTCACCCCAACACCCAGGAGCGGCTGTCCACTGTAGGGGAAGGGCATACCTGCCCACTGAACCAACCATGTCAAAGACACTGGAGGACAAATCATATCTTTAATGTCACTCCCACACCTCGGCTTCTTCCTCAATACCGAGTCCCACCTTGCCCTGCTTCCCCCAGTCGCCTAATGATTACCTTACAGAGAAGAAAGATGGGCCCAGGACTATGCATGCTTAACAATCATTTCGATGGTGTGCAATTCAGGGTGGGAGCAGACCTCCTCCTGGAGGGGACCCCTCAACATGCCCAGAACTGGGGCCCCAACTCTGCAGGAGGTCCGCAGGACAAGGCAGGAATCTGAGTGTGCAGCCAACGTCCCACATAATGCTGACGCACGTGGCCCTTGAACAGTGCTTTGAAAAAGCCAGGCTGAATCCATGGAGAAGTGACCACGGCCTGGGAAATTGTTTCATTATCTTTAGAAGAAGAAAACAGCCCGAGGATATGCATGCAATGCACAGAATCAGAGGAAAAGAAGGGTATGAGGCAAGATGAATGAGGGCTCTGTTACTGAGGAGAAATGAAGATGTCTGAAATACCTTCGATGCCATGCTCCAAGGTAAAACAATGGAAAACCCCCATCACTGGGAGAAACTGAGAAATGATGGAAATGGTTAGGTGGGCAGTTCGGTCCTCTCTGGGGAGTCAGAAGATCTACTTTGGGGCCCAGGCAGCTCTGTTCCTCAGTGCAGAGACCTTCAGTGCATGAAGACCTTGCCTTGGGCTCAGATGTGCCCACTTGTTAGGGTTGGAAGACCGGGAAGTAGAAGCACTGAGCATGATGATAGAGTCTGGCATATAGACACACAGGTGTGTCTGCCTGCCTCGTATGGTGTGGGTACAGACACACACACACACACACACAGACACACACACACACACACACACACACACATGCATGCACCCTGGAAGAATTCCACTAATTGCTGTGATATGAGAATTTGAATGTTGTACTTTATTTTTATATAAATAAAAAACACAAAAAAACTGCAAGTCAGGACGGACCAGGCTGTAAACTCCATGCCATAGTAACAAACGGTTTCCTGAATACGGGGGCTTAAAACAACAAAGGTTTGTGTCTGAGGAAGCAACACGTTGTCTGCGGGTGGGTGGGAGCTCTGCTCTGCTCCCCAGTGGGACCCCATTCCAGCACCTCTGCTGCTCAAGGCAGTGGAGGGAGGGAGGGCCTCGTGGATGTCACACCAGCAGTGGAAGTGACACGTGCTGACTCCACTCACAACTCCTGGGCCACCTAGGAGTGGTCACCTGACCCCTCCCCCCCACAACAGGGGACATGCCAGGAAAGGTAACTCTACCAGATACACAGACAGGGACAATATACATAGATGTATTTCTACCATCTACAGAGAAATGAGTATTGCTTCATACTAACGACTAGAGCACTCATAAACAATAATAATATGTAGTATATGTATACATATCATATTGCCTGTGTATAGAGATAACATTACATGTACATATACTTACGTGCACAGGTGTACGTGCACACGCACACTCCCCTCTATGCATATGTGTGGTGTGTGTGCACATGTATGTGAGAGTAGGAGTCAATTCACATGGCTTAGTCCACAATAAGCACTTTAAAAAACTAAAAATGAATTATGATCTCAAGCCACGGGTCCTTCTGCAGACCTTGGGCAGTGTCTAACGCCCCTGCACTGCCCTCTCCACACTCACTTTCTTGAAGAGGGGGTGGGTGGCAGGACATCCTGTCCCTGGGTCAGCTAGAGAACCGCTCCACGGGGTACGCACTCATTAGCGGGCCTGGCGCCGTGCCAGGTACCAGATGTGGGGCTGTGGCAATGTGAGCTAGCCCCCGCCTTCTCGAAGATTACGTCACACTGCGGGGACCGATAATGTGTGAACAAACCCTCAGGTAAGACACTCTCCAACGGTGATAAATGCTCTGAAGAAAATCAACCAGGGACTGGGGGAGGGGGAGGGGTGGTGGCAGCAGGTTCTTTACGTGGACAGGCAAGAGGTCTCTCTGAGGAGCTGGTGCATGAAGGAGGTGCCATCGCAAAGAGGCGTGAAGGGGCGCTTGGGGACCGGCATCGCTCGCCGGGCAGTGGATCCCGGAGGATGTGTTCGCAGGCCCGGCTGGGGGCAGGCGAGCTTCCAGAAGCTGTCTACCAGGGAATTCTGCCCAAGTGGGGCTGCGAGCGCTTCCTGGCCATCTTTGTCTCCCCCCCACCCTTGCTCCTTTAGACTCCTGCCCAAACATGTGCGGGACCGTGCGGTTGGCCATGAAGGATCTTCACTAAAAAGCTCCCACCATCCTGAGTGATTGCTTTCCATTGGAGACAAATAACCACATAGTTCAGCTCTTTCCCAGACAGCTCCCCATTCCGAAGAGCTGCCTGCACATTAAAGCTTTCAATGCATGGTGCCCAGCCTGCTTAGGCCTTCTTTGTGGCCTCATCAGCAGTAACTGGACGATTACAAAGGCTTCTTCTGTTTTTACAAACAATGATTTATTGGACCCCTTCAACTCTTCTTTCCCAAGTCTGGGTATTACATGGGTATGTTTTGCTATAATTAAATTCCTAGATTACTGTCAAGCCAATTGTTTTACCCATCCAATCTGTAACAATGCGTTTTTATTGTCTCTTGTTTTTTTTTTTTTTTTAATTAAGCTGGAAATAGATGTATTCTATGAGATCCAGAAAAGAAATAAAAACAGCCCTATTCTCTAGTCAATCCACCCCAATCAGAGGGACTCTGGAGGAGGGAGGTAGGAATCTTCAGTGAGCTCTACTTAGCGTGGAAGAAGCCAGACATTCTGGGTTTGTCCACCCCACACTCAACAGGTATTTATTGAGCAACTACTAAATGCTGGCCACTGAGAAGGACACAATGGTGAACAGGACAGGATGAGACTATCCTCAAATGTTTATGTTCTGCTGGGACTGACTTGTAACAAAGAAGTAAGTTTAAAACAGTAAGATGGCAGTGTCCTTTATAAAGAGAAGCCAACAGCATGCCTGATAGGAAGTGACAATGACTGAAGGCTATGGAAATCAAGTGACCACGGAAGCCCTTTGGAAAATCATATTGAGATGAGATCAGAATTAGGAGGGCAGAGCTAAACCAAGGAAAACAGCACTGATGACAGAAAGAAATAGCAGGTTCAAAGGCTCCGGGGCAGGGAACACCTCAGCAAGTGTTAGAAGTGGCAGAGAGCAGGGAGAATACAAGATGAGGTGGAGAAGCTTAAATGGAGTTGAATTTGCAGGAAAAAGGAAAAGAAGTGTCTTCTGGGAGCAGAAAGGCAGGGAGGAGGGGACTAGGTGGGCTCTGGAAGCAGCCCCAGCCTTGGCTGTATCTTAGGGGCACACCTGTGCAGTACACCTGCTTCACACCGCAGACCTCTTGGCCAAAGACTCTTGCGGTCCAGGACGGGCATAAAACAGCATGAACCTTCATGCTGGGACGCAAGCACTCTGGCCTAGTGACCAGTGGCCAGAGCAGTGTCCCCCACGCCTGGCTACAGCCTCCAACAAGGGAAGTTCTCCAAAACCCTGACAGAAGCTGACCCCCAAGAACAAGTGTGGCTGAATTTTCCTCTCACCAGGAAGGATAAAGGCTCAGCCTGTTCATTCCTTTGATGGCCAGAAAGTAAGGGGGTTAGGTATTCCGTGCACTTCAGAGTTGGGAACCTGATGAATCCCTGCTGCATTTGTAGCCTTGATACTAGAATGGTACCCAGTGTATCTAGGTGCTCAATACATGATTAAAAGAAAGACCTGCCTGGATTGAAGACTTGGCTGCTCCTCCCACCCCCTCAGGGGGCCGCATGCATCCAACGTTCCTTCTCACGTCCACCCTGCACCCACGGCTTGCCCACATTTGAGCACACACACTGCCCCTCCCTGGGTCCCTACAGAGATGGTGACCACATGCTTGGGGCCTGGGAAGCACCTTAGAATCGGTCTCTGCCTTACACTTAGCTGCTCACTGGACCTGGGCTCAGTATCATGAATAGAAAGTCAATAACTCTCCAACAAAGAGTGCTCATCAGAGAGTTCTTTGGCTGTCTACTGGGACCTATGGCTGTGCACAAAGAGCAGGGACCCAGGAGGAACTTCTGAAATGGTTTGAAGCAGGCCCATCCCCTTGCTGAAAGCATCACAGCCTCCCAGTGTGCTCGGCATAACCCAGAAATGGGGACAATCAGACGCTGGCACTGTGCGGCTTCGACAGGAGGCAGGCTGGATGTCTTGGCATCTTGGGGAGGAATCAGGAGTTGGGGTGGGGGGGCACTGTATTGACATGGTAGCACCTGGAGGTCTGTACCACGGATTGCCCCCACTTGTAGATCAATACTTCACGCCCATATTGATCTCAATTGGTTTCCTCACTGACAATCAGCAGTTCCAGAGGAAGTGGAAAACATTCCCCAAATAAAAGTGACAACAAGGAAATCTGAGCATAGGCACATTAAAAAAAAAGAAGAGGAAAGATTTTCTTTAAAATCATAAAATGTTTATAACAATAACAGATAATGGAGTAGCATTATATTCAGAATGCAAAGGTAGCAATTAAATCTCTGTTGGGCAAAATGTCCCCTACTGCCAGAGATGCACTCCCAACCTCAGAACAAAATCTCTTCTGTTTTGATCTCCTACCTCTGTGATTATGGAAGCTGCAAGGACTTGGCTGGGGGTGGCAGAGAACTCGTCTGTTAGAAACCTTAAAAACAAAAGAAAAGAAAACATGAGAACGGGACTCAGGAGGGACTGATTACAAGGTAGCTCCAGATGTGGGTAGAGGAAAAAAGAATGCATTTTGCCAAACTGACAGAGCTCCTGACCTGTAGCTCCCTGAGGTCCAGCTATGATTCCCTATGGATAGGGAAAATTGTGGTGTCTCTCTAGAATTTTCCCCCTTGACACATGGCAGGTCAACTTTTCCCAGCAGGAAGCAGATTTTTGCAATAAAGCATTTTGATTTTAATGTATCCTTGTGTAAATTGGATACTCTGAGTCTAGACCCTCATATTTTTTAATACTTGATGGCTGGGAGTGGGGACATGCTGCTATTTTAAATCTCTCAGCAATTTTCTGAACCATCTTTGGAAAGGAAGACTGCTCTTTTATTTCCAAAACAAAACAAAACAAAACAAAGCATTTCAAGGAGCCCTTTGACTTTACAAAGGAGAAGCCAAACCCCTATTTGGGAATGGAGAGGTTCTAACTAAGGAGATGTGAAATAGCCTTGCGTGATAATGTGAAGTGTGTCACTGCTGTGCATGGAACTCACCTTTGAGCTGGGAATGTAATGTGGGAGATGAGTCTAGGACTTTGTGTGGGGGGCTAGGGGGAAGCGGGCAGCATTCTTTCTGCTGATCCCAAAATGCTGCGGTTGATGGCAGGCAAGAGGTGGGTCCTGGGACTGGTGCACTGGATGCAGAAACATGGTATCAGGTTGAGGGTTAAAGAGAAGCACATCTAGCAGGGACCCGCGGCTATGGTGGACCTGGCTTCAGATCACAGCCTTCTTTCAACTTTGGTCCCTCCAAGCTTTCCGTGAAGTTTTGATAAACATGAAAGGAGCGTGATTTAATCCCACTTTAAGGAAACAGAGGAGGACCTTAACCCTTCCGGAGAATGTAATTGCAAAATGCTGGTGATGTGTGGAGGGCAGAGCATTGGTCTGTCTGAGAAGAACAAGTACAGTGGATGTCAATGGATATAATCCTCCTTGGTTCCCTTCCCTGTCTTCATTCTTCTGGCATTAGAACTTCTCTTTCTAGCCTGAAGCCCTTTGCACACCAGACTTAGCCACTCAGAACGTGGTCTCCTACTGGCTCAATCCTGGCCAATGCAAAGCATCCCTGGGACTTTCACTGGAACCATCAGATGCTGGCTGAGAAAGTTGCTGGGGAGGTGCTGTAAGTACAGAGGGGCTGGTAGCTGGCTTTGGTTGGCCCATGTACGAGAGAGCCCAGCTGAAGAGGAAGAATGGTTGAGTTACTTATTCCTCTGGCTTCCTCTCTGCTCCACTGTTGCAAGCTGGCTTCGTCCTCCTTCTGAAGCTCTCACTTCTGCCGTGGCTCCCTACAGCTCTCCTCCATGGAGCCCTGTAACTGCCCCCTCCCCCACTCCTTCAGGTCCTGGGATGGAAATGGTTCTTCCATTATCACTAACCCAGGGGTTCCTCGATGTGCCGCTCTCTGGACAATATCTCTGTTGATTCTTCTGTTTTGCCAGTTTGTGGTCTATTTCCTTCCTGAAGCCTGATCTAGTAAAGATTGGCCTCAGTGGTCAAACAAGAAACAGGCCCTTCTGTTGTCAGCTGGATAATAATGGGAGTTAGTGAGTCCTAAAGAATGGAGCAGTTAGGAGCCACTTGTGTTATATTCATGACAAACACAAGTTATGAAGCCTGGTCTTTGCTCACAGAACCTCCTGAATTCTGGGAAGTAACCACATCTATCTGAAGTTGCCTCTAAACTTCCCTTAGCATGCTTATCTAGGGCTTGCCAGTGCTGACTCTTAAAAACCAGGCTGAGAGAATGACATCAGCAAGATGGTAGCACAGGAGGTCCCCTGTTCATATCCACACCCCCCCACCCCCCGCTCAGCAATAAAAACCTGGCATCTATCCACAGACAACAGTGCTTTTCTGGGAGCTTTGGGATCCAGGTAGGAAATTCTGAAACCCTATGCAGTCCAAGCGCTATTTTGAGAATGGAGGCCCATAGCCAGGTGGCTGACTCACTGACTGCAGTCTCAACTATATACCCAGAAACAGGTCCATGCCCCTGCAGGCTCAGCTATAGCGCCATCTGCCATCTCTCCTGTCACCAGCCCCATACGTCAAGGGCTCTGGGAGAAGTTATACCCATATCTGCACTGGCTAAGAGGCCCATAGATCTCAGTCCCAGCTGTGTACCTTGAAATGGCCAGCCCTTCTCAGCCATACACCAAGATCAAGTGGGGATTATCCTTGGGAGACAACGATGGTTCACTATGTACAAATCGACAAAGGTGTTACACTGTATGAAACGGATAAAGGATTAAAGCCATATGCTCATCTCAACAGACACAGATGAAGCATTTGACAAGATTCAACATCCCTTCATGATAAAAACTCGCAACAAATTAGATTTGGAGAGAATGAACTTCATCGAAATAAAAGCCATATATGATAAACCCACATCTAACATACAATGGTGAAAAGCTGAAAGCTTTTCCCTACGATCAGGAACAAGACAAAGATGCTTACATTAAACCTAGTACTGAAATCCTAGCCAGAGCAATTAGTCAAGAAAAAGAAATACAATGTTTATAAATCAGAAGTTAGTTTGTCTCTGCAGATAACATCATCTTACCTATAGGAAACCCTGAAGACTCCATCAAAAATCTCTTCAAACTAAATTCAGTAAAGTTGAAGGATACGAAATTGACACACAAAAATCAATTACATTTTTATACACTAACAACAATGTGTCTGAAAAAGAAAATAATCCCATTTATAATAGGATCAAACACAATAAAGTACTTAGCAATAAATTTAACCAAAGAGGTGAAAGATCTGTGTACTGGAAACTATAAGATATTGGTGAAAGAGACTGAAGAAAACGTGAAGAAATGGAAAGATAGCCCATGTTCATGGATGGGAAGAATATTGTTAGTGCCCATAGTAGTTAAAACAATGTGCAGATTCACTGATATTCCTACCAAAATTCCAATGACTTTTTTCACAGAAATAAAGAAAACAATCCTAAATTCACATAGAATCACAAACACCAAGAAAGCCAAAGCAATTTTGAGAAAGGAAAAAAAAAATGGAGTCATCACACTTCCGTATTTCAAACTGTTACAAAGCTATAGTAATCAAAACGGTATCATACTGGCAAAACAAAAACAAAACAAAATCAGACACATAGACCAACAGAACAGAACTGAGAGCCCATGGGGTGCCTGAGTGGCTCAGTCGGTTAAGCGCCTGACTCTTGGTTTCGTCTTGGGTCACGATCGGCTCGGGTTTTGTAAGTTTGAGCCACGCACTGGGCTCTTTACTGACAGTGTTGTGGGGGCTCTTTGGGATTCTCCCTCACTCTCCCTCTCTCTCTTCCCCTCCCCAATTCGTGCTTCCTCTGTCTTAAAATAAATAAATAACCTTCAAAGAAAAAAAAAAAAAAAAAAGAATTGAGTGTCTATGAATAGACCCATGCATATACTGTCAAGTAATAATATGTGACAAGGGAGCAAAGAATACTCAATGGAGAAAGATAGCATCTTCAATAAATGGTGTTGAGAAAACCGGATATTTTCATGCAAAAGAATGAAGTTAGGATTCCTATCTTATCCCATTCACAAAAAGTAGCTGGCAATAGATTACAAAGATTTCAATGCAAGATCTGAAACCATAAACTCCTAGAAGAAAACATAAGAGAAAAGCTCCTTGACATTGGTCTTGGCAAGGCTATTTTGCATGTGACACCAAAAGCATAAGCAACAAAAGCAAAAATTTAAAAAAGCGGCACCATATCAAACTAAAAAGTTTCTGCACAGCAATAGAAATGATCAGCAAAATGAAAAGGCAACGTACAGAATGGGAGAAAATAGTTGCAAACCATGTCCCAAATAAGGGGTTAATATCCAAAATATTTAGAAACTCATACAACCCAATAGAAAAATCCTCATCATCCTCATCATCAACATCCCCTTTAAAAATGGGCAAAGGACCTGAATAGATATTGTTACAAAGAAGCCCTGCAAATAACCAACAGATGCATAAAACAGTGGTCACTACCACTAAACATCAGGGAAATGCGCATCATGGGAAACCACAATGAGATATCACCTCACACTGAGTAGACAGACCATCATCAAAATTACAAGAGATAACGAGTGTTGGAAAGGTGTAGAGAAATGGGAAGAACCCTCGTGCACTACTGGTGGAAATATAGATTGGTACAGCTGTTACCATGGAGCCATTACCAGTACAACATGGAGTTTCCTCAGAAAGTTAAAAATAGTATTTCCACATGATCCAGAAATTCGACTTCTGGGTATATACCCAAAGGAAACAGAATCACTATCTGGAAGAGATATCTGCAGCCCATATTCGCTGCAGCATTATTCACAATAGTCAAGACATGGAAGCAATCTAAGTGCCTATAAATGCATGAGTAGATGAAGAAAATATGCTCCACAGGCAGACACACATTCTCTCTGTCTCTCTGTCTCTCTCTCTCTCTCTCAAGCATTACACGCACAGTCACACACACACACACACACACACACACACACACACACACACACACTCAAAGTGGAATATTATTCGGCCACGAAAAGGAAGAAAACCTTGCCAATTTACAATGCTCCAAGAGTCAAAAAATACCTAGGCATAAACCTAACCAAAGATGTAAAGACCTGTATACTGAAAACTATAGAAAGCATGTGAAGGAAATTGAAGAAGATACAGAGAAAGCGAAAAACCTCCCATGCTCGTGGATTGGAAGAAAAAATATTGACGACATGTCAATACGACCCAACGCAGTCCTCACATTATATGCAGCCCCAATCACATTGCACCGGCATTCTTCTCCAAGTTGGAACAAGCAATCATAAAATGTGTATGGAACCACAAAAGACCCTGAATAGCCAAAGTAATACTGAAGAAGAAAACCAAAGTGAGAGGCACCACAATGCCAGACTTTAGCCACTACCACAAAGCTATAACCATCAAGACAGCATGGTATTGGTACAGAAACAAATACATAGACTTAATGGCATAGAATAGAGACTCCAGAATTGGACCCACATACCTATGGCCAACTAATCTTTGACAGAGCAGGAAAGAATATCCAATGGAAAAAAATACAGTCTCTTTAACAAATGGTGCTGAGAGAAGTGGACAGCAACGTGCAGAAGAATGAAACTAGACCACTTTCTTACACCACTCACAAAAATAAACTCACAATGGATGAAGGACGTTAATGTGAGACAGGAAACCATCAAACCCTTGAGGAGAAAGCAGGAAAAATCGTTTTTGGCCTCAGCGTCAGCAAGTTCTTAGTTGACACATCTCCAGAGGCAAGGGAACTAAAAGCAAAAATGAACCATTGGGACCTAATCGAAATAAGAATCTTCTCCACAGTGAAGGAAACAATCAACAAAACTAAAAGGCAAATGACCGAATGGGAAAAGATGTGTGCAAAAGTCATACTGGATAATTGGTGAGTATCCAAAACCTATGAAAAGAACTCACCAACTCCACACCTGGGAAACAAATAATCCAGTGAAGAAACGGGCAGAAGACTTGAACAGACAGTGTTCTAAAAAAGACATCCAGATTGTCAAGAGACACATGAAAAGATGCTCAACAGCACTCCCCGTCAGGGAAATCCAAATCAAAACCGCACTGAGATACCACCTCCTGCCAGTCAGAGTGGCTACAATGAGCAAATTAGAAGACTATAGATGCTGTTGAGGATGTGGAGAAACAGGAACCCTCTTGCACTGTTGGTGGGAATGCAACCTGGTGCAGCCCCTCTGGAAAACAGTGTGGAGGTTCCTCAAATCATTAAAAATAGATCTACCCGAAGACCCAGCAATAGCACTGCTAGGAATTTACCCAAGGGGTACAGGAGTGCTGAGACATAGGGACACATGTACCCCAATGTTTATAGCACTACTTTCAACAACAGCCAAACTATGGAAAGAGCCTAGCTGTCCATCAACTGACAAGTGGATAAAGAAGTTGTGGTTTATGTATATACAATGGAATACTACTTGGCCATGAGAAGGAATGAAATCTGGCCATTTGTGGCAACGTGGATGGAACTGGGGGGTATTATGCTACGTGAAATAAGTCAGGCAGAGAAATACAGATACCATATGTTTTCCTCCATGTGTGGATCCGGAGAAACTCAGCAGAAGACCATGGGGGAGGTGATGGGGGGAAAAAGTTATAGAGAGGGAGGGAGGCAAACCATAAGAGACTCTTCAATACTGAAAGCAGACTGAGGGTTGACGTGGGGTCGGGGAGAGGGGAAAGTGGGTGACGGTCATTGAGGAGGGCACCTGTTGGGATGAACACTGGGTGTTGTGTGGAAACCAATTTGAAAATAAATTACATTTAATAAAAAAAATCCAGGGGTTGCTCTTACTGAATATGAGGATAGCTTTCCATTTTCAGCACTTTATGAGCGTGAGGTAGTAGTGGCTTAAGCTGCGTAGATGAAAGTTTTGTTTGTGTGTTTAAGAACAGGAGTTGAATAAAGACAGAGGCCTCTCACATGTATCACGTTGACCTTGGCAAGTTTCTCTTCTGATTGTTACCATGACTTATCACTCTTAGTGATTCACATAGTTTGGAGTCATCCTTTCATACCAAATGGATTTCAGTTGATCATGGTAGGTGGTCCTTGTAGTATTTTGTGAATGAATTGTGTATGTGGTGATGATGGATGGACTATTCTGGTTGCTTTCAAAAGCACTTACACGGACGGTGTAACACGTTTTCTACCCTTGGAATCCCATACGGTCTCTTACTACCTTGTGTGTGACTTACCTGAAATATCATGAATTGGTAGGTAGTGAATAGGTTTTAGTGGCACTGAATGCCCTACTGGCCACTCACACAGAATTCGTTGACGCTTTGCTCTTAAGCACACAATGACTCGGTCTTCCCTAGGCTGCATGAAAGTGAGCATGGATACTAACTAGGCAAACTGTTTGCTGCTGCTGTGAAAAACAGCTTCCTGAACTGTGAGCTGTAGCAACACACGTATGGAACCCTAAGCAAGGCACAGTATATCGGTATTCTTTGAAAGGGTAGAGTAGTTATTTCAAATTGGCTTTCTGCGCGTTGCATGACAAGGCATTTTATTAGCTAAAACCCTCTTAGAGTCATGTTTGATTGCAAGTTGTGTGTACTGTCCACCGCTAAGTGTCATTTCATGTTAGATGGAATTAATGGAGGCTGAAGCACCCGTGCATTCACCTCTAGGACAACCCTCTTGAACTCGTGAAGAATTATGGGCCTTCTCAGGTAATATTACGTGCAGGTCTTTCTCAAGGGCATAGTCTTAAACACAGCCAAACCTAAGGCTGCTTTGGGCAGCCCACCGTGATAAGATATGCAGACATTGTGACCTCACAAAGCGCCTGGTCTCCTAGCAACTGCGGTGTAACTCTCACAGCCTGCCGCCTGATTTGGCTTCATGGTAGGAAATTCATCAGGGCCCTGCGGCGGCTGCGAGACCTGGCAAGCGCGGGCGGCCCCTAGCGGCCTCACATCCTGAGCAGCATGAAGAGGAGGCGGCGCTGGCCTGGTGAGGCCCTGGCCCCGGCCGCCGGGGGAGGAGCCTCTAGCGCTGCAGGAGGGGCCGCGCTGGAGGCGCCTGAGGAGAAGGTGGTGTACATGCGGTGGCAACCGTCGCGACTGTCGCTGGCCAACAGCACCAAGGCGCTGATCGACACTTTCAAGGTATTCCTGCCCGGCAGCACGGAGTTCATGAGCTCAGACGCGGAGCTCTGGAGCTACTCTGCAGCCTCAAGCACCAGTTCTCCCCCCACATCCTGCTCAGCAAGGACGTCTACGGCTACTCCTCCCTCCTGGCCCTGGTCCCGGACCCCCGGCACCAGCCCCCCGAGGCCCGCCTCCAGACGCGCCGGCCAGCTGCCAGGCGGAGGCGCCACGGAGCCCGCAAGGTGGCGGTCGGTCAGAGGAAGGTGCCGCCCCCGCCGCCACCGTCCCGCGAGGACAGCAGCCCCCGTAAGCCCGCGGAACCCGGGCCCTGCTCCAGGGGCCGCACCCTGGAGGAGAGTGGGAGGGCGGCCACCCCGACGTTGACCACCTTCCCCACCATCCGCGTAGTCGGCGACGTGTGGGTCGAGAGCAGCCTGGCAGAAGCGCGGCGCCAGGCGCGCCAAGTCCTGGGAGTGAACCTGGAACCCGTGGTGAGACTCCGCCGCTTCCCAGTGACTGGGCGTGAGATGCAGGCCACCGCCGCGCGACCTCTCAGCCCCGGGACGGGTTGTGCCTGGAGGGATGAACCAGGGACAGCAGGAACCGCGTCCCCTAGTGCACTTTATGGGCGAAGAAGCACCAGACGGTCCAGGCCAGCGCCCCAGGGATGCGGCGCCGCCTTTTGGGACTCCGGGGCAGCTGTGCCCTCTGCTGCCTCCCAGCACCGGGTCTGCGGAGGGAGGATACCCCTGGACCGCAAGGGAGGTCCCCTTTCGTCCTAACCCCAGACTGAGATGTCTCCAGGACTGTAGGGGCAGATCCATGTTCTCTCTTGTTCCCTCCTTGGTCTGAAGTCGTCAGAATTCCACCCCCACCCCGTCCAAAGGAATTTGGTTCCATGCTTGTGTAATAAAGCTAGAATTTCCTTGTTGTTCACCCAACTCCCGGCTCCTCACACCTCATTTTCTTTCTTTCTTTCCTTTTTTCACTGCCACTCTTTCTGGACGAAAGATCGAATATGTGTGGAAAGTTGTTGCAATAGTTGGTATTCTCAATACCAATTGCAATAGTGGGATATTCTTAATCCCACACCTTTCCGAGTTTTAACTGGATTCCAACGCTTTGACCAAGGACACTGTCTAAGAAATTCAAGCGTATCACTGTTAATAATGTAAGGATTTGTATGGCTTTGAATGTCATGGGCTCGGTGATTACAAACCAAAAGATTCCAAGTTCAACTGTGTACACATTCTTAAGACGTTTCTAAAGATTTTATATTGAAATGTAATGTTTATGTTTACTGAGCTCCTAAAGGAAATGGTAGACACTCGGAAGGTTTTGTTTAGTAAAATTAACTTGGGAAATTCTTTATAAGTGGGTACAATTGAAAGTGCATTGAGAAACCACACGGTTTCTATTTAAACCAATGAGTGAATTTCAAAAAATAAATAAACAAATAAAAAACTGGTGCTGGTTATGGACATGGATGGAATCCATTCGGAAATGACTTGGCCTTGTACCAATCTCACATACTGATCTGGGAATCTTTCCAGGATAATTTATTTTAAAATAGAAATCACATAGTGTAAATGAGTATGGGTAAGGTGGTGACTAAACCTGCATACATAATAGCCGTTGGAATTCTCTGAAGTATTACTGATCTAGAGCGGTGGTACATTTTTTTTTTGGCAAAAATAACTGGTTGAGGTTATCTTTGGGCAAAATAGATTTTCCTCACTTGTGTTTGTCATTGTTGCTGGATAACAGGAAATATCCACATTACCATGCATCACTCTTATAAATATCATGGCAGTTGGTTAACAGTTTTGCTCCAAGACTTTCCTTTATTATCTTATGTCCATGCACAGTTATGTTAGCAGGTATTGGTCTTTTGTTTGACAATCAAAGACCACAGGGATCAAACAGGAGAGCCACACAGAGTACTTTTCACTTTTATGATAGTGTTTATGTCCTGTGGCCCAGCATGGAATTCTTGATTATCCAAGTGACCTCCGTTATTGGTGGCAGCAAGACTTAATGGTGTTTAGTCAGTGGTGCTGCAGCCAGATTTTACTGCGATATCGGAAGGGCCAAGGAGTGATTTTGTACCACTATTCTTTCAAGTTTAAGTATTCTGCAATTGAACCATCCATCCCAGGCAGATACATGACCTATTAAATCTTCCATATTACGGTTTCTCTCTGCTTGGCAGCTTTTTAGGGGAATAATGAGAGTTGTGATTTTTTTTTAATTTTCTTTTAATGTTTATTTATTTTTGAGACAGAGAGACAGAGCATGAATGGGGGAGGGTCAGAGAGAGAGGGAGACACAGAATCTGAAGCAGGTTCCAGGCTCTGAGCTGTCAGCACAGAGCCCGACGCGGGGCTCGAACCCACGGACTGTGAGATCATGACCTGAGCCAAAGTCGGACGCTTAACCGACTGAGCCACCCAGGCGCCCCAAGAGTTGTGATTTTGACTCTTGGGCTTGTAGAGTTCAAATGGCATAGCTTCCTAATATACAGTTTTCAGTAAGCCTCATATTCTTTTTTTCACTACTCAATGATAATGTGTTGTTACAAATACTGCCACATGAGTAAATAAAAGTGAATAATTATTTAAAAGATGCAGAGGGTTAAAGTATATTTGTTTCATAGGAAGCTTATATAAATTTTCGTTACTAGCTTCCATTGCCAATGGTATTTCAAATACAGAGGTTTTTCTCCCTCACCCTTCCCAAAGTAACTGTTTTAGCTAATTAGCCCCTGAGGAAAACATACATATTTGTACAACTTCCCTATTGTATATAATTGTATAGTAATTAAAAATGAATCCAATGACCATATTAGAATGTAGTTTCAACATATAGCTTATCGAGGTAGCTTCCCAGAGGGTTTTGAAATTAGATGTAGCTGGGAGGATAACTTTGCTCAGCACAGCTTTGAAACACAACCATTGACACCATGCAGTTATTTGAACTTAACTGAGAATCTTAGTGTTTCCCTGCTATACCTTGTTACTTTATTGCACTTGAACTTGCATTCATGCTTTGGGTTATCTGGGCTATCTGATTTCGGTTTGGATCTGAATGTCCATCCTAAATTCAATATGTTGTTTAGCTGGTCCCTTAAAAAATATTGCCATTTCTAGTTTAAAAAACAGGATGTTAAAAAAAAAAAATCTTTGTTTTTGCCAACTTTTTAGCAAAACCTTGCTGATGTTTTGTTTTACAACTTATAAAATGTGAAGAAACAACTAATATAGTTGATTCATATATTAATGGGAAAATGAAAGTACTTTATGTATCCTTTTGGGAAGACCGTGAAAAGGAACTTGACACGGTGGCCTTTCTGGTGAGGCATTCATTTACTGTCCTCTAAAACGAGTCTGCGCTTAGGTTGTACAGATTTGTGAAATAAATCCCATAGTCTTTATTCATTCTCGTACCTTTATATCTCATATGGCACAAGTAAGGAGGAAGTTTATGACCTTGCTATGCTTGAGTGCCTATATGTGGTGACTGGCACCTCAAATAAGCTTCTGAATTCCTGATGTCATTTTTATCCCCCTTCTTCTTGTCACCCAGCAACTTAATTTTCCTTACAGAACCAGTAATGTTATAATTGTGGAGAGCAAGCTTCATTGTTGTTTACTGTCACTGTTGTGCTGTGTGTTTTGTCCAAGTTTGAGTACACAATTGATCCAGTATAATTTTAACCGGTGGCTGACACATATTGATTTGCTGTGTGCAAACAATAGTACTAGTGTTCTGAACACTGTTGAATAAAAATGCATGAACATATTTGGATACAAAGAGATCTGAGCAATTTTGAACTCATAGTTTTTTGGTGTTCCAAGGATTGCCATGGAGCTCTTAAAATCAGTGTTTTTAGTGCATATATAATATATATATATATATTATATTTTATATTTATATTATAAATATATATATATTATATTTTATATTTATATTATAAATATTTATATTATTTAGTGGGTATATATAACATATAGTGGAGGTGTATATATATACACATATATATATATATAATATGTGTATATATATACATATATAAAATTTACTTTATTGGTGTGTTTAAAATATTTTTGGTAGATTGTCATGTCTTATGGGAATTAGAACTCAGTTGTTTGTCATGGAGCTGAATTGTGTTCTTGGACAGTTTAATGTGCACATATGATTAAGATTTACAATCTGGTTGTACTTTTCTTTTTAATGTATTAACTGTAAATACTTTTTTTAATATTTTAAAATATAGCCTTTATTCTCTCTTACATATGTGAATTTATTTATTTTTTTTTAATTTTTTAATATATGAAATTTACTGTCAAATTGGTTTCCATACAACACCCAGTGCTCATCCCAAAATGTGCCCTCCTCAATACCCATTACCCACCCTGCCCTCCCTCCCACCCCCCATCAACCCTCAGTTTGTTCTCAGTTTTTAACAGTCTCTTATGCTTTGGCTCTCTCCCACTCTAACCTCTTTTTTTTTTTTTTTCCTTTCCCTCCCCCATGGGTTTCTGTTACGTTTCTCAGGATCCACATAAGAGTGAAACCATATGGTATCTGTCTTTCTCTGTATGGCTTATTTCACTTAGCATCACACTCTCCAGTTCCATCCATGTTGCTACAAAAGGCCATATTTCATTTTTTCTCATTGGCACGTAGTATTCCATTGTGTATATAAACCATAATTTCTTTATCCATTCATCAGTTGATGGACATTTAGGCTCTTTCCATAATTTGGCTATTGTTGAGAGTGCTGCTATAAACATTGGGGTACAAGTGCCCCTATGCATCAGTACTCCTGTATCCCTTGGATAAATTCCTAGCAGTGTTATTGCTGGGTCATAGGGTAGGTCTATTTTTAATTTTCTGAGGAACCTCCACACTGCTTTCCAGAGCGGCTGCACCAATTTGCATTCCCACCAACAGTGCAAGAGGGTTCCTGTTTCTCCACATCCTCTCCAGCGTCTATAGTCTCCTGATTTCTTCATTTTGGCCACTCTGACTGGCGTGAGGTGGTATCTGAGTGTGGTTTTGATTTGTATTTCCCTGATAAGGAGCGACGTTGAACATCTTTTCATGTGCCTGTTGGCCATCCGGATGTCTTCTTTACAGAAGTGTCTATTCATGTTTTCTGCCCATTTCTTCACTGGGTTATTTGTTTTTCGGGTGTGGAGTTTGATGAGCTCTTTATAGATTTTGGATACTAGCCCTTTGTCCGATGTGTCATTTGCAAATATCTTTTCCCATTCCGTTGGTTGCCTTTTAGTTTTGTTGGTTGTTTCCTTTGCTGTGCAGAAGCTTTTTATCTTCCTAAGGTCCCAGTAATTCACTTTTGCTTTTAATTCCCTTGCCTTTGGGGATGTGCCGAGTAAGAGATTGCTACGGCTGAGGTCAGAGAGGTCTTTTCCTGCTTTCTCCTCTAAGGTTTTGATGGTTTCCTGTCTCACATTCAGGTCCTTTATCCATTTTGAGTTTATTTTTGTGAATGGTGTGAGAAAGTGGTCTAGTTTCAACCTTCTGCATGTTGCTGTCCAGTTCTCCCAGCACCATTTGTTAAAGAGACTGTCTTTTTTCCATTGGATGTTCTTTCCTGCTTTGTCAAAGATGAGTTGGCCATACGTTTGTGGGTCTAGTTCTGGGGTTTCTATTCTATTCCATTGGTCTATGTGTCTGTTTTTATGCCAATACCATGCTGTCTTGATGATGACAGCTTTGTAGTAGAGGCTAAAGTCTGGGATTGTGATGCCTCCTGCTTTGGTCTTCTTCTTCAAATTTACTTTGGCTATTCGGGGCCTTTTGTGGTTCCATATGAATTTTAGGATTGCTTGTTCTAGTTTCGAGAAGAATGCTGGTGCAATTTTGATTGGGATTGCATTGAATGTGTAGATAGCTTTGGGTAGTATTGACATTTTGACAATATTTATTCTTCCAATCCATGAGCAGGGAATGTCTTTCCATTTCTTTATATCTTCTTCAATTACCTGCATAAGCTTTCTATAGTTTTCAGCATACAGATCTTTTACATCTTTGGTTAGATTTATTCCTAGGTATTTTATGCTTCTTGGTGCCACTGTGAATGGGATCAGTTTCTTCATTTGTCTTTCTGTTGCTTCATTGTTAGTGTATAAGAATGCAACTGATTTCTGCACATTGATTTTGTATCCTGCAACTTTGCTGAATTCATGTATCAGTTCTAGCAGACTTTTGGTGGAGTCTATCGGATTTTCCATGTATAATATCATGTCATCTGCAAAAATCGAAAGCTTGACTTCATCTTTGCCAATTCTGATGCCTTTGATTTCCTTTTGTTGTCTGATTGCTGATGCTAGAACTTCCAGCACTATATTAAACAACAGCGGTGAGAGTGGGCATCCCTGTCGTGTTCCTGATCTCAGGGAAAAAGCTCTCAGTTTTTCCCCGTTGAGGATGATGTTAGCTGTGGGCTTTTCATAAATGGCCTTTATGATCTTTAAGTATGTTCCTTCTATCCCGACTTTCTCAAGGGTTTTTATTAAGAAAGGCTGCTGGATTTTGTCAAAGGCCTTTTCTGCATCGATTGACAGGATCATATGGTTCTTCTCTTTTTTTTGTTAATGTGATGTATCACGTTGATCGATTTGCGAATGTTGAACCAGCCCTGGTTGGTTCAACAGCCCTGGGAATGAATCCCACTTGATCATGGTGAATAATTCTTTTTATATGTTGTTGAATTCGATTTGCTAGTATCTTATTAAGAATTTTTGCATCCATATTCATCAGAGATATTGGCCTGTAGTTCTCTTTTTTTACTGGGTCTCTGTCTGGTTTAGGAATCAAAGTAATACTGGCTTCATAGAATGAGTCTGGAAGTTTTCCTTCCCTTTCTATTTCTTGGAATAGCTTGAGAAGGATAGGTATTATCTCTGCTTTAAACGTCTGGTAGAACTCCCCTGGGAAGCCATCTGGTCCTGGACTCTTATTTGTTGGGAGATTTTTGATAACCGATTCCATTTCTTCGCTGGTTATGGGTCTGTTCAAGCTTTCTATTTCCTCCTGATTGAGTTTTGGAAGAGTGTGGGTGTTTAGGAATTTGTCCATTCCTTCCAGGTTGTCCAATCTGTTGGCATATAATTTTTCATAGTATTCCCTGATAATTGTTTGTATCTCTGAAGGATTGGTTGTAATCATTCCATTTTCATTCATGATTTTATCTATTGGGTCATCTCCCTTTTCTTTTTGAGAAGCCTGGCTAGAGGTTTGTCAATTTTGTTTATTTTTTCAAAAAACCAACTCTTGGTTTCGTTGATCTGCTCTACAGTTTTTTTAGATTCTATATTGTTTATTTCTGCTCTGATCTTTATTATTTCTCTTCTTCTGCTGGGTTTAGGCTGCCTTTGCTGTTCTGCTTCTATTTCCTTTAAGTGTGCTGTTAGATTTTGTATTTGGGATTTTTCTTGTTTCTTGAGATAGGCCTGGATTGCAATGTATTTTCCTCTCAGGACTGCCTTCGCTGCATCCCAAAGTGTTTGGATTGTTGTATTTTCATTTTCGTTTGTTTCCATATATTTTTTAATTTCTTCTCTAATTGCCTGGTTGACCCACTCATTCGTTAGTAGGGTGTTCTTTAACCTCCATGCTTTTGGAGGTTTTCCAGACTTTTTCCTGTGGTTGATTTCAAGCTTCATAGCATTGTGGTCTGAAAGTATGCATGGTATAATTTCAATTCTTGTAAACTTATGAAGGGCTGTTTTGTGACCCAGTATATGATCTATCTTGGAGAAGGTTCCATGTGCAGTCGAGAAGAAAGTATATTCTGTTGCTTTGGGATGCAGAGTTCTAAATATATCTGTCAAGTCCATCTGATCCAATGTATCATTCAGGGCCCTTGTTTCTTTTTTTTTTTTTTTTTTTAATTTTTTTTTTCAACGTTTTTTATTTATTTTTGGGACAGAGAGAGACAGAGCATGAACGGGAGAGGGTCAGAGAGAGAGGGAGACACAGAATCGGAAACAGGCTCCAGGCTCCGAGCCATCAGCCCAGAGCCTGACGCGGGACTCGAACTCACGGACCGCGAGATCGTGACCTGGCTGAAGTCGGACGCTTAACCGACTGCGCCACCCAGGCGCCCCCAGGGCCCTTGTTTCTTTATTGACTGTGTGTCTAGATGATCTATCCATTTCTGTAAGTGTGGTGTTAAAGTCCCCTGCAATGACCACATTCTTATCAATAAGGTTGCTTATGTTTATGAGTAATTGTTTTATATATCTGGGGGCTCCGGTATTTGGCGCATAGACGTTTATAATAGTTAGCTCTTCCTGATGGATAGACCCTGTGATTATTATATAATGCCCTTCTTCATCTCTTGTTACAGCCTTTAATTTAAAGTCTAGTTTGTCTGATATAAGTATGGCTACTCCAGCTTTCTTTTGGCTTCCAGGAGCATGATAAATAGTTCTCCATCCCCTCACTCTCAATCTAAAGGTGTCCTCAGATCTAAAATGAGTCTCTTGTAGACAGCAAATAGATGGGTCTTGTTTTTTTTATCCATTCTGATACCCTATGTCTTTTAGTTGGCGCATTTAATCCATTTACATTCAGTGTTATTATAGAAAGATACGGGTTTAGAGTCATTGTGATGTCTGTATGTTTTATGCTTGTAGTGATGTCTCTGGTACTTTGTCTCACAGGATCCCCCTTAGGATCTCTTGTAGGGCTGGTTTCGTGGTGACAAATTCCTTCAGTTTTTGTTTGTTTGGGAAGACCTTTATCTCTCCTTCTATTCTAAATGACAGACTTGCTGGATAAAGGATTCTCGGCTGCATATTTTTTCTGTTTAGCACACTGTAGATATCGTGCCAAGCCTTTCTGGCCTGCCAAGTTTCAAAGGAGAGATCAGTCACGAGTCTTATAGGTCTCCCTTTATATGTGAGGGCACGTTTATCCCTTGCTGCTTTCAGAATTTTCTCTTTATCCTTGTATTTTGCCAGTTTCACTATGATATGTCATGCAGAAGATCGATCCAAGTTACGTCTGAAGGGAGTTCTCTGTGCCTCTTGGATTTCAATGCCTTTTTCCTTCCCCAGTTCAGGGAAGTTCTCAGCTATAATTTCTTCAAGTACCCCTTCAGCACCTTTCCCTCTCTCTTTCTCCTCTGGGATACCAATTATGCGTATATTATTTCTTTTTAGTGTATCACTTAGTTCTCTAATTTTCCCCTCATACTCCTGGATTTTTTTTATCTCTCTTTCTTTCAGCTTCCTCTTTCTCCATAACTTTATCTTCTAGTTCACCTATTCTCTCCTCTGCCTCTTCAAGCCGAGCCGTTGTGGTTTCCATTTTGTTTTGCATTTCGTTTAAAGCGTTTTTCAGCTCCTCGTGACTGGTCCTTAGTCCCTTGATCTCTGTGGCAAGAGATTTTCTGCTGTCCTGTATACTGTTTTCAAGCCCAGCAATTAACTTTATGATTATTATTCTAAATTCATTTTCTGTTATATTATTTAAATCCTTTTTGATCAGTTCATTAGCTGTTGTTATTTCCTGGAGATTCTTCTGAGGGGAATTCTTCCGTTTGGTCATTTTGGATAGTCCCTGGAGTGGTGAGGACCTGCAGGGCACTTCCCCTGTGCTGTGGTGTATAACTGGAGTTGGTGGGCGGGGCCGCAGTCCGACCTGACGTCTGCCCCCAGCCCACCGATGGGGCCACAGTCAGACTGGTGTGTGCCTTCTCTTCCCCCCTCCTAGGGGCGGGATTCACTGTGGAGTGGCATGGCCCGTCTGGGCTACTTGCACACTGCCAGGCTTGTGTTGCTGGGGATCTGGCATATTAGCTGGGGTGGGTAGGCAAGGTGCACGGGGGCTGGAGGGGCAGGCTTAGCTCGCTTCTCCTTAGGTGATCCACTTCAGGAGGGGCCCTGTGGCAGCAGGAGGGAGTCAGATCTGCTGCCGGAGGTTTGGCTCCGCAGAAGCACAGAGTTGGGTGTTTGCGCTGCACAAGCAAGTTCCCTGGCAGGAACTGGTTCCCTTTGGGATTTTGGCTGGGGGATGGGCGGGGGAGATGGCGCTGGCGAGTGCCTTTGTTCCCCACCAAGCTGAGCTCTGCTGTCCTGGGGATCAGCAGCTCTCCCTCCCTTTGTCCTCCAGCCTTCCCGCTTTCTGAGCAGAGCTGTTAACTTATGACCTCCCAGACGCTAAGTCGCGCTTACTGTCGGAACACAGTCCGTCCGGCCCCTCCGCTTTTTCCAGCCAGACTCAGGGGCTCTGCTTGGCGGGCGAGCCGCCCCTCCAGCCCTGCTCCCTCCCGCCAGTCTGTGGAGCGCGCACCGCCTCGCCGCCCTTCCTACCCTCTTCAGTGGGCCTCTCATCTGCGCTTGGCTCCGGAGACTCCGTTCTGCTAATCCTCTGGCGGTTTTCTGGGTTCTTTAGGCAGGTGTAGGTGGAATCTAAGTGATCAGCAGGATACGTGGTGAGCCCAGCGTCCTCCTACGCCGCCATCTTCCGGAACCCTCTTCATAAATACTTGTTAGAGAATGTGCAGTGTCTGGCTCTTCTAATGATGTTGGAAAGTTTTTGAAATGGAATCTTATGTTTGCATGTGAATCGCAAAACAATGTGAGAATTTTTTATTTCTTTTGTTAACGTCAACACCCTGGAAGCCTGGAGATATGGTTTTTATGCTACTTTGGGACTCAACTGTTTGTTAATATCAAGTCTGATGATCTAGTGAATCTCTGAGACAATGCTTCATGCCAGAGTCCAAACCAGTACCCAGTTTGCCACAATAAAGACTTTAAAACTGCATCAAAGTTCATTTTGAGTCCTGACTCCAACTCCCTTCTAGTAGGGATAGAAAGCCTAACACTCACGTATTTTTATATTATAAAAGAACGTAAGTGTGCTGCATAAGAGTAGCAGCAGTAAAGGCTGTCCTAGAGAATAAAGTAAAGCCAGAATTTTCATTACAGCCTAGCGGGTAGACGTAGAGAGCTAGCAAGGGCAGGATTCATAGTATTATATGCCCTGGATTTGTCTTTGTGCCTGAGTTCCTATCCATATTTGGAGGCAGCAGCGTACTAACTGTGGATCACATTGCCTGCGGTGGGATGAAAGATGGACCACTCGAAACCATTAGAACTGTACGTAAGTTACAGAAATACTCTGTGCTTTAGCTTCCTGAAGAATCAGATGTGGTTAGTAAAATAAACTATTGGACTACTGAAAGGATTAAAAAAGGATGTTAGTGGGTGAACACATAGAAAATGCTTCACAAATGCTATTAACTGGAGGCATGTGGGCTGAAAATAAATATATATGCTGAGAGGTACTTGCGAGTTTAACATCCTGAAAATAGAGTGTGGTCTGAGAAAGCCAAAAGACAAATGATGAGAAGGTAATGTATGAGTGGGTTTAGTTGAAGAAAGAGACAGAAGGAGGTGAGGTTAAGTTGATTTATTAGGTAGTTGTCACTGTTGGAGGTTTTCTAGACTTCCTTAGATATTTGGGGTCTTTTTGTCCTTTGTTCTGAAATATATTTAAAACATACTGTTACGTATATTAAACTATCTGAGAATTTATACAAATAATAAGAGTTACCGATCACGAACTTGCCAAATGTCAACACGAAATTTTCATTTTGGGTAAGCTCGGTAATGTTTGCTTTAAATCTGTGTGAGTTTACATGTACAAAACTAAATTTGAAGCAATATGTGTGAGTTTTGTACTTCCTCTGTTAAAGGAGACAAGTAAGTGCAGTAGTTAGATTTGAAATAGCAGAACGTTGTTATCATAGGGAAAAGATAGCCTCACAGTTGAAGCATGGACACACTCATCTTCTTTAGATTTGGATCTAATGCCTGTGACTTAGCTCTGATTCCACTCCCACCTGCAGAAGGAATATCAATATATTCTAGGTTGGGGAGCAAGTCAAAGTTACAGTAGCTGAAATTAACAATAAAAGAATTTCCCTAGATAGAACTTATCCGGTGGTAAGAAGATCAAAACTGAGCCTGGCTGCAGATTTTGCAAGAGCAATGACTTCTCGTCAGCACTCCCTTGTCTTGGCAATGGCACCTTACACTGAAATTTATAACATGCGGGACATATCCAGAGCCCAAAAGGAAAGCAGTGCTCAGAAAAGATGGGACAGTATGGCTCCCAAGCAAATTCGAATAAATATTCTAGGGGACTCAAAACTGAACTTCTCTGGCTTTGAAAGGTATTCATAGAAATGTTAATGTTGAGATTCTTCCAACTACTGAAATAGGTTATGTAAAATATGTATAAAGTACCTATATTTATATGTTTATATTTAGATTTATTTTTTATATAATTTAAATATATTTATGTGTAAAGTACATATTCTTTAAATGTTTAGTAGAGACAGTAGAGAAAAAAGGATGTGATTTAGGGGTCTGCACTCAGATTAAAATAAGATTACGGAAGTATAGTATACATTCAAAAGGACATATATTATTTTTTTCATGTTTGTTTATTTTTGAGAGAGAGACACCGTGTGAGCAGGGGAGGGCCAGATAGGAAGCCACAGGATCGAAGCACGCTCCAGGCTCTGAGCTGTCAGCACAGAACCTGATGTGAGGCTTGAACTCACAAACCGTGAGATCATGACCTGAGCCAAAGTTGGAGACTTAACGACTGAGCCACCCAGGCACCCAAAAAGGACATGTATTATTAAAAGTATTCTGAGCACAGCTTGATGAAGTTAAGTTCAATATACTTGTGGAACCTGTACTCATTAAACAAGGTACCAGTGCCCCAAGGGACCACCTGTGCCTCTTTCAGTCATGGTCTATATCTCCTTTGGGACAGCAATTATTCTGACTTCTTACAGAATATACAACTTTTGCTTGTTTTTGGACTATATAGAAATGGAATTATGTGTCCTACACCTAGCTTCTTTCATTCAAACTTATGTTAGTGATATTCATGTTATTATATGTATAGATCCTTTATGCTCATTGGTGTATAGAATTTCCTTATATGAATAGTTTAAAATATTTCTACAACTCTTGGTGGACATTTAGGTAAGTTATGGCTTAGGGTAATTATGAATGAAACTTCAGTGAATATTATAGGACACGTTGTTTGGTGAACATGTTTTAGAATAGTATTTATTTATCTAGGAGGGAATTTGCTGGGTCACATGTCATCCAACTTATCAGCTTTGGTAAGATTCCTCCAAACTGTTTCCAAAATGGTTATACCAATTTACATGAACTTCTTTCTATAGTAGTGCCTGCATAGTGTCTGTGAGCTCTGAATACTTGATAGCCTTGCCAACACTTGCTAATATGGTCTTTTTCATGTTTTCTATTCTGGCAGGTGTACAGATTTTTTTTTATTTGAGAAATTTCAATCCAAGTATTGTATACGAATAGTTAAAAAAAGAAACACAACATCCAAATTGCAGATCAGGACTTGCAATAAACAAAACAAAAGCTTTGTTTCCCCCACGAACACCTCTTCCCCAGAGGCAACACTTTATTTTGTTTTCTTTTTTCTTTTTTTTTTTTAATCAGGGTTTTTTTAAACAGACCATTTTGTATGAACAATTTTAGATTTAGAGACAAATTGCACAAAAAATACAGTTTCCTCACCCCCACTAGTTTCTATAGTACCTTGCACTAATGTGGATACATTAATTATAAGTGGTGGATGAGCCATTATTGATTGACACATTATCATTAGACACATTATCATTAAGAGTTAGGGTTTATTTTGTGTTATATAGATTCATAAGTTTTGAGAAATGTAAATGGTATGTACCTACTATTGCAGTATCATACAGAATAGTTACACCACCCTAAAGAGCCCTGTGCTCCACCTATTACCACTTCCTCTCTCCCCCTAAACCCTCTTAGCCACTGGTCTTTTTACTGTCTCCGAAGGTGTTTTTGTTGTTGTTGTTCTTGTCGTTGTTGTTGTTGCCATTGTTGTTGTCGTTTTGTTTTGTTTTGTTTTTCCAGAATGTTATCATAGTTGGAAACGTAAAGCATATGGCTTTTCGGATTGGATCCCTTCACTTAGTAACCCACATTTAAGTTTCCGCCATGACTTTTAAGTAGCTCCCTTTCTCCCTCTTTCATTCCCTCCTCTTCTATCTCTCTGCCTTCCTTTCATTAAGGGAGTTTATTTTTTTAAAACAGCTTTTGGTTTACAGAAGAAGACTGGAAAGTGCAGAGTTCCCCTGTTCTCCCTCCTACCCCCCAAAACATAGTGTTCCCTATTGTAAACTTCTTGTGTCAGTGTAGTGCATTTATTACAACGGATGAGCCAAAATGGAAAGTATTATTAAAGAAAGTCCCAAGTTTACCTTAGCATTCACTGTGGTGTGCAGTTCTGTGAGTTTTGACAAATGCACAATGCCATGATTCAAAGCATTTCAATGTCTTACAAGATGTTTCACTGCCATAATATTCCCTGTGCTTCATCTGTTATTCATCTCTCCCTTCCCACCTGAGTTCCTGGCAACCACAAGTCTCTTTACTGCCTCCATTATTTGAGGCAACACTTTTAACTGTTCCAGGTTTATATTCTGTTCTTAGGTATCTTCATGAATATAAGTAATATAGCATACTGCTGCTTATTGATTTGTCAGTTTTAAGCACCGTCTACTGACTTCCTATGTGAAGATGACGTATAGGTCGCTTCAGCCACCTGTCTTCTCTCTCCTCACCTTCCGATATATTCCTGAACTTCTATCTTTATACTTTTTCAGTCAGGTCCAGCCAGCCGGTGAGTCACTATCGGTATTTTAAAGAGTTACACACGTGATGGGAAATCCCAGAAGCCAAACAAAGGATGGCGAAGCAATCAGGAATTAGTATCATCAGAAAGCTGTTTCCACCCCCAGGGCTAGAGAAACTCAGAACCATACCTAGCAGGAACTGAGAACATGGGAGAAGAGGCTCTTGGAAAGAAACTAGAATTTGGAGGAGATAAAATCACTGGTAGCAAGTGGAGTGGGAGAGAGAAAAACCTCTGGGCTTATACCTTCCTCCCTTTCTCCCATCAAACACCCATTGGTCAAACCCCTCTGGAAGCCAGGTGGCAAGGAACCAGGAAACACAGTCTGTAGGAGAAGTGCAGGAACTGGATCTGAGGGCAAAAAGACATAATGGCTGAAGTTACATATATGTACCAGTTAGGGTTCTCCAGAGACTCAGTATCAATAGGAATTGGTTCACAGGATTACGGAGGCTGAGAAGGGCAGACCCAGGAGATCCAGTAGTTTGGTTCCAGGCAGACTCCAAAAGCCTAAGAATCAGGAGAGCTGATGATGTATGTTCCACTCCAAGTCTGAGTCTGAAGTCAGGAGACCAATATCGCAGCTTGAAGACACTCAGATACACAACTCTGCCTTTTGTTCCATTCAGGTCTTCAATCGTTTAGTTGAGACCACCCAGTGTTTGTCAAGGCAATATGTTTTGCTTAATCTCCTGATATACAGATGTTCATTGTACTAAGAAATGTCCTCACAGACTCACTAGAAATAATGTTTCACCATATATCTGGGTGCCCTGTGGCTTAGCCTAGTTAAAACATGAAATTAACCATCACAAGATACAATTTTATGTGTGTATGTATGTATGTATGTATGTATGTATGTATGTATGCATGTGTGAATGAATATACGTTATTTGAGAAAGAGAGAGAGAGAGAGAGAGAGAGAGAGAGAACATATGCTCAAGCAGGATAGGGGCAGAGAGAGAGAATTCTGAGAATTCTGTCAGTGCAGAACCTAATGCTCATTTTAGTCTTATGAACAGTGAGATCATAATCTGAGCCAAAATCAAGATTTGGATTCTGAACTCACCGAGCCACTCAGGTACCCAACAAGATGTAATTTTAAAATAGAGACCTATTTCCCTTACCGTACTATCACTTTTCATTCCTTACATTGTAAGATAAATGTCTTCCTCAACCCTGCTGCACTTTTTCTTGGTTTCCCATCAGCTTTGGACTCCTGTTTGTCATTGTTGTTAACACTGGTATTATGCTCTGCAATCAAGTCTCTTTCCATTGTTTAAGGTTGATTCTAAAACTTGAAAACTAATAAATGGTTTAAATTATTGGATTATTAAATAATATGCTAACATTAGAATTACTACTCTTTTCCTGTAGTACTTGGACCTGCTGAATGAGGACATCGCTAGGATCAAGGTGAAATGGGTCCTTTTTCTTTGGGTTCCATCAGTGCTTTAAACCACACCATGTTTCACTTGGCTCATTCAGACTAAGACCATCTTATGGATATTTGCTCATTCTCCTTTGATTTCTAATTGCACTTCTTTGTTTTATTGCACTCTTTCAGTGTTCTCAAATCATGCCACTTATGACATCTTCCTGTTATCCTCTTAGAAGTCACTTATGGACCCTTCTCTTTTCCTGCCTCATTTAGGTGGTGACTCAGTAGGTCTGCTTCATAGCTTCTTTCCTGTGATTTTCCTCTGCTATGGTCCCCGTTTGTTTCCATGGTTTCATGGTTATATGGCTATCTGGGAAGTTAGGGAGCATTGAAAAGCCTGGACTCTTGAGCCAGACGGCCTGGGGTTAGACTTTACTTGTTCCACTTACCAACTGTGTAACTTGGATGTTGGATGAGTTATTTGGCTTCTTTATAACCCTATTTCTCCGTCTAGAAGATAATAATCGTAATTGTATATACTTTATAAGTTTGTTGTGTGATTAATATGTAATAATATGTGAAAATAACCCATAACAGTGTCTGGCACAAAAATAAACAGTTAATGTTTGCTATTATTATTAAGTATAATATTTCTTTATTTTTTTCTCTCCTTGTTTTGCTGGAGTACACCTTCAGATAACTTCCTAATGAAGAATGAATAGAATCAAATGTACTGAGTCTTTGCACGTCTGAAGATATCTTGAGTCCACTCTCAAATTTAATCAATAATTTTCATAGGTATAGAATTCTTGCTTCTTTTTTTATTTTATTTATTTTTAATGTTTAAAGTTTACCTCCACATTAGTCAGCATGTAGTGCAACAAGGATTTCAGGAGTAGATTCCTCAGTGCCCCTTACCCATTTAGCCCATTCCCCCTCCCACAACCCCTCCAGTGACCCTCAGTTTGGTTTCCATATTTACGAGTCTCTTATGTTTTGCCCCCTCCCTGATTTTATAGTATTTTTGTTTCTCTTCCCTTATGTTCGTGTCTTCCACTCATAGAATTCTAGCGTCTAATGGCCAGTTGCCCCTTCCATCGATTATCCCCTGATCACAACACCATTGGGACTACAATATCTGCTCTTTAGAGTGTTTTTGACTCACCATCACTTTCACCTTCTTGTATTTTTCAAAACCATTCAGTACGTCTGGCGTATGCTTAAGGAAAACGGAATGGAGGTCCACCTTTTGAAGGGCTTAAAAGAGAATTTATGAACATATTTTAGACTACCACAGCCTGTCTTCTGGCCACCTATTATTCACTTTCATCCTACATGAAAAATATCCTCACCCTACCCCAAGAATCCTCCCTCTTAAAGACCCAACCCTTGTAACATCAGCTCAAAGTCCAGGATATTTTTATCTAAATTAGGTCCAGGTGTGAATGAGTCTCCTTGTGTGCACTGGTCCTCGATTCCACTTTCAATCTGAAGACCTATCAATGAAGACCTATGAATTAAGCATACAACCAACACGGGCACGTGATAACCAGAAAACACACACACACACACACACACACACACACACACACACACACACACACAGAAAAAACAAACAAACCAACAAAACACAAACATTTCTCTTCCAAAAGAAAGGAAGGAGGTTTTCATGAGTCACTGGTCCATAACAATTCTGAAGTTCAGCTGGCACAGGTAGGCAGTCCTTTCATTGGGTCTTAAGGCCTGGGAGTGATTTTCCATGGCTCTAGCTCCTCCGGGGTTCTGGCTTTCAACCTCCAAGTCATTCTTCCCTTCTCATGAAAGGTAGCCTGTGTCTACAGCCTTATGGTTGTCTCGGCCTACTTACTGATTGTAGGAATTGTGGGTCCAAAGCCTTATTTCATTTTACTCTCTGGGATTAAGTAAACCCTTCTCTACCATGGACTTTTTCAAACCTTTATAAGGAAAAACACTCCTAAACTTCAAGTTATATTGTAACAGAGAGAACCCTGTGCCCCACAGTTTACTCTGTGAGGGTATGCTTATGAGAGAGAACACCGGTATTCTCCAAGACCCTTCTTCATTTAGGACACTTTTCTAGCATCTTTTCCCCAACGTCATCTGCTGAGTGAGGTTGGTAATAATTTCACCTTCAATAAGAGTGACATTATTGATGTTATCTGTGCTAACAAAACATGAAATTGTATTTGAATGGCATTGAGTAAGGGCAAGTAGTATCGGTTAGGGACGTGTTCAGCTGTCACAGAAAGGCTGCCACCAGTGGCATGAACAAAGAGAATTTTACTCACAAAGAGGCTGTAGGCTGTGTCCCATTAAGGCAGCAACGTCATCTGCAGCAGGCTGCATGGAATGGCAGAGCTGCCAATTTTTTTACGACCTACTACACAATTTTGGAGAAAAGGGTAGCAGCCATTAATATAATAATACCAATATTTTTACCACTTACCACCTTCAAGATGCATCACATGTGTGAGCATTTCAAGCTCACAGCACATCTGTGAGGTAGAATTGTCGATGTCTTTTGGAGGTCATTCATTTTCTTCTTAAGTCAAAAATTAGCTGTCATATTTCTAGGGCATGTGGCTCCACCCAATCCCCTCCTAGGATTACTTTGCTTATCAATGCATCAAGCAAACTCATAGGAATTCTAGAATTTAATACTTGTGAGTCATGGAGAAAACAGTTCTGCCTTATCAAATCACATTAAATACTCATGCCATTCAGTATACTCTCAGATGAACCATTGGAAGGTGCTCCTGTATTAGCATTGTATTTCTGTTGGCAAGAACCTTGCCTCCTAGGAAGCACTGTAACTTTCATATCTATTAGTAATTGCCAATGAAGTAAAAACCAAGAGTTTTCTTTGTCTTCTTGTTGACACGTTATAATGTATACTAAGTTACCCCGTTTCCTTGTTTAATTTCTTCGCATCATAAACCAACTGCAATATCATCACGGAACAATGGTGGCCCCGAATGTAGCATCATCAGCTCTGGAAACTTCAGATATGGCCACGGTAACAGTTAGGGTGGACTCCATCCAGTTCTTGGCCTCTTGGGCTTGTCTGATTCTCTCTGTTTATCTACCTCCGACCCCACACCCCCGGCCCCAGCAGCATTGAGAATATGGTTAGTCAGTGAATCTCCAGCAGATACAGATGCAGACCATTTCTCTGGATAATCTATATGGTTGACTGTGGCCTGGGTAGCAGGACTGGTTCAGACAGAAACACCTGATTTGGGTGCCATCAAGCAGTATCTGTGCCCTCCCTGAGAAATGGGACAGTATGCATTTCAAACCCTTCAAGTCTCCACTTCTCCCTGCAGACTTCTGTGTTTTCTTGCTTTCATCCACCTACCAAAGCAACCCAAACTTTATGCTAAAGAGAGTGGGCCTCGTGTGTCCTTTGCAGATTGGAATGCTGTTACTAGTTTGGGTTATCTTAACAACAACTGGCAAATTATCTAAACACGTAGAATTCGGTGTGAATTAAGAATCCGTACCTGTAGTAAGCCTCCATGATTCCGTTGATTAGGGGGAGGTATCAGACCAGAATGTAAGAAACCCTGTCTTCGAATGCTACAGCTCTATGGACTTTCAAAGCAGTATTTTTCACCTGGTTATCAAAAGTCGTCAAGTCTTTGTGAGTACACATTCAGAGCTTTTTTTAAGATCTGGAAAGTAGTCTCCAATTTTTCATTACCTTCCTTACACATTTATTCCCAGAGTTCTCTTTAGTTTTCAATCTTTCTGTTGGGCCTTTGACCACACCTGTCAAATAAAAAATTTCCTCAAATTGAATATATGAACAATTAAGAGCAGTCACGTGTTCAGTGCCCAAATATTTTATGATTTCCGTTAGGAGTTTATTCTGTCTGTGGACGGTAAATAAACAAATGTCTTTTTTTTTTTCTTTTTCCCCACATAAGTAAGTACATGTGCAAGGCAGAATGGTAGCTACCTGTCAAGGGTAATAGGACGTTCAGGAGTGTAAATAAGATTTCTTTCAGCAAAAAAAGAAAAACAAAAGATTATTTGATGACCTAAGATAAGCTAAGCTTTAAAAATGAAAGGAAAATAGCCATGAACTCAGATAAAAGTTAGGCAATTAAGTACTTTCCCTAGGGCAGCAAGGAGTTTTGAGAAATACCATAATCTGTAGAGTTTGTACTAAAAAGCTCTACTGAAACGATGATAAGGCTCATCTTTAAAGGTTGTTTTGTGTAGTGATATTATTCCTTTTTTCTTGAAATCTAAAGAAGCTTTTCTCTTGGCTCTTAACATGAAACGAAAAGACATTTTCCCCCTATTTTTTCTTCTGCCGTTTTTAGGCTGAGCTTTTACAAAAGTCTTTTATGTATTCATTGCTTTTAATCTTCATCCTTTGTCCAGAAGAAGCCTTGAGATTGGGAATGATGTGGATTCTTTCTACCCCAAGCTCAGAGGACTTAACTTCTCATAAAACCCAGCATTTGATGAGGCATTGAACTCGTATCATGGAGTTCCTTGTGCAGCCCATGGGCAAGATTCCACTGAAGTAATCGATAGCATCGTGGAGACCCTGTCTCTGAAAGGAACTAAAAACAAATAAGGATTTGACCTTATAGGCTGATTTTCCTAGAAATCTAGGAATCAAGAGAGCCAGAAGTGGGATGGTGGGAGACGGACACTGGAGATGTGCTGAATACTCAGGTTCACTTGAAGCCCACTGAGCAGAGGAAGGTATTGTCCCGGAGGAGCTTGGCTTAGCAGGGATCAGCTCCCAATCGTTATGCACTTAGTGAAAATACACTCATGAGAGCCTACATGAAGGATGCCTCCAGAACTCTAAGAGGATTCATTCCTTTCTTATGTCTTTTTTTATGGAAAGTGTCTTGGCGGTGCTTACTTCACCTTTGTGTGTCCACAGTTCTTCTTCCCACTAGTTGTGTTGCCATGAACCTCCTTACGTAGCCCTTGCTCCCCTCCTAGACCATGTGTTCCTCATGGACAGGGCTCACCTTAGCCATCCGTGTGTCGTTACTACAGTGCCAGCCATGTGCAAAGGACCCTGTACATACTGAATGAATGCAATGTGTTTATGGGGTTTCAGTTCCCAATTTTTACAGAAGAACTAGCTGTCTCACTTCAATTTTATGTGTAACAGCAGCAGTCTATACTGGGGATTCTCTCACACATTCTCTCTTTTTACAAACACCTGTATAATCACTTTTGATGAACTCTTACCCTTTTGTGATCAGATGAATTGGGTGGGACCTTTGCCGTCTCCTACTATCTTATTTGCAACCCAATACCACTTCAATTCCCTATCCTACAGTAAATTCTTGCTTAGCAAGAAGCACTATAGTTCAGTGACTAGGAGGGTGGCCCCTGGAGCCAGGCTGCCTGGGATCTAAAATCCTATTTTGCTCTATTTCTAGCAGCAGACCTTTGGACAACTTATTTTTTCTCTTTGTTACTCATTTTTCTCAGCTGTAAAATCAGGCACATCCTAGCACCTTCACCACATAGCTCTGAAATGAATTCAGTGAGGTAACAAAGGTAAAACACTTAGAATAATGCATGGAACCCCCTTAACTGCGAGTCAGTAAACACTCGCCTTTATTAGTGATGTAACTACGTTTTTGACAAAGTCGCTGCTTGCTTACTTAAAACCTCCACGTTGGCTGTGTTGAATGTACAGAACAGGTGAACTATGGAAGGCACCATGTCAGAGTCAGGCTTACTTGATAGAATGAGTTCCAACTCCCTGATGCTGGTGATTGCAAGAGGATACTGAAGGGCACAGAGAGGCACAGAGAGGCACAAGGCCCTCAGTACAAACCCATAACAAGATGATCAGAAAGCCATAGGAAAACAGAGGGAACAAACTAATTTTACTTTAGTTCCCACCATACACCAGTACAGTTCTCTGCAATTCACACACGTTTCCCTCTCAAGCAAACATAACAGGCCTGTGGGAAAGGTATTATTATTCCCATTTAACACGCAACTAGACTAATGCTTAGAAAGTTTAAATAACTTGCCAAATATCACATCTATGTGGCAGAGTTAGGATTTGAACCAGCACTGGTGATATCCCACTGCCTCTGCCAAACTTCAGAAACATCTTTGGGAGAAGTGAAATACGTTAATCATAACGATGCGCTGAATAACATAGGACTGGGTACTATAGGCCCATGCAATCCCAGGCGGGAAAAATATTAATTTACGAAGGCTATTTTGCTTACTGTTATATTTCTCAGAGTGCACAGCGCAAGTGTTCACTCTTTGTGAAATGAGTGAGTTTACGAGGGAATGGACCGAAGTGTGAATACCTATGCTCATACAATTACACCGTGTAGTTTGGTTGAGGATCTCGGGACACTCTGCCTTACATCTTAACTCAGCAGAGTAACGGGAACGTTAGAGCTGTCATAGCAGGTGAAAGAGAAGGTTACTTATCATACCACTTGTCCCAAATTACTCGTAGGCCAGTTTAAAAAGCAGCACACAAACATAAGACAGTGAGAGAGAGCCAGGAAAGCTCAGAGAGAGGGAGAGAGAGAATCCCAAGCAGGTTCTACGCTGTCTGCACAAAGCCTGATGCAGAACTGGACCACGCAAACCATGAGATCATGACCTGATTCGAAAGCAGTATAGTCACATGCATAACTGACTGAGCCATCCAGGTGCTCTCACCTTTGTTAAGATGGAAATTCCCAGGTTTTTATGTAGATAAATGACAGATCTTACAAACAACAACAAAACAGATTAGAAGGATGGTTCAAAACCAAGGATTGCAAGATTGCAGTAAGGACATAATACGTGGGAGTAATCGGGGTGGGTGGGAAGAAGAAAGGACCAGGGGCCAGATGGAGGGTCTGTAAATGGAAGCCGACATTCTAGCAAAGGTGGAGACTTGTTACTGCCACTCCTTTACTGCAGAATGTGTTGTCCCAAGCATGTGGTGTCCACTTACCATATGCTTCAGAGCTGGAGGATGGATAAGCTGCCCATTTTAATCAGGAGAAAACATTCCATCCACAGAATTCACTAATTGGTCTGTTCTATAATGTTTACCCTCTTACTGGCATTGCTAAAAGCACCTACTTTCTCTATACCACCATAGAACAGGCGGATTTTCCCTTGTCAGCCTTTGCTCGCTTGCTTGTCAGTTTATTGGTCCACCTGTGGCTTTATTCACCACTAAACCGAAAACTGACTGAGGGACTCTTTGTGCCAGGCTCTATTCTTGAGGTATACCCTTGCCTCCATAGTGTTGGTGGGTAATTCTTGACCTCTGGGCTATCAGCTACTACCTCAGGTTGGACTCTTCATCACCTTCTGTTGCTTTTTCATTGTCATTGGGAAGGTGCCTGCCTGTTTCTTCTAATTATGTGCACGGTAGAAGTCAGTGCTTTGGGGATATGGATGACTGCAGTGAAAAGACCCCTGGACGTGTCTTTTCCCTTGGGGAATTTGCATATTTGTGCATATTTGTGTCTCAAAATCTAGTTTATCCTAGAGGTGAGACATTTTAAACAAAGCAAACAAAGTCCAGAAGGGGCTCAAGAATCAAAATCGTTGGATGTGTCTCCGAGCCTGGTAGCAATGCAGGTGGGCTAGAGGCCTACAGATGTGGAGCTAGACTGTTGTTGGAAGACAGCTTCACTGTGCATCTTCAGCCAGGAAGTGGTACAGCTGGAATGAGAATTCTCCTAGTGTGATTCTTGGCCTGGTGTTTTCCTGCTGACTCATTGGCCTGGGAGGGCTGAGACCTTTTGGAACTTTGTTGCGTTTTGCTGCAGAATCAAACACTAGCTAGGTTTGTCAGGTAGTTATAGAATGGGCTTTGACAGCAAGGTGGGGTTGGGGTCAGAGTGACCTGGCAGGAGGGAGGAAACTGAACAGGCAGGAGAGTGGGACTGACAAAGGCTGTTTTCTTCTATTTTGTTCCAGCCAGACCTTAGTGAGGATTTCTAGTCCCGAGTACTGGTGAAGTTTATGTACTGGCAATGGAATTGGGCGGGCACCTTAGAGAGATTCCTGACAGTCTGGGGGAGGTGTGTGTGTGTGTGTGTGTGTGTGTGTGTGTGTGTGTGTGTGTGTGTCAAAGAGAAGGAGAGTGAGAGAGAAAGAGAGAGAGAGAGAGAGAGAGAGAGAGAGAGAGAGAGAGAGAGAGAGAGAGATGGAGAGGGAGAAGTCCCAGTAAGGGAATGCGATATTTATTCGGATTGCCTCTTCAATTCATTTTCAAAGGATTCAAATCACAGGGAATTTCTCTTAAAACGAAAAGTATGTACTGAGTTTAATCCTAATAACATTAATAAGAAAATAAGATCTAGAATTTGATGTCCATCAATTTATAAATAAATCTTTCTGGGGCAGAGGGTTCACAGGGTGGAGAAGTAGGGGGATCTGTACATCCCATGTCTCTCAAACAAAGTGCTGAAGCCAAAGTATTTTCAACCCCAAAAGTCTGCGAGGAAAAGACACTGAATACTCCTGAAGGAAATGAGACAACTTAAGAAATGACAGGTGGATGATTGTGAACTGGGGTACATAAATTGGGCCAAGTAGGAATGGAGGGAAGAGATCCCCTTCTGCGGAGAGACAAAAGTAAGAGTAAGAGTGGCTCGGGAAGTGTAGGGCTGTATGTGGATAAGAGGAGAACCTCGGACTGGGACTGAGAGGGATCTTATCTCTAACTGTGGGGCTTTCTTGGGTCTGGGGCTAGGCTCCGTGTTTGCGCACTTGGAGAGGAGAGGAGGCAGCATTGGTTTCAGGGATAGATCAGGGACACAGTCCACAGAAGGAGACAGTAGCCCCTCCCTGGAGGGCTGTGCAATAGAACAAAGCCTGCCCATCCACCACCCCCCGGATCAGTGGCTGCGTCTAGGGCGCAGTCTGCAGTAGGAGAAAGTGGCCCCCTCCCTGGGGCATCGCTGTGGGACAAAACAATGCCTGCCTGCATCCACCATGCCCAAGCTCAGCAGTGAGGTCAGCAGGGCAGTCCAAGGCAGGAAAAGGCGGGGCTCCCTGAAGCACAGCAGCACAAAGATAGCCAGGAAGACATTTGTAGCAGCACAGAGAGGCACTTCCCCAGTGCCAGAGCACACGGAACGGGTCTGCGAATCCTAGACAAGCGCTATGCCAAAGGAGTCAGCGGAGCAAGAACGACCACCCTGCGTGTGCCCTGGGCACCATGAGGACAACTGGAACGGAGTACACCAGGTCATGGAGACGAGGCTGGACATCACCATTTCCCCACAACCAGCACCACCACCACCACCACCAAGGCGGGGCCTCAGGGAACAGTCCGAGGTCCATAGTGGAGGTGGGACCAGCCTACCCCAAACCACGCCCCTCTGTGCTGGGTACCTGCTTATCTGATGGAGCAGGATAGGCGCTGTGGAACCAGGCAGCTCCATCATCCGGACCAGTGATGCTGCATAGACTGGATTTATTCCGGGACAACTCTTGTTGTTAGATATATTCTCCCTTCCTCTCTCTTCCCTCTTTTAGGTTGATAACTCTGCTTGTTGGTTTGCTTAAGCAGACACTTATAATCCATTCCCTTGATACATTTCCTACCTATACTTCTATACTTTCCTTTCTGTCTCTCTGGAATAATCAAGCCATTTGGTTTCTCTGTCTGGGTAAACTTATCTTCCTTTTGTTCCCCCCACCTTCTTCCTTATTTTCCTTTCTCTCTCTCTGCAATAAGCCATTTAGCCTCCCGGTCTGGTCAATATATATATATTTTTTTCCTTTTCCCCACTCCTGTCATTTCTCTCTTTATATGTGTTCTTCCAACAGCAACACCTCTACCGTGTTCTTTACTTGTAGCTGGTGTTTCTGGTTTGTTTGTTTTGTTTCGTTTTTGATTTCAGGCTGTTTTTCTGTGTGTTTGAGTGTGTGTGTGTCCATTTATTTCTTTTAGTTGCACGTTTCCTTCCATGTCTCTTTTTCCTGTTTGTTGGTTTGTTTGTTTTCCTTTCCAGGGCTACTTCAAGGGATAAATAAAACCACACCTTGTGGAGGGTCAAAAACATCATGACGAGTAGAGAACTCAAAGAGCCAATGCCACAACAACAGAGAGCAAGTAACACTCTCCAAGAAACACTAACTGCAGGGCTAGAACCTGCACAGGGTGTGACCCCCATTTAATATAACAATTCTTGCAGGTGCAGAGAAAATAACAAGCTTGTAAACCTCATAAGAGAGAGAGAAAACTAGCCAAAATAATGAAACAGGGGCATTCCCCTCAAAAGAAGTTCCGGGAAGAAGTGGACAGCTAATGACTTGATCAAAACAGATATAAGCTACATATCAGAATTTAGCATAACAGTCAAAAGATGAATCGTTGGGATTGGCAAAGGCATAGAAGACAGCATGGAATCCATTATTGCAGAGATCAAGGAAATAAAAAGTATTCATGATGAATTCAAATGGTATAAATGAGGTGCAATTTAAAATGGAGGCAGCCACAGCGCGGATTGAAGAGACAGAGGGGAGACTAAATGAATTAGAAGATAAAAATATGGGGGAAAGGATGTGAGAAAAGATAGAGAGAAAATTGAGGATCGAGAGGGGAGAATAAGAGAAGTAAGTGATGCAACCAAGGATTTCCAGAAGAGAGCAAAAAGTGGTGTGAAGATGACCTTGAACAAATGATAGCTGAGAACTTCCACAATCTGGGGAAGGAAACCGGCATTGAAACCAAACGAGCACAGAGAACTCCCTTCAGATGTAACTTGATTTGATATTCTGCACAACATATAATAGTGAAACTGGCAAAATACAAGCATGAAGAGAGAATTCTGAAAGCAGCTAGGGATGAATGGATGTTAACGTACAAAGGTAGAAGTATTGGGATCGGAGCAGACCCATCTACTGAAATCAGACAAGCCATAAAGGAATAGGGGAATCTTCAATGCGATGAATAGGAAAAATATGCAACCAAGAATCCTTTATCCAGCCAGCCTGCCATTCAGAATCGAAGGAGAGGTAAAGGTCTTCCCAAACAAACCAAAACTGAAGGAATTCATCACCGCTAAACCATCCCTGCAAGAGATCCTAAGAGGGATTCTATGAGGGAAATGTCGCAAGTATCACAAAGTGCCACAGACACCAGTACAAGCATGAAAAGTACAGACATCACAGTGCCTCGGAACCACAGCTTTCCATAATAACACTGCATGGAAGTGGAATAAATGCTCCAACCAAAAGACATAGGGTATCAGAATGGATAATACAAAACAAGACCCAAATATTTGCTGTCTTACAACAGACTCCTTTCAGACCTGAGGACACCTTACTATTGAAAGTGGGGGGATGGAGAACTACCTTTCATGCTACTGGGAGTCAAGAGGAAGCTGTATTAGCCATACTTATATCAGACAAACTTGACCTTAAATTAAAGTTTGTAGCAAGAGATGTTTAAGGGCATTATTAAATAATTACAGTGTCTGTCCATCAGGAGGAGCGAACAATTATAATGAGTATGCAGTGAATTCGGAAACACACAAAGATTTAAAACATTTAATCACAAACATTAACAATCTCATTGATAAGAATGTGGTAATTGCAGGGGGCTTTAAGACTCAACTTACAACAATGGTCAGAAAATCTAGACAGAATCAGGAAAGAAACAATGGTCCTGAATGATACATTGGACCAGAAGGACGTGACAGATATCTTAGAACTCTACATCCCAAAGCAGCAGAGCATACTTTCTTCTGGAGTGCACGTGGAACATTCTCCAAGAGAGACCACATACTGGGTCACAAAAAGCCCTCAATAAATATAACAGAATTGAGATGACACCATGCACAGTTTCAGATCACAAAGGTTAGAATTTGAAATAAACTACAGGAAAGAGTCTGGTAAACCTCTAAAAGCGTACAGGTTAATAAACATCCTACTAAAGAACAAATCAGTCAAACAGACAATTAGAAAAGAAATTAAAAGACATAAGGAAACAAATAAAAATGAAAATACAACAATCAAAACTTTTTGAAAACATATTTACTTAAAAAGATGGTAAAAGGGTTACTGAAGCCGAGTTTTGCATACTTGAGACAGCATGTAATGCACTAAGAAGTCACAGTGCTTGGGGTAATGGCCATTTCCATAACTTTCTTAGTTCTGTGAGCTTGAGCAATTATAACATCTCCTTCAGCCTCAATTCCTTCTTCTGTACACAGGGTCAATTGAGATGCTTTATCAGGTAACGTGCTTGCCAAAGGGAAGTGATTGGTAGCTGTAATTTCATTGCTTTGCCCCTGGTATTCCCAGGACTCATACCAGGGAGCCTGGAGGCCTGTGTGCTGGCCTGAATCTGCAGCATTTTCAGGCAAATTTTTCACCCTGTGATTAAGTCTTCCGTTTCACTGAGCCCTTGATTCACCCCATGTGTTCTGGCATCTGCTGCCCTGCGTGGGTTCCCTCCTCCTTTTTAACACCCTTACTTGGTTTTGTGTGATACAGTGATCACACCACCTGAGCATCAATTATTCGCAATAAGCGTGACTCCTCTGAGTAGCTATGGTATTCTGATTATTCCCACATAAAGCTAGTTTCTGCAGCTCTGATTATCTGCTAAATTACACCAATGCATATTTTAGAAGACTCTTTTGTTGTTGTTGTTGCTGCTGCTACTGCTGTTGTTGTTGTTTTTGTTGTTTATAAATCATTTGCTTCAGGTTCATCTAGTCTATCCAGTAACACCTGCATTAACATTGAGATAAACCTTGGTTTTACCTGTTTTCACTTTTTAACGCCAGTGGATTTTGTTTTTGGTTTTCTTTTTCAGGCTCCCTTTGGGAAGTTCTATTTCTTCCATCTTCTCACTCATGTTTCCTAAATAGACAACGGATTGTTTGCTAGTTGCTGTCTCTGGGACATTGTTGCTGTTTGCCAGGTGTTAGTATTGGCATGCCAGGCCTGGGGTGTTCATTCTTTCACGGATTTTTGTTCCAGGTCTTCATGACAAAGGCAACAGAATGAAGAAGGTACTGAGTTAAGGCAGTTAGAAATTCACTTCAACTAGGACTGCTGGAGGAAGTGGGCACTGCATTTAGAGGAGGAGACACAGAAATCAACCACAAGTGAGCAAAATGAGTTGGGTATAAGAAAGAAAAATAATTCCAGCACGATAGTCAAGTTTTCTTTGCTTTTATTTGAACTATGGGGTAAATGTGTAACATACTACAAACCCTTATGATTTGGGCTACTTATTTTTATTTTAATGTTTGTTGGTTGGTTGGGTGGGTGGGTGGGTGGGTGGTTGACTTACAGTGTGTGTGAGGAAGGGGAGGGGATGAGAGAGGGGGAAGAGAAAATTCCTAGCAGGCTCTGTGCAGAGTGTGACCTGGGGCTTGAAACCACAAATGGCAAAATCATGACCTGAACTGAATCTAAGATTAGGTCACTCAACTAACTGAGCCACTAGGCTCCCCTTGGCTGCTTATTGTATTTGCAAATTGGGTCTTCGTGTTACAAATACCATAGGGAGTGGTGTACATGCATGATCTAAGGAAGGTGCAGCTATTTAGTTCTGGCTTATTTTTTTTTCCTTATAACCCTTTATTCAGGAGTTATATTTCATAAGTTTATTAGAAAGACATATTGAAGATTGTAATTGGGAGGAAATCAGGTAAGGAGTCATTGCAGTTGACCAGGAGAGGTCAACATGACAGGAATTAGTGTGGATGCAGGAAATGGAGAGATGAGGACAGATGTGGTATTTTTTTTGAAAATGCTTTTTGTTGTGTAATTAACATTATATAAAATAACTCTTTTGGTGCATAGTGCTTTGAGTTTTAGAGATTGTATATAGTCATGTAAATGTCACCCCAGTGATAATACAGAAGAGTTCTGTTCCTGGGGCACATAGGTGGCTTAGTCAGTTAAGCATCCCACTCTTGATTTTGGCTAAGGTCATGATCTCACTGTTCTTGAGTTTGAGCCCTTGCTCACGAACTTCCCCTTTGATTCCCCAAAGTATCTTTATTTGGACAATAAATTATATTGTTTCCCTAACAATAATCGAACCTGTGTCAGAAGATCCATTTTGAAGATTAAAAGCATTAAAAACAATACCTGCTCATAATATGTGCTCAGTAAGTACTAGTTGCTATTGTTAGCTGTGACAACTAGAATCCATGTTTTAAATATCCAGTTTCATGCATTAACCCAGAAGCAAGGATTGTTACTGTAGACCTTGAGCTCTGAAAGTGACATTTTTGGTTGGAAAATGGAGAATCACCACAGTGTGAGCAAATTTAATACAGTTTTGAAAAATTCTCTCCCAGTTTAACCTAGCATGGGTGAAACCAGTAGCTTGAAAAAAATGGCCGTTTTCTTTCATTTCACTAACAGGGTAATCACCACGCAGGACATCCTGGTGTTACAGAGAAAATACCATGGGGGTCGTTAATTTGGGTTTTGTGTTTACTGTGCTGTTCTTTCCAGTCTGATCCCTAGTTTTCTTTCTTTGATGTTTCTTTGGGCAATACCTTCCTTTTCCTCCCCTCATGTAATGTCTAAACTCAATTGCTGTCCCTTCTTCATACCTCCTTGTGCTAGCGGATAAAGAAATTATACATAACTGAAAAAGCTTTATTTGCAGTAATGGTTTCATGTGCCTACTCTTAAAATCCTTTGACGTGTTTGAGATTGGGTAGTAAAAAAGTGGGTTAATTGAGATATGACTTTTCTTCATATAGGCATCTTGAGAGTTTCTGCTAAGCTTGTGAGGTAGTCACACTAGACAGGCACAGAGGTAGGACGGACCTCGACTCCTGGCCCTGCCACAGGCTAGCTTTGTGACCTTGGGCACACCATTTGTTTCATCTCTCTGAGTTTCAGTATTTAGCATGCTTAAAAAAGGGGTAAAGACATGTGCTGCTTCCCAAGGTTAAACATGAGGCTCAAATGAGATGATGAGTTAGTGTGCTCTAAGCAAATGTTGGCCAAGAGTTCCCTTCTTTACAAATTGGTTGATGTGATTGGGACTCCTTTTGTAAGATCCATGAGCAGAGGCTTGGAGGAAAAGAAGATAAAAATGCTGCTTCTGTTTGTGTGTTGCCTGTGGCTGTAGTACTTGGCTATCTAACCAGGTGCTGCTTCAGCATGCATGAAATACTTCAAATGGGCGACAAGATGGTTTTTCTTTTATCCTAAACTTCAGGCTGTTGGAAGCATATCTGTGGAAGCCTATGTGATCTGACAGCTTGAAGGCTCCACGAGAAGTCAAGTGTGCAAGGGAGCCCAGCTTTGAGCCAACCAGGGAAAGGATGGCTTAGCTCTCTAAGGAACATGCACGTTTCTAAGGTGATAGAGTAGAGAATAAAATGTGTCCCTTTAAACTCCACATTCCCCTGCTCTTCAACTTCTACGAAAGTCTTTGGCTACTAGCAGTCTGGGCTCTGGAGCCAGCATAGTATTTTTCTTCTTTTAGTTTATCCTGGTTTATGATTTGCTCCCCTTCAACTGAAAACTTGTTTTTATTATAGAAAATTTCAAATATGTAAAAGTCAAGAAAATAGCATATTATACCCCCATGTCCTTAGGACCAAGTTATAAAAATTAACAACTCATGTCTAATCTTGTTTCATCTGTATTTCTACCCGTTTTGTCCTTGCTCCCGTCTTTGCCTGGTTTATTTATTTGGGTTATTTATAATGCACACGTTGCATTTTATTCAAAATATCATCCTGTTTGTTTTTATTTTTAAAAAGTTTTATTGTAGTATAATTGGCATAACTTGCAGGAAACTAAAGTGTGCTATTTGATAAGTTTATACATCAGTGTGGATGAGTATACACACAGATCAAAAACTATATACACACACATATCCATGAAACCACCACAGTATAGATAGTGAACATATCCATTACCGAAAAGTTTCCTTGTGTCCCTTGGTTATCCTTTCCTCTTGCCCCACTCTGCCACCCATTACTGATCTGCGCTCTGTCACAATATATTAATTTCTTTTTTTTTAGAGTTCTAGATGAATGAGATGATAAACGACGTACTTTTGGTTTTGGTCCAGTTTTTTTTTGTTTTTTGTTTTTGTATTCGTTTTTTTTTCCCGGCCATTGCATAGTCTTTGTCTAGTCTACCAATATCATCATGTTGTGACTAGGTACCATTTAGGAAGCTGCACGTCTGGGATGCAGACGGGATACCTGATGAGACCTAGACTAATCTTACAATCAGTGTTAGAGCTGTAACTTGGACCCAGGCAGGTCCCAGATGGTACTCCTGGGTGGCTCAGTTGGTTAAGCCTGCTTGGGATTCTCTCTCTGCTGCTCCCCTGCTTGTACACTCTGGGAGGAAGCCGGGTGACGTTCCGGAGGAGGAGACTGAGCAGGTACACTGAGGGTCCGAGCTGACTGTGCTAAATTCATTAAGAGATAATATTTTCATTAAGAGATGGTACTCCAGGGTGGCTCAGTTGGTTAAGCCTGCTTGGGATTCTCTCTCTGCTGCTCCCCTGCTTGTGCTCGCATTCTCTCTCTCTCACTCTCTCTCTCTCTCTCTCTCTCTCTCTCTCTCTCTGTCTCAAAACAAATAAAAATGTGTTCTCTTTTTAAAAAAAAAGAGATAATACTTGAGGTGGATCTTGCAAGATAAAGGGAAGTTTAATGGACAGTGGGGACTGGTGTATAAGGTAGAAAGAATGTAGTATCAATGCGGGGACATGAGAAACTTATTGGCCTGGGGGCTGATGATGAGAAATAATTTTGGTAATGCTGGTATGACCAGAAAGATGTAGGGCCTAAAAAAATACCTGTTTTGGTTATCCAGAGCAGCTTTTTCACTGATAATCTTATGAGGTCTTTAAAAAGACTCCTTGAAATGTTGAATAAATGCAGGAGATCCCATTTCTGTTTTCTCAGTTCCAAGGATCTCAGATGGAGAGCTTCTGAACAAGCTGATCTCAAAAGCATTTTCTGATTTCAGCCAACCTAGGTTTTGCCATCCAGGAGTAAATTCACTGCTCCCACCTTTTCTGCTTAGCTCTGAGTCCCTTTCATGTTAAAAGAGATCTGCTTGCTACTTTTAAACTGAATAGTATTTCCAAACCTGTCCCCACTGTCAGTAGTTGAAAGGCTAATAGTCAGCTAGCATCTGAATACCATTGGAGTGGTAACTCACTTATTTGGTTCATAAAAGGATGACGGTTGTAAAAAGGAAAGTGTACGATGTGGTGGTTTATCCATGTTTTGGAGGCTAACTCTTGTTTCCTGCTTTAAAAATGCATTTTGCTATTTCCTAGTTAAGAATCAATTATAATGAGAAGCTAGTAAATGCAAAATAAAAGGTGCTTTTAGGTTTTAATGCACAGTGCTGTTGCTGAGTATTAGTGAAACAGATTTCTTTTTGTTTTTGTTTTTGTTTTTGTTTTTTAAATGAATAGGTAGTTTGTGATGTGAATTTCAAAAGGTACACATGTTCATCCTATATCTCAAATCCCTTCTTTCCTCCTCAAGCAACTTTAAATGTTCTTTAGTGGCCCCTTTTATAAAGGGAGTCTATGCTTGTATTAGCGTGTATGAGTGTGTTATTGTTTCTAGGATTTTGTTATGGAAATGCTAATTAGAAAGAGTAGAGAGAATATTATCTCTTGCCAGTCATGATAGCAAGGAGTGTGTGTGTGCATGCGTGCCTGCGCGCGCGCACGCAAGTGGGCAGATAATCTAAATAAGTGTTTACTTTTCACCTAAAAAATAATAAACATGCACATTAACAAAGTTTAACCCATACTGAAGAAAAAGAGTAGTTAAATAGAAACTGACTAGGCCCACCTTTGGATTTAACAAAGACTTCAAGCAGCTACTATATTTAAAGAACTAAAGGAAAATGTATTTGGATTTAACAAAGACTTCCAGCAGCTACTACATTTAAAGAACTAAAGGAACATGTATTCAAAGATACAGTAGGAAACATGATGTGAGTCCACCGAGAATCACAATAGACAAATGGAAGTGATTTTTAAAAAAGTGAAATTTATGGAATTGAAAAATACATTAACTCAAATAAAATTTCACTAGATTAACTCAGTGGATTAGAAATAGAAGAAGGAATGTGTGAACTTGAAGGTAAATCAAGGGAAATGTGCCAAGCCAAAGAATAGAGAGGGGAGAAAAATTGGACACCAATCAGTAGAGCACTGTGTGACAATATCAGGTGCTCCAACAGAATTATGTAACACATGTATAATAGGTGCCCCAGATGGAGAGGAGGGAGAAAAAGGGACAAAAATATTACTGAACTAGTTGTTTACATACCAAATTTGATGAAAATTATCTGAAAGATCCAAAATTTGAAATAACTTCAATTTGGATGAACTCAAAGAAGAACACACCTAGACAAATCATAGTTACACTATTGAAAAATAAAGATATTATTTTGAAAGTAGAAAGAGGAAGCTCCTTATCACATATAGGGCAAGAATAATGTGACTAATGGCTGATTTCTTATCAGAAACAATGGAAGCCCGAAGATGGTGTACTGATAAATGTGAAGTGCTGAAAAAACCATCAACTAAGAATTCTGTGCCCAACAAAACTCTCCTTTAAAAATGAAGATGAAGAAATTATGCTGTTTCGGTCGCCCTGCTACTCTTCGCTGACTAGGAATTCACCACGTACGGAGAAATGGTCTTCGCGGCCAGACAGCAGACCCCGGTTTTCACAACTGTGGTTGAACTAGGAAGCTGAAGAATTGTACTTCAGGTGTGAAATGGCAGCTGTACTGTTGAACGCCATCACGGGGAAACCCCAGCAATGCACTGGGGAGGCAGTGTGGGGTGCGTCTGTACACTCTGGGAGGAAGCCGAGTGATATCCTGGAGGAGGAGACTGAGCAGGTACCCCGAGGGTCCGAGCTGACTGTGCTAAATTCTGCCTGCTTGGCTGCACACCTGGATTTCACACATTGGTCCTCGGCACATTGAAGCTCTGTGTGACCAGCGTCATGGGACACCTGGATCAGAAACCGTGGCAGTGGGGACACCCTTCCTGTGCACGTGCTGTGTACCGGGCTCTGGGCTGAGCATGGCACAGAGGTCATCCTTATTTTTAAACTGATGTTGGGCAAGCTGAGACAACAACTGCGCACTAACGTCCCCCATGCACTTGAAAGTGGCTGAGGTGTTGGGCCTCGTCTGGGCACGTGCTTCCTGGATCACTGGCTGTGCCGTCAGGCAGTCTGGGAACAAAGCCTGGTGTCGGCACTAATGGGTGACAGGGGCTTGGACACCTGCTTGGCCTCTCTGCACCTCAGCCTTCTTGCCCACAGGTGACACCATAGGGGTTCCGTTTGGAAACAGAGACGGTGTGAGTCTGTGGGCTCTAAGGGGTCCTTTTTCTTCTCTGCACCCCCACCAACTTTTTGGGTGTCTTGGCCCTTAAGGAGATCAGGAAGAAATGGAGATATTTTGCCATGGGATATGATGGCTTAACAGGGCAGGATTTGGAGTATCGGGAGTTTGGGCCTAAGTTTGGCCATGTGCCGACCAAGGGGTGCAGACCACCTTTCGAGGTTCTGCCTCTCCCTGCCACCCTGACCGCGGTGTGAAATCCAAGAACAGGCACAAAGTCATTATCAGGACTTTCAAAATAAGATCTTCAAGGAAGTAAATAAGACTGGGTCTCCAAAGAGAAGAACACCATCCCCTTCTCCACAGCCTTTGGGGTCTTAATGGCCAGGTAAATGGGTTTGCCTTTGGGCAAGCTTGACCTCCCGCCGCCCATGGACCATCGAAGAGGCACAACCACACAGCTTGGAATCCCTTACCGCCCCTGACATGCCACACTGGGTGCCCACGCTGGCCATGCTCCTGCCTGACCTCTGCATTCTCAGACGCTCAAAGACGAGGGACGGTGCTGGCCGCTACGAGGACGGAGTGTTTCCTCTGTGCGCCAGACACAGGAGGCCAGGTGCATGCTCCAGCCTCAGCTTTGCCACTAACCGTCTGGTCAACCTCTGTGAGTCCTGTTCCCGGTGAGACAGCTTCCCCGCCCCAGAACTGAGCCGTCTGATCGCAGTCAGATCACCCAAAGCACCCAGCGCTCGTCGGGCAGTCAAGGCCACACTGCCCGCAGCCACACATGTGCTGCATCCAAGGTGCCACATGCATTCGCTCACTTCCTCCCGTGGCGAGGGAGATACCGCTCAACAAATGTTTTATCTTTTCTATTTGCAATAATGTCGCTGGCATGCATGACAGAATGATGATTTGGGGCAGCTTCATTGCTTAAAGGAAAATGTTCAGTGATTTTTGGTCCGATGGGTGAAAACACAGGTACTGAAATGTTAAATGTTCCTCGTCATGTCCTACCTACGTTTTGAGTTAGCCTAGCAAGTGGCTTTCTTACACTGTATAAAAGTATATCTGCTGGACCCCCCATGGTCCCTTCCTATAGGGTCCTCAACCTCGGGACTGCTGATTGGGGCACCAGACGGTCTCTCTTGGGTGCGGGAGGTCATCTGGTGTGCTGTGTGACGTTTAGCAGTATCCCTGGCATCCACCTGCTACGTGCCAATGGCAACAACCAAAAGTGTCTCCAAACATTGTCAGATGTCCCCCGGGGTGAGGGGGAAATTCACTGCCCATTGAGAACCGCTCCCCTGCACCAACTCCCCCAAATGTAGATGGAGTGAAGCAAGATTGCTATGATAGAGATTTTGGTTGTTTCAGTTTTTAATTAAAATTTCTAACCTCAACAAAGAGATGCCATCCAAATGTTGAAAAACTGACTTCTTCAAAACTTTTGCTTTCCTCCCATTTAATTTATCTCCTGTGAATGTGATTCTCTGATGTTTACAAGCATTTGGTCAGCATGGATGGGGGTAATTACCTGCGAACCTCAAGCCCTCTGTGATCGGGAGAGGACACCTTTGCTTCCAGGGTGGTGCTGAGCAAGGCTGTCTCATCTTGGGTAGACGGATGTTGCCCTTGATTACATTTCGAAGAAGCAAGGACACCTGTGATTTGATTATCTGGATGGAGTGGGCGTACCATCAGTGATCTTATTCTCTCAAATCAAGGACTTGTTGCAATAAGTAAAAAGAAGAGTAACGTTTGGCTGAAGGCAGTGTAGTGTGATGGAATTAATAGCACTGCCTGAGTAGATGGCCGGGCACTTCTTTCTCTGGCTGCTGTGTTTTCTTAGGCATGCATTTGTGGTAACCTGCGTGACCCTGACTGCTCCGTGGAGCCCTCATCCCCGCCCCTGTGAAATAGATTTGGCACATGAATGAGATGGAAATTCAGGCACTCCTATGTGCTAGGTTTTGGCCACTGAAAACTCACCTATGCTCACAGAGGGCTTAAATAAGATTGCAGAAGTGAAAAATACAGTCCCGAATCTGCCACTCCTGTATTGCTCAAACCCAAAGAATGACCAAGATCCCGAAGCACTGGGAAAGCCGGAGGAGGGCAACGCATCCGTGGTTCAGCAGAATGCCTGCATGAGTGTATCTGGCTCATTTTCTCCCACTGACCTCGTCTGTGAGACATTCTCTCTGTGGACACATCTGGAGGCCGAGAAAGACAATTTGGAGTGTCCTGTCTCTTGCAGGAACTCGCAGAAGGCTCGGTGTGGGCAGGAAGGACTCAGCTCAACCCGGAGGAGTGAATCTAAGCTGTTCGCTGCAGAGGAGAAAAGTGCTACCGAAAATTTGTCACCTAGATCACAGCCGCCCCAGGCGCCATGCGGGGGACACGGATTAATGCTGGGGGCATGAATGAATGCATGGGCGAGGCGGTGAGGAAATCAGTAAATTGCCTGTGGTGTTCATTTCAGTGAAATCCACCCTGGAAAAATGAAGGCAATCGTAACAACAGCCAAAGAAGAGCCACAAAGGCATGCAAGTTACTATGGGCTAAGCACCATTTTCAGGGCTTTCCACTCGGTAACTCATTTAAGCCTGGTCAGCGCCCTATGCGCCAAGAATGAGCATTTTCACACTCTGAAGACGGAAACAGCGAGGCATAGAGAGGTTGCGTCACTAGCCCAAGGTCACAGAGCTGGGGAACAGCAGTACAGGATTGAGAATCCCGGGGCGTCCCCCACCCGGAGGCTGCGCTCTAACGCTGTTCCGTATTTCCTCTCTATTAACGTGATATGGGGGCACCCGGGTGGCTCAGTCGGTTGAGCGTCCGACTTCAGCTCGGGTCATGATCTCACGGTTCGTGAGTTTCAGCCCCGCTTGGGCTCTGTGCCACAGCTGGGCGCCTGGCGTCTGCTTCTGATTCTGTGTCTCCCTCTCTCTCTGACCCATCCCCACTCACGCTCTGTCTCTCTCTGTCTTAAAAATAAATAAAAACATTAAAAAACATTAAAGTGATATGGCATTATTTGCTGTACCTAAACAAGCCTGGGTTCTGCACAAACACGGATTGATTTGTTTACTTGAGTCGTGAGGTCTCCTCTTGGTGGCTTATCACAATTAGCTGGGAAGTGTCTGAAGCAGAGCGAGTATATGTTCCCTCAGCCCCCTCTGGAAACTCACTCGGGAAAGCAAAACCGAAGTGTACAGACGGGCAAGCGGGGTTCGGTCTGCTAAAACTCGGTTTGCGGGCGTCTGCATATCCCTGTGTAACATGACAAATGCATTTCCCATGGAGGGTACCGCTTGGATTCGGAAGCCTAGTTTGGAGCACATACCAAGCCAGGTCAAGAAGAGAAACAGCTTCCAGGGCAAGATATGCCATGGCCTCCGGGCCCTCGGCAGCAGTTGCTATAGAAATGTCTGGGCACGTGTTCTGGTGAGCACGATGGGAGTGAGATTAGTCACGATCTTTACTACTGGTTTAGGGCTCCAGTCAAAACCGTGTCTCCATAGAAAGGAAACCAACCATCTCCATAAAAGGTAATCCTTGATTAAGGGGGTGGAAAAAGCCAATATATTTGTAGTGACACGAGAATCAGGAATGGAACATAGAGGCCTTCTGTATTTAGCTCTTTCTGCTTAAATAATGCAGCAATGGGAGAGTTTTTTGTGGGAATGTGTAATTTAATATCATTGAGTGAGGGAATTGGAATGTTTCACCTGCTCTGCTATTGAATGACACACTCTCAGGCCAGCAGTGGACTTGTGTCAGGGCCGAGCTGAGGTCTCCACAGGAGCCCAGTGGGGAAACGGAGGCACAGTGAGGGTTGGGCACAAAGGGCAGGAACGAGGACTGTTTTGTAAATCCGAGCGTGAGGCACGGGCCGGGCGGCATGAGTGCGGAAGATCTTCCGGCTGAGGGCAGGGGTGAGACGCACCTGTGTAGACAGTCCTTCCACACTCTGCGGTCCTTCCTCGGCGGTCAGCATGGGGCCAACCTTTTGCTGACACTGTCCGGGCCCACAGCCGGGGTTTGAATCTCATACTAGAAGACTTTTCATTTTGGGTAGAGGATTCCCAGCCCCATCACATCTCCCCAAACCCTGTGAGTTTCCTATCGTTGCTCCTGCACAAATTTCTGTAAACATCGCACTTTGGAACACCACTCGTAGTTGCCACATTCCTCAGCGTCGGGGTCCAGGCAGGTCCTTCCTGTGGTCGGGGTTTCCCACGGCTGCAGCCAAGGAGCAGCTGGGCCTCCCAGCTCCTATGGAGCCCAGCTCCAAAATGTGTTCACTTGCTTGTGGCCTCGGCTCCTGGCAGATGGCCCTCTCTGTGGGACATTCACAGCCTGGCTGTTTGCTTCTTCAGAGCCAGCACAAGCATCTTGTTCTACTGCCAGTCTCTGATGTCAGAGAAGGATGAGATGCTCTTATAAAGGACTTTCCATCCCTCGGTTAGATCAGGCCCACCCAGGTCAAACTCAATTTAATTATAGTCAGCGAAATAGGGACCTTAACTGCACCCAACATCCCTTCACCATTGTCATATGATATAATGTGCTCATGACAGTGACCTCCCATCCCCTTTGCCCTATTCTGCTGGTCAGAAGCAAGTCCCTGGTCTGCCTGCTCTGGAGGGGAGGGGATTTGTGCAAGGGTGTGACTCATCATAGGTCACCTTTGGGAAGGTAGGTCTGCCAAACCCTCTCAGCCCTTGCTCCAGATCCATTCAGGGCACAGCGATTGGAGGAGGCCTGGAAAGTTAGAAGTGTGTGTGTTTTGTTCAGCTCTGGGATTTTCAGCACCCAGGCCCGGGGGACCCAGATGGTCCATTAACCTCCTTACACTTTGCTTCCCTGCTTAGGTGCTCCAAGGAGGCAGGGGCTACATGTCCCATAGAGGGGGCCCTGGCCCCCAGTGGGGGGAGACACTGATAATCCTTATCTCTAACCTGTGCCTCCTTCAAGCCCAGAGCCTTTCCAAAGGCCAATAAACATTTTACATTCTCACCCCAACTGCAATGTGGGGGCATGTGCTCCTTTTCTTTGGCTTTTCAAAGGGAGAAGGACAAGGCTTAAGATAAGGCTTTGGAAGCTGTGAACTTTCTCCAGGGTTAGCAATGACCAGCAGTATTTACTGAGCACTTACTAGGAGCCCACCCAGGAGTTACTTTCAGCTCCTGTGGCCACACAGGCATTGCTATTTTCCCAAGGAGGAAAGGGAGGGGTGAGAGTTTAAGCTTTCGGGATGCATGCACATCTGGTAGGCGGCAGGACAGAAGCTGGAGCTGCCCAGCGGCTCCCACAGAAACTGCAGACGTGTGATTGGCTGCTACTGTGGTACCTGCTGTGCTGTCCATGAGGATTTTTCCATCCAGTGAGGGACACAAGGGAAGAAGGGTCACTGAGCTTTCACACCAGATGATTCTCTGTCCTGGGGGTTGGGGGTGGGGCGGGGGGAGACTGTCACCATCCTGGGCACTACAGGGTGGTTATCAGCATCCCTGGTCTTTATCCACTAGATGCCAGGACCACCTCCCCTCCAGTTATGACCATGGAAAGTGTCTCCAGACATTGTCACACATCCCCTGGGGCAGGGGCAGGGGCAGAGTCATACCCTGCTGACAGCCCCTGACACTGGGGACATGTGAGTTTTGCAAAGTAGAGACACACTTGTAGAATGTTGTGCAAAGGAAGGCCCTGCCCTCTCATAATGGTGTGCAACAGCACACATTTTAAGAACCCTGAAACCTGAGCTCTCCACGCTGTCCTGGAAATTGACATGAGGGAACAGGATTTGGGGTAAAGAGAGTTTTTCAAAACGCAGATTAGTTTTCTCTCTCTGCAACCACATTCCTAGGTAAGACTCCACGCCCTAAATAACTCAAGGTGTGCCCTCTGTCTGTTCCTTGGGGCCTCTTCCCATAATATGACTCCCATATTTAGGTGCCCACGTGTATTTCCTATCAATCCTGGGATTATGTATGCACGCAGGTACCTGTGGGCTTAATGTCTGTCTCTTCTCTCAAAAAGAAAATCCATTGGGAAGAGCCCTGTGTCAAATCCTTTGTGGCCCAGGGTCAAGCCTTGCACTGATCAGCTCCTCAGTAATATTGTTGAGTAGATCTCTGGGCATTGATTCTTTCAAATTCTTCCCCAAATCATCAGGATAAGTTAGAAATATCCAAGTGTACACACTCACAAGTCACAACGTGGTGAGTATTTGCAGAGAAGGGGGTAAGAACCTCACAAATGTAAAACCTGGGTAAATTTAGCTCCAACCTAATGACGGTGTCATTGATTTTTGTCACACTTCACATCTTCTATTTTAGAAATAATAGTCGTCAGCTCCTGTAATCAAATGTCTCCCTGTAAACTTACTGATTTGGGGGTACTTTTTGTTTTTGAAATAACACCTGCAGAGCAATCATCAGAACCTTGATTAATTCTGTGCGACACAAGGAGAAAAATGAAATACATCTTTTAAAAAGCTGCAGGGTTTTGGTGTGAATAATTTTCAGAGCGTCTTCTAAGAAGGGAATATTCTGCTAAATAGGAAACAGTACAAATATTAGAAGAGGTGGTGCATGCACTTGTGTGGGGGGTTCTGTGCGTATATAGTGTGTAAATGTATGTGTTCACAAAAAAGTAGAGAAACTATTGCGGAGAAAAATCAGAAAACTCTCGGTATCTTGCAGAAGATGATGAGGTTGACGTCGGTTTAAAAATTCCCCCAATTCAACAATATGGTGGAGGAAAAACAAGAATGCCCAGGCCTTATGTTTAGATATGACAGAGAATTTGAATTTACTTTGTTCCTTCCAGCTTCTTAAGAAATACCCCAAAGCTAGGAATGAAAGTCATAAGGAGACTCTGTGTACAAAAGAAGTGGAGTCTTGAGTGATGGCTCCACCGGGGAAGCCAGACCATCCCCTGCATAACCACTGGTGAAGGGGCCTCCCGGAGAGCCCCCACACGGAGGGAAGACCCCTCTCCCTCAGGAGGCTGCCCGGAGTGGGGGTTGTCAATGATGCCCCAAATGTGTGTGGAGAGCACTCCTGGCCAGGTGGGAGCACTTCACACTACATGCTCCTGCTGGTCACACACACACACACACACACACACACACACACACACACACACACACACTTTTACTTTTGGTCTATTTTGGCCACTGTAATATTAACAAACTGACAAACTGGGAGAGAAAATCGGAGACTGATTTCTCAGGGGCTCTCTTCCACTGAAGCCCTCCCAACCCATTTCACGATGTGCCAGGGATTTCATCAAAGTTAATGAAGAAGCAGCATGAAGGGCCAGCTGGCTTCCGGACTTGGCTTCCACTCCTACCCAAGGAGCTTCAGCCTCTTGAGATCTGAAGGGAATCCTGTTTGGAGCGTCCGACGGGCTGTAGGGCTGCACAGAGATTCAGCTTAATTAAGCCACATTCAGGTTCACTCACAACACCCCTTCTTTACCCATTTCACACACTTTAGAAAAGAAGCTTCTTTTTTAATCACCAGAGGAAGGCTGCACAGAACCAGGGTATGCCCGAAGCATAGAACCTGCTCCCTTCTCAGGTGCGACTAGGAGATTTGGGCAACAATGGGGCAGATTCAACATGAGGAGAGCATGTGGCCACCCTGGTGAGAGGTCATGTGTTTACTTACCTGGAATGAGTTTACACCCCAGCCTGAGCAAGCGGTGTGATGCTCACACCCACTGGGGACTCAGACTGTTATCCCCTCATCAGGCAGATTCCCAAGGTCTGAGCCTCTTAGGTGGGAACAACGGACACTTTGTTCGTCTGTCCGGTAAGTTAATATTCCACAAAAGGAACGTGGGAAATTAGGCCATCTCGCGGGTATTTTAGAAACCTGCCATGCCATGGCTCCGCACTCTTTCCAGTTAGTTCTGATGCTAACTCAGGGTTTCCCTGCCCGGAGGGAATGCGTCTGTCACAGTGACAGCACCACTAGCTGTGTCCTCTCACTCTGCAAACCTCAGGGTGCTCCTGCTATGCACGGACTGTCCCCCCCGCCACCCCACACTTGCTCACAGCGTCGTGTTCCCCAACTCTCCCTCGGAGTCCATCCAGGCCGACAAATGATGTCAGACGTGGGGATGGCTGCTCCCAAGCTACAGGGATTTGAGTCCCTGATGCTCAAGGACCTCTCCTCCTCCTACTCTTCCTTCTTTTTAAGAATCCACATGTAGGTGATACCATGCAGTATCCATCTTTCTTTTTCTGGCTTATTTCACTGATCATAATGCCTCCAGGTTCATCCATGTAGTCACACATGGCAGGATTTCCTTCCCTGTTATGGCTCCACAAGATTCCATTGTGCATAATGGAATATTACATATGTCATATACAAAGAAATATTATATATCTGGAGATGCCCATTCATTCAACAGACACAGGTGGTTCCCTATGCATCCCAACCGCTGTGCACACATATTATCACAGAAACAGAGATTGACTGGTGGATATAAGGGACCATAGTGAGGGCGGTGGGGAGAGACCGGACAAAGGGTGCAGAGGAGTAAGTTCTGGGGTCGACTGCAGTTAACAATACCATATCCTATACTTGACACTTGTTAACAGAGTAGACCTTAAGCATCCCCATAAAGACAATGCTATGTGAGGGAGGTGATGGATATGTTCGTTCACACAATAGGTTCTGGTGAATGTTTCTCAGGACGGAACACAGTCATGGATGTTAATGTTAAGAAAGGGCTATCCCCTCCCTGGAAGAAACAACCATATATATAGTAATATATACAGTAAATAAGTAAATAAATTTTATATATAAAGTTTATTTACTTATTTTGAGAGAGAGAGAGAGAGCACATGAGCAGGGGAGGGACAGAGAAACATGTAGACAGAGGACCAAAGTGGTCTATGCCCTGAACAGCAGAGAGCCCAAGTCGGGGCTCAAACTCAAGAACTGAGAGATCATGACTTGAGCCCAAGTCAGATGCTTCACTGACTGAGCACCCACGTGCCCAAACTGTCAGTCAGTGTTTCTAACGAAGCGACACATGTACAGCATGACCTGGCAATTCTGCGGCCCAGGCGTTTTCCCAAGGAAAAATAAAAACAGGTGTCCACAAAAGACTTACACACCCCATAGCTTTATTCACCGGAGCCAAAAACTAAAAATAATCTTGATATCAGTGAATGGGAGAATGGATAAACAATCTGTGTGTCTATCTACACAATGACTGGGGTCAATAACTTAATTGAACAGAGTAGGTACATAACCTGACTGAATCCTGAAAATCATTATGCCAAGTGAAACAAGTCTACAGAAAACAGCACGCAGTATGGTACCATTTATCCAAAGTTCTAGAACAGGCAAAAACAATCCACGGTGGAAAATAACCAGCAAGCAGCTGCTTCCGGGGAGTGGGAAGGGAGCGGGAGGTGATGGGAGATGGGCAGAAGGGAATGTTCTGTGGTGAGGGGGATGTTCAGCGTCTCGCCAGGAGTCTGGGTTACTTACACACGTGCATTTGTCAGAGCGAAATGGGATGATTCACTTAAAATGTGTGCGTTTAGTGTTACGCAAATTTTACCCCAAAAGAAAAAAAAAATCTAAATCAATACTAAACTCTAGTTTATGACACGTATGTTGAAGAACCCAGGGAAATGTGCTCTGACTTCCACAAGTGACTCTGAAGTACATAAAAAGCATATGATGGTTTGATGCTTGGAGGGGATAGAGAGATGGACGAAGCTGTGATAAAACAAGAATAGTAAAAGCTACATGGAGGAATGTCATGCAGGCCTTCACTGTAAAATTCCATCAGCTCTTCCGTACTTGTGAAGTTTGTACAGTGCAACGTTGGAGGGGAAACAAAGTAGTGGCTGAGTGCACACTGAGCTCATGCACTTGTGTCCCACTCTGCTGGATGTAGCTGGCTCTGCAGACGGTGGCCCTGAGCCCTGAGCCCACCAGAGATACCGTGTGGCTAGGCAACCTGCTCGGTGCTCCCTGGCCATCATCCTCCCTCAGAGGGGTGCACAGGCACGGCAGGCAGGTTGGGTCCAGCACGGACGCCAAGTCATGAGAACATGGGCTCTGAAATCTGATATCCGGGGTGCGGACTTAGTTCCATTTCTGATGAGCTATTCAATCTCAAGCTGTTGTTGTAACCCCTCTGTGCCAGAGTTTCACTGTCTGCAATGTGTGGGTAATACAGCGTCCTCCTCCTCAGGTTGTCACGAAAAACCTACCAAACCCGTGCTTTTAAGTGACTAAGGACAGTGAGTAGCACCATCGCCATTGTCACTGTCGCTCTGTGACTCTCATATCCTCTCCGTTCATCTCTGACACAAGGACACACAAACACTCCCCAACTCCTTCAGCCAACATCCTAATTCCCCATAACAGTAACCTCAGAAAATGGATGCCTGTCCAGTAGCCAGCCCACCTCTGCCCTCAACATGCTCAAGCCACAGCATTTATGAGGACACTGGGTATAGCTCCTGGCTTCTCTCTTCCAGTAACCTCACCCTCCTTGCCTCAGTCACCCATCCCCACAGCTCTCTCCTGACCCTGTGGCTGGTGAAGCCACACCACCTCCATACAATCACGTCGAGCACAGCACTCTCGAAACACCACATGTATCTAGACATGTATCAGAGCGACTCACGTGCTCTGGTCATTTTACAGCCAAACCCCAGCCATTTCTCTCTCTCTCTCTCTCTCTCTCTCTCTCTCTCTCTCTCTCTCTCTCAAAATAAACATTAAAAAAAAAAGAAGAGAAAAACTTGGGGCACCTGGGTGGCTCAGTCAGCTGAATGTCCACCTTTGGCTCAGGTCATGATTTCATGGTCCATGAGTTCCAGCCCCACATTGGGCTCTGTGCTGACAGCTCAGAGCCTAGAGCCTGCTTCAGATTCTGTGTCTCCCTCTTTCTCTGTCCCTTCCCCACTCACCGTGTTTCTCTCTCTCTTTCTCAAAAAATAAAAAAAAATTAATTTTTTTTAAGTAAAACTTTTCTTACCACCTGCTGGCCTATAAAGAAGAGCGAATAATGCAGATATTTTTAAGGATACTGAACTTTCTTACAAAGCTTAATTTTTTAATTATTGGCTGCTTTGAGGAGCCTTCATAGGGCATATCAATTGGATCAGTAATTGTATAGCACCCTGAAAAAGCCGTTGCCTCAGAGTACTAATGTCAGAACAAATGCTTTCCAACTCATTAGAACTCAACAGAGACCAGAAGAGTGTAAGAATGAACTCTCAGGAGCTGTGAGGCATTTATGTACAGCATGCCCAGTCTTAGACAACCCCACAGGTTGATTTCTCAGGGCATATTTCCAGATGAAGGAGTCAGGGTAGTCAGCCAAGTTCTTGGAATATCTTAACTAGGAGGTGCCAACTTGGATTCAAACTCAGGTCAGCCTGTGCCCATCCCAGAATCCACACTTCCTTTCAAGCACAGTCTTCAAACATCTTTTTTCTCTTTATGAAACATTCCAGAATTGATGCAGGTTCCTTTTGTCCCACAGGTCAATCAGTGCCAGCCCACAGAGTGATGGATTTCCTTAAGACACTAGAGCCCAAGATTCATCTTCTGGTTCAAAAAATAAAGTTTATGTGCTTCTCAAGCCCGGTGTGTATAGTGGTAAGTGAGCTAGGTTGAACAGACTTGACTCTGACCCTCATCTTCCTCGTCCTTCAGTTCATGGCACCCCTGCCCGCCCATCCCATGCCTGGACCAGTTTGGGACCCTTGTGCTGACACCTCTGAACTGTATCCACAGTGTTCACTTTAAAGTAAACCAGATGTGCGGGCAGAACAGTGCTACCCACAAAGATGGCTCGTCTGTGGACCGCAGGATATGGAGAGTACCCTGGGTCACCCAAGTGGGTCAGCCCTGATGGTGGGAGAGGGAGCAGAGAAAGACTGGCGGGTGCACCGTCATGTGTCTTAACCACCGAGCAGGCGACCTCCAGCCCACGAGGGCCGCTAGCAGCTGAAAGAGGCCAGGAGGTGGTAGCCTCCAAGAGGAATGCGGCATGTGGGCGTCGTGACTTCAGCCCCGTGAGACCACAGGTGAGCCCAGAGGTGGGAAGAACAGTGTTGCTTGAAGCCACTGTTTGCCGTCATGTACATCAGCTGATGCCACTCCCTGCTTAACAGGCCACAGCACTTTCTCACTGCTGTTGCAAAAATATCAGCTCCTTGCTGAGCTCAGTGGCCCCAGGTTGGGGGACTTACCTGACACCAAATCCCCTGTGTATCACGTCCCTCCTCCCCTCTCACTGGACGCCAGGCTCAGGGCCCCTGGTGTTATGATCCGGTTGTTCCTACCTCGGGGACTTTGCCCTCGATGCCCCTCCCTGAAATACTCTGCCCCCTTCCTCTCCTCCAGGCCTCAATTTCCACGTCCCCTTCTCAGAGTGTCCTATGCACCGGCAGCAGCCGCTCCAGGGATTGCTGCAAATGCACATTCTCAAATGCCGTGGCACGCCTGCCTGATCAGAGACTCTGGAGATGGTGGGTCCCAGGTGAACTAGTTGACTGAACCTCCTTTCCTCCCCTCGTTCCCCAGGGGGTGGCAGCCTCACCTATCTCCATCTCTGGTACCTAGAATGAGGCAAGCTGCACAGCAGGAGCTCAGTAAATATTTGTGGGATGGATTACTGAAAGTATTTTCTAGAAGCCGCCAAGAAGGTACCACGCTATGTATAAAAAGATCAAAAGAGCATGGCTCTGCCCTGCAGAACTTACAGTGGAATGGAAGAGGTCTTTTCTCATACAGCGTGGTGCACACCATGACAAATGCCTATGACAGCCCGAATGAGGACCCCTGAACCCATGTGATGCCTGGCTTGTGCAAATCACAGGACAGATTGTGTGTGATGCATGTCCTCATCCATGAAACGTATACTGTCTCCCCTGCTTAGAACATGATCCCCCATATGGCTCATTCAGAGACACACCTCTACCTGGTGCCTCCCATCCAGAGGAAGTCATCAAAAAAATGGGTTGGACGAGGGATGCCTGGGTGGCTCAGTCAGTTGGGAGTCTGCTTTTGATATGGGCTCAGGTTGTGATCTCACGGTTCATGGGTTCGAGCTCTGTGTGGGGCTCTGCACTGACAGCATGGAACCTGCTTGGGGTTCCCCCTCTCTGCCTCATTCCCACTCATGTGCACTCTGATTGCTCGCTCTTGGTCTCTCCCTCTCTCTCAAAATAAATAAACTTTTAAAAATATGTGTCGGGGTACCTGGGTGGCTCAATCAGTTGTCTGACTTCAGGTTAGTTCATAATCTCATGGTTTCTGAGTTCAAGCCCTGCATCAGGCTGTGTGCTGTCAGCTCAGAGCCTGGAGCTTGCTTTCAATTCTGTGTCCCCCTCTCTCTCCGCCCCTCCCTGCTAGTGCTCACTCGCTCTCTCTCTGTCTCTCTCTCTCTCAAAAATAAACGTTATAAGTGAATGAATGAATGAATGAATGGTGATAGATTCAGAAGATAGAAAAATCTTAGAGGAATGTAAACTAGGCTACCAGGCTTGGGGTGTTCCAGCTAAAAGGTGCAGTCAGAGCAAAGCCCTGAGGGGTGGGCACCTTGAAGAAAGGCCAGAGGGGTGGTGGCGGGGGTGCCTCCAGTGACCATGGGGTCGGCAAAGCTGTGGTCCCAGCTGAGGCACGCTGACCCACACCAGGCAGAAGCCTGCGGGGGATGGGGGAGAGGGCTTTACCACAACCCCCACGGAGAGTATTCCTGTCCAGGATTCTCCATCCAGGTGAGTGGTCCCCAGTACATGATGGGGTCCTATAGCAGGGCAGTCACGGGCCGACCCAGCCTCGGGGGCAGACAGACTGTCTTCCCCGCCCAACAGCTGAAGACGCTGCTGGAAGGGGAGAAGAGACTCAGCTCAGAAGGCAAGTGGAAACTTACCACCTGAACTCTGAAAATAAGGAATGGGTGGTTTGAACTCTGCTTGAAACTATGCATTGGGAGACAGTTAGTCCTTTCAAGGCCATGGGCTAAATAATCTGAGGTTTTTTCACAGAGCAGTGACTCATCTGAGATAGATTCACCACTTGACCTCACAGCTGGCCTTGTGGGGACTAATCTTATGACGTGTCTCCTTTCAGTGAATTTCCAAGAAAGGGTTTTGTGCGCTTCTATTTATTTAAGATGAAAAACACAATAAAGCTCTTTATTATCAAACCTATCCTGATTCAGTCGAACCCCAAAGGTAAAATCTTCACGTGCCCCTGTGTGTAAACAAACACGGACACTGTGCACGGGGACAGGCACTTCTGCACACACAGGACACTGAGCACGCAATGTCGGCATATATAAAATTACACCAAAACCCAGGGTACTTTTTTTCTCCTTATCAAAAATGTACTGGGCCATAGCTCTGTGACTATTCTTGGTGATCTAAGCTATTCATTAAAGGTAATAGAACAGAAAAATAACTTTTGATACACAGCCACTCCAACATGTTATGTTTTAGAGTCTTTGCTAAATCACATTGTCAGAGTTCACTATATTTTACTATTGAGTGAATGTGAAAGAATGAACCCTCTCTCTCAGAAGTGTCTCTCCTTAATGCTCAAGACCTGCTCTGCTAAGTTTAATACAGTGACAGTTCCAGGCTTCATTTACTCCTTGGAGCAAGCCATTAAGTGTGCATTGCAGCTCTGTGTCTGCACTGTGAACTGTCCCCTTTTCTTAAATACACAGCCACGTAGTAAAGGTCCCCCAGGAGGGGATCTGAACTAGGTTTGGTAGTTAACAGAAAATGAGGCATAATGTGCATGCGTCCAGAATCTTCCATGTGACATCAGGAATTTTTCAATCATCATCAAGAATCATAAAATAGTTAGGAATAAGCCTAACCAAAGATGTAAAGGATCTGTACACTAAAAACTATAGAAAGCTTATGAAGGAAATTGAAAAAAAATAAAAACAAATGGAAAAACATTCCATGCTCATGGATTGGAAGAATAAGTACTGCTAAAATGTCAATACTACCCAAATCAATCTACACGTTCAACGCAATCCCAATCAAAATTGCACCAGCATTCTTCTAGAAGCTAGAACAATCAATCCTAAAATGTGTATGGAACCACAAAAGACTTCAAATAGCCAAAGTAATATTGAAGAACAAGACCAAAGCAGGAGGCATCACAATGCCAGACTTTGGCCTTTACTACAAAGTTGTAATCGTCAAGACAGCATAGTATTGGCACAAAAACAGACACATAGACCAATGGAATAGAATAGAGACTCCAGAATTGGACCCACACAAGTACGGCCAAGTAATCTTTGACAAAGCAGGAAAGAATATCCAATGGAAAAAAGATAGTCTCTTTAACAAAGGGTGCTGGGAGAACTGGACAGCAATATGCAGAAGAATGAAACTAGACTACTTTCTTACACCATTCATAAAAATAAACACAAAATGGATAAGGGACCTGAATGTGAGACAGGAAACCATCAAAACACTCGAGGAGAAAGCAGGAAAATACCTCTTTGACCTCAGCTGCAGCAATTTCTTACTTGACACATCTCCAAAAGCGAGGGGATTAAAAGCAAAAATGAACTATTGGGACCTCATCAAGATAAAAAAACTTCTGCACTGCAAAGGAAACAATCAACAAAAGTAAAAGGCAACCGACAGAATGGGAAAAGATATTTGCAAATGACATATCTGACAAAGGGCTAGTTTCCAAAATCTGTGAAGAACTCACCAAACTCCACACCCAAAAAACAAAAATCCAGTGAAGAAATGGGCAGAAGACATGAATAGACACTTTCCGAAAGAAGACATCCAGATGGCCAACAGGCACATGAAAAGATGCTCCGCATCACTCCTCATCAGGGAAGTACAAATCAAAACCACACTGATATATCACCTCACGCTGGTCAAAGTGGCTACAATGAACAAATCAGGAGACTCTAGATGCTGGCGAGGATGTGGAGAAACAGGAACCCTCTCACACTGCTGGTGGGAATGCAAACTCGTGCAGCAGCTCTGGAAAACAGTGTGGAGTTTCCTCAAAAAAACAAAAATAGAACTACCCTACAACCTAGCAAGAGCACTACTAGGAATTTACTCAAGGGATACAGGAGTGCTGATGCATAAAGACCCTTGTATCCCAATGTTTATAGCAGCACTTTCAACAATAGCCTAATAATGGAAAGAGCCTAAATGTCCATTGACTGATGAATGGATAAAGACATTGTGGTTTATATACACAATGAATACTACTTGGCAATGAGAAATCTGGCCTTTTGTAGCAACGTGGATGGAACTGGAGGGTATTATGTTAAGTGAAATAAGTCAGGCAGAGAAAGACAGATATCATATGTTTTCACTCATATGTGGATCCAGAGAAACTTAACAGAAGACCATGGGGGAGGAGAAGGAAAAAAAAATAAGAGGGAGAGAACCAAACCATAAGAGACTCTTAAAAACTTAGAATAAACTGAAGGTTGATGGGGGTCGAGGGAGAGGAAGGTGGGTGATGGGCATTGAGGAGACCACCTGTTGGGATGAGCACTGGGTGTTGCATGGAAACCAATTTGACAATAAATTTCATAAAAGAAAAAAAAGGAATTTTGCAGTCATTAAAAAGTCAACTTTATGGGGGCGCCTGGGTGACTCGTTTGATTAAGTGTCTGACTTCCGCTCAGGTCTATATCTCACGGTTTGTGGGTTTGAGCCTCGTGTCAGGCTCTGTGCTGACAGCTCAGAGCCTGGGGCCTGCTTCTATTCTGTGTTTCCCTCTTAGCGCCCCCGCCCATTTATGCTCTGTCTCTCTCTTTCTCTCTCTAAAAATAAATAAACACTATTTTTTTAAAAAGTCAACCATATGCCTGTTCAGGTATTTTCTCCTGCATAGATGGACTGAGAATTAATAAAAGTGACTACATTATTTAACAGACGCAGTAAAGAGATCATCACCAGGTGAGGACCATCCCTGCCACCAACGGCTTCCCCAACCAGATATGGGACATATGGTGCCTTCTGAGAATGTGCAAACGCAGAGTGTGCTGTGCATACTGGGGCATACTGGGGCAGGCACAGGCTGGCAACTCCCATTCCCCTTTGCAAACAACGAACCTGTGCGTTCTGACTCCAGGAATGCCTGGAATACACACTGGCTCTAATTAACAACCGAGAGAAACATAGTGGTATAAAATTGATAAAGAAATGTAAAATTGAACAAATGAAATAATGATTAAATGGAAAAGCTATGTGTAACTCCCAGTAAATTATATTTTATGGCATCAAAAACATGCAATTTTTTTTTTCCCAGAAGAAAGGATCTAGAATTTCCAAGGTAGAGAATTTTGGCATAAAATATGAGAGGAAGAGGGTATTGAATTTAGAAGCATGTCAGGCCCAACAGGCACAGATGCTAAACTAAACAGTCAGGAAAGGCCTCAAATCCCAAATCAGAGCACCCCCTCCAGCATGCTAAGGGCAGAGGCGCAACAGCGTGAGCTTAGGCCACCCAGCTGGCTTTCCTTCCTTCCTTCCTTCCTTCCTTCCTTCCTTCCTTCCTTCCTTCCTTCCTTCCTTCCTTCCTTCCTTCCTTCCTTCCTCTTTCTTTCCCCAAATGCCCCTACGACAGGACCTGTGACAGATGGCAGGATTCTGTCCTGAGGATGTAAGAGGCAGTCTCTATTCCCACATCACTCACAGGCCAGCGGAATCGTGGCTCAAAGACAAAGTAACACCCCACCTCAGAGCGGTTTCCCAAACTCAAAACGCAGCCAGAATTCGTCAGTGCCCGTGGGATGAGATCCAGTGTCCCCAGCCCTCCTCTCTGGCACTCCCACACCTGCCCTATCCCCGATCTTCCTTCTGGGATCCCAACCAGCTTCACTCTAGCCTCAGGACCTGCACCTGTGCCCTCCACCTGAAATGCTCTTGTGCTCCGTCACTGAGTGGCCGGCTCTCTGTCTGTCACCTGCCCCTCCTTGACTTCACGCCAGGTGAGCTCCAGTCAAGGCAAACAGACAGCCTCGTAGACAGAGGTGTCCAAGCAACTGCAGGACACGTATGGTGAGGGCAGTGCTCTGAGGAGGAGGTTTCGGCGAGCCCCGGCTCTGTTCACCCCTTGGGTGACACTGCTGGTGCTCAAGGTCACCCAGAGTTGCAGAGCAGGAGCGATATGGGGAAAGTCATAATTCTCACCGTTCTTAACAAAATTCAATGGCTTTTCCTCAAAACAACAATGGAAAACCAGAACACAGAAAAACTTATGTTCCTGGAAGACTTTGATTAATTTCTAGAGTTGTGGAAAAGCTTCTTCTGACCAGTTCGGCCATCTTTTCTTAGTGGGAGAGTGACATTCAGAGGTCATTACTCTATTGTTTCTCTTCTTTCTGTCTCTGTCTCTGTCTCTGTCTCTGTCTCTCTCTCTCTTTCACAATTAAACTCCCCTCTTGGCTGCATCAACCTGTAGGCAGCTTCAGTACTTCCCTTTGAAAACTCCTCCCACTTCTCTCGAGTGCTCCCCCAGCTACAGCCTCTGGAGGCATCTGAGGGCGCCAGACCAGCTTCTCAGGCGCATCCACTGCTGCGTCCACTCCACGCTGCTCCTACCCCTCGGCTGGCCCAGGAACCTCCCCAGGGTCTCCTGAGGCCTCCACCCACCCACACCCAACCGCCATCCTCCATACCCTTGCTGGACCTCCCAGCGCCAACTTCCTTCCAGAAACACTCCTCCCCTGGCTACAGTCTCCAGTGTCCTTCCTGCTGCTCCTCAGCCTGCTGGTAAGGCATAGTCTCTTCTACCCAGCTGGCAGCCATGGCATTCATCAGAGACACAAGAGGAGAGAGAGAGGAGAGACAGCGGGAGACGAAAGAGAGAGAGAGACAGAAGACAGAGACATGGAGAGACATGGGGGAGACAGAGACAGAGAGAAGAGTGGAGTGAGAGACAGAGAGATGGTGGGCCTCACTCCCTCATGGGTGACATCCTCACTGTTGCTCTGGAACCTCACCCAGGCCCTGACCTCATACACACAGGAATGTGTGATTCTCACATGATTTTCTCCAGTCCAGCCCCCTCCTCTGATCTGCAGCTGGCGTCTCCCACTGTGCCCTTGTCCCATCCTCTAAACACAGGACCAGGGTGTCCCAGGTAAGTACTGACCTCCTGAAAGCATTGACACATGACCTGGGCTGACAGACTGTCCACTCAGGCCCTGAGACCCTCTGGGACTGCTAGTCCCTACAACTTTTTCCAAATCCCCTGTAATTCCCCTTGGAGTGTGTCTGTGAGCAGTTGCAACATCCATCCCATTTGAAAGACAGGACCCCAGCAATCATCCCCGGAACACTGCTCACCTACACTGTCCTTGCCAGGCCCTTGCAACATGCTACCTGCTGACCATCCTGTCAGGGCACCTGCTCAGAACTGCTGACCATCCCAGTGGGTCACCTGCTCACACCTGTGACCATCCTGACAGAGTCCTGCTCACACCAGCCCCCTGGAGCCGGCTGGGCACAATTTGTCTGAATCTGCTCAGCCTGTAGGTGAAATGATCAAATACTACAACCACTGTTGTTACACCTGCGAAGAGGTAGTTGGCACTTCCCTGTTGCCATCATTCCCCAAGGACCTTCAAATGTAAAGATGCTTCCTCGAGCTGACATAGCCACGCTGAGCACCTGCCTGGTTTGAACTCCGGACGTCAGTCAGGAGAACCGCCCCTCGCTTGTACAGAAGTCAGTCAGGAGGACCTCCCCTCTATCTCATCTGAAAGTCGGCCAGGAGACCCTCCCCTCTCTGGTCCAGAAGTCAGTCAGGAGAAACTCCCCACTCTCTCATCCAGAAGTAAGACAGGAGAACCTCCCCTGTCTGGTCGAGAAACCAGTCAGGAGAATCTCCGCTCTCTCTCTCCTGGATGTCAGTCAGGAGAATCTCCCCTCTCTCTCCTGCAAGAGAACCTCCACTCTCTGATCCAGAATTCAGTCAGGAGTACCTCCCCTCTCTCATCCAGAAGTCAATTAGGAGAACCTCCCCTCTCTCTCATATGGAAGTCGGTCAGCAGAACATTCACTCTCTGGTCCAGAAGTCAGTTAGGAGAAGCTCCAGTCTCTCATCCAGAAGCCACTCAGGAGAACCTCCCCTCTCTCTCGTCTGGAGGTCATTCAGGAGAGCCTCCCCTCTCTCTCATTCAAGAACCTTCCCTCTCTGCTCCAGAAGTCATTCAGGAGAACCTCAGGAGAAGGGAATTCCAGGGACATGAGTTCTGGGAGGTCATGTTACTCTGCCTGCCACGCCTCTAGACCCCAGTCCCCAGCAAAGGGTCTGAGGAAGAGGAACCCACAGTCCTCACAGTGAAACACGCATTCCCCTGCACCTTGCACCTCAACGTCAGTTTTAGGAAGACACGGCGTGGCAAACGTTGTTAGCCAGTGCCTAAATCATCCAGGCGTTTTTAGCCAAGTGGAAAGCTACTTATTTACCGAGTAAGAAAGAAACAATCCCGGCCCTTGTGAAGTCTTCAGCTCAGTGCCAAGCAGCATGCTTCACTGTAGCAATGATAACACTAAGTAACAGAAACACAAACAGCAGCAACAGCCATTTTTTAAAGGAATTTTGTCAATTTGAAGTCCAGTATAGACGCTAATCATTGTTGTATTTACTCTGAATAACTCATCATAATGCCAAAGGTTTGGCTCATTTTTCCTGTGTGTTCGATAAAGCATCTGTTTATAAATACATGTTGAGGTTCCCAGAGAGCTGTGTGCTCCATTCTTCATTGTGAGAGACAATTGATTAACAGTACCTTGAAATCATTTTTCAAGGAATAACCATCAATATTGACAGCTGCCAGTCTTTTCCATTTATAATCAGCTAAAAATAGTTCTTGCCCATGGGGAAAATATTTACATTTCCAACCTGGGGTTACTTTCTAACTCCCAGGGTAGGAATCAGGCATTATGTTGTGGTTCCTTAGAGATTCACCTGTCCAAACAGCAGCTGACACAGAGAGCTGTGTGCATATTTGGAAGGGGACTGATTAGCATGTGCACCTGCAGAGCACATACACTCCTTGCAACCTTGTTCTCCAGCACCGGCATTCTGCACAGGGCTGGACACCAGTGGGGCAGGGCAGAAGACACCCACGACTCGGGGTCAGAAGGACCTGAGCTTGAATTCCTGCCTCCCCACCCCCCTGCTAAATTACTCATGTCCCCAGGCAATTGCTTCATCTCTGAGTCTCAGGCTCCCCCGGGCAAACCGTCAAGGGCCCACCACCATTTTGTGGGATGCTACAAGGGGAAGGTGTGTGAAGTCCCGTGGCATTAGATGTCATTAGTTATGCTAATAGAATTTGGCGGGTGGAACTCTGCGGGTTTGGGCACTGTTTTTGAAAACTTTGTTGGGGCGCCTGGGTGGCGCAGTCGGTTAAGCGTCCGACTTCAGCCAGGTCACGATCTCGCGGTCCGTGAGTTCGAGCCCCGCGTCAGGCTCTGGGCTGATGGCTTGGAGCCTGGAGCCTCTTTCCGATTCTGTGTCTCCCTCTCTCTCTGCCCCTCCCCCGTTCATGCTCTGTCTCTCTCTGTCCCAAAAATAAATAAAAAACGTTGAAAAAAAATTAAATGAGATCTTTGTTTTATGAAAAATTCCCACCTTAGACAGAAATAGAGAGAACAGAAAAATGAGCCCCATGCATCCATCAACGGGGATCGACAATTACTAACTCATGCCAATTTGATTCCTTCCACATCCACAAACACTCCTCCTTCAAATTATTTTGAAAAAGCACTCAAACTATCATTTAATCTATACATATGTGAAAATGTATCTCCAAAAGATGGAGGCTCCTTTACATGCAATCTCAAGACTATACCGCACTGAAAGTAATAATCTCTTAACATCGCAAAACATCCAGCTGGGAGTTGATTTCGTGATAATCTTATGTATTCTATTTTTTTAATCCTTATTTATTTACTCTTGAGAGAGAGAAAAAGAGAGAGAGAGAGAGGGAGGGAGGGAGAGAAAGTCAGGGAGGGACGGAGAGAAAGGGAGACAGAGAATCCCAAGCAGGATCCCATCTGTCAGCACAGAGCCTGACGTGGGGCTCCATCCCATGAACTGTGAGATCATGCCTGAGCTGAAACCAAGAGACGGACACTTGGCCGACTGAACCCCCCAGGTGCCCCACTCGCCCTTTCAATTTTAAACTCAGGCCAGGACTTTCCAACCCTTGAAGTGTTGCCATGTCGGGCCAGGTAATACTTTGCTGCGGGGCGTCCCATGCATGGGAGGGTGCTCAGCAGCCTCCCTGGGATCTGCCCACATGAGGCCAGGAGGACCCCTTCCCCTCAGTGGTGACCAGCAAAAATGTCTCCAGATGTTACCAAATGTCTCATGGTTGAAGAGGAGGCCTCACCTCCTGTGGAGAATCACAGATTTGGAAGATGAGAGGCACTGCATCAGAAACAGTAAGACATTGCCAGTCTTTTGTAGCGGGGCGGTGAAGCCCCCAGCCCCTCAGTTTCATAGTCATTTGATAGGGACTGAGCTTGAACTGCACACACCCTGGAAACCATAGAGCACAGGAGTGGTTTGCAAGGTAACTGGCAACTCCGGGGCACGTTCCCTGTACTAGATTCAGTTCTTTAAAAGTACTGGATACAAGGTTTTGCAACAGAAAAATGGGCTTGTATGTTGTGTTTCACTGGTGGAAAGAGAATTGTTTTCTCTTAGCCCCCCCCACCCCTACCCCACCGGCCCAGCTAGTCTGGTGACAGCCGAGACAAACGAGTGAAGAAGGGGCCCACACAACCTCACCTGTGGGAAGAGCATCCTCATGGCAGCCCTGGGGAGATGACAACCAAGTGAGGAGCTCACTGCCGTGTGCTCTCCCCATCCCTACCCCTGCCCCCATCCGCAGCCACCAGCAGAAAGGTGGCAGCTCACTTTGTGAGGACGGGAGCCACGCTGGCCGAAGGTGACACACTCTATGTTCAGAACACTTGTGTGATGGTCACACCTGCCTCTTTGGAGCTCCACAAATATGCCACCAGCCATCATCAAGACCATCCCCCATCCGGCCTGCATGTCATGAAACTGGACGACCTTCATTCAGGATCAAGATCTGGAGAGTGGTGGAGATGATGGCAGGACCATTTAGTCTTTCGGGGCCCAGATTTGAATGGTATGTGAGAGTCAGCCCAAGGCAGTCTTCTCTGTCCCCTAAGTAGGCGTTCATCCTCTATGGGAGGCTCGTGAGAACATCCGGTGTATGTGTGTGCACACACACTCACACACACCTCTCTGGGATACTACAACGCTGTCAGCTCTGAGCACACGATGCATGAACTCTAGACAAATGTGTTTAACAAACTGCAGGATTTTGAGGGGGGGGGGGGAAAGGATACTGATGCTATCTCTGCCCCAAACTGGTTTAAGATCACCAGTAAACATAAGAAAGTGTGGTCTCAAACACCAACCACCCCTGAAATACTGAGAGATTTTCCAAACTCATAGTGAACAAGAAACACAAGAGCAGAGACTATCACAGAGACATTCCTGATGTACAGAGAACCCGGAACGACACTCTGTGCCTCTCATCCTTCATCATGGCCCTGAATCTCCACAACCATTTCAAGAACTAAGCATCAGCACTGCCCCTTCTCACAGATGAGAAAACAAAGGCTTGAAATCTTCCACCCATGTTTCCTTGGTCTGACAGCTAAGAAGGAACGTGATGGGCGCTGATTTCTCCAATTCCACTTTCCCAATCTTATTTAATAGTGAGGATTGCTTCTGGAACATGCACAAGAAAGTAGCCAGCAGGGCTTTCATGATAGACGGTGCTTGTAAGATAAACATCGATTCGGTTGAAATGGCGCCCTCCACCCCCCCACCCCCCCGCCCCGTAGATATATAGGGTTTTGCTTTTAGTGTATCCTCTCCTTTACCTGGGGGGAAACACACACACACACACACACACACACACACACACACACACACACACACACACACACACACACATTGGCATATCATTTGAAAAGCTTACAAATGACTCTTACAAGTATAATAACACCACTGATCGGTAGACTTGGAGATGAGGTACGCGCTGGGATAATATTATTTTTCTCCCAAAGGGACAACACATTTAGCGATAAAGTGCCCATCAGCAGATCCTGCCCAACAGTGAAAACACAGGCTATGGACACATAACTAGGGAGGGTGTGCACAGCACTCTCAGCTGGAACACAGAATTATTTTATTTATGAAAAAGCACTTGCTCAATTTTGCTGACAGAGGGGCTTACTTGGGAAGGAGAGTGATTTCTGCTCAGATTTCTTTATTGCTATGCCAAGGAACTCCAAGCGCTGCCCAAAAAACTGTCATCGTCAAGTATGCATTTCGGGGATGAGGAGCGAGCCAATCTTCAGGAGTGGATCCAGATGGCTACACGGCCCTGGTTTCTGCTTCTATTAGGCCACAGGGCACCTTGTCTAAGAGCGGAGCATAGACCTGGAGTGCGGGCTGTCTGTACCCACACTTCCCACCCTTGCACACTGGGGGGCAGGCTCTCTCCCTCTACTGCATCCCCCCTGGAAGCTTACCTTCCATTCTGTGGCTGTGATGACTGGGTATTTCTATATTTGAGGAAAGTATGCATGCTTACAGGGAGGTCAGGACTGGGGCACTTGAGGTCTCTTTCCTCCCCTTTTTGGGGTTGTGTGTATGGGAAGATAGAAATGGGACCCACTGCATCTAAGCCCCATGTGCAGAATTGAGCCAGGGGGAGTAAAGTGTCTACATGTACATGGCCCAGGGGGCCTGACTCTCTTGTCTGAGAAGGTTCTGGAAGCAATAGAGACCAGAGTCCAATGGTCTATGTCACGATGCCTTGTGGTCGGTCTGCCCCCTGTTGAACACAGAGTGGCAGGGTCGGTCACCCGGAGGAAGGAGTTGGCAAGCACCTGGCAGGTTGACCTGTCCCAGGCACTGCCTGAGCTTTAGGCGAAGCAACAGTTCCCATGGACACTGGAGAGCTGCACAGAGATGCCGCGGTCATCAAGACAGCGTGACATGGGAGGAGAGGGGGTGATTACACGAGTGTGGCCCAAAGCCCAGGTGCCATCGGCACACCAGGTACAACATCTGCGAACCTGGGGGAGCAAGCCGAGAGCTCAGGCCTGTCACCAGAGGGGATGGGGCCTCCCCTCTGCCCTCTTCCTTTGCCCCTTCAGTTCTGGGCACCTTGTCTACCATTGCATATGCCCAGCCCACCCCCTTCCCTGCTGACTCCTTCTTCTGGCTGCTGCCACCATCCAATCTTACGTTGTACTTCATTCTTTCATCCGTCGTGTGGTTCTGCCCACTGGGGTCTGGGCGGGAGAGCTCATTGTCTGGTTCCCAGTGCCGAGCACCTTGTGAGTCCAGGACACATGTTTCTTGCATGGCTGACAGGTGGCCACGTGCCGCATGGACGTCTTGTGCAGGCTAGATCACACGGCCAGCTTACGGTGTCTGGAGGGGAGGCGTGCATGGGTCCACTCGGGCCGCAGGCACCTCGCCATCCACTCGGTCTTTCTGGCTTCTCCTGGAGCAGCTTTTCTTCCGGTAAATGGTAGCCAGAGCAAATGTGCTCAAGCCTAGTTGTGAAATCTGCAGTGGTGTGTAACAGGGACACTTGTACTTTCTGTAAAGCTGAGCTCACAGTTCTCCCCATTCCCCAATTTTGGGGGAGCCATGGGAAGGATTGTAAAGATATTTTTTTAACGTCAATTTTAGAAAAGAGAGACGCCACATATTCCCCTCTGTTCTGACTTAAATCAAGGAAATACAGCTAGGGCCTTCTTGGGGGACTTCCCGACTCCTTCCCTTCCATATACTTACTGCTCTGTTCAGTTGTTCATCTGGCCCACAGACACAGGTCTGGCACCCACCAAGCTCCAGGTGTGATGTGTGATAAAGAACCCTTCCTATTAGATCAGATGCTTTGAAGGTCAAAGAAACCAACCAGGGATAGCATTGGCTGAGGCCCACAAGGACTTTCTGGCAGTATTCCAGGGAGCCTCCCTGAGTTACAGAGAGAGGAAGCCGGGGCACGAAGAGTGGTGGACGCGTGAACAGAAAGAAGTCAGACAGTAAGCTGGTGCTGTGTCTTTGAGAAATTTGAAGGTGAGGAGAAGCCAAAGGTTGTGAGGACAAAGCAGGGCTAGAAGCTCGGGGCTTGAAATCACCGTATTCCAAGTGGATGAGGAACAGCCAGTGGAGAAAAAGATAGCCTGCTACACATCATCTTTTTTAAAAAATTTTAATTTCACTTTTTATTTTTAGAGAGCTCAAGTGGGGAAGAGGGCAGACAGAAGGCGAGAATCTTAAGCAGGCTCATGGAGCCCGATAACGGGGCTGGATCACACGACCCTGGGATCATGACCGAAGCCGAAGCCAAGAGGCCGACGCTCAATCAACTGAGACCTCCAGGTGCATCGACGATGACACGTCTTTCATCTCCTTGTGTCGTCCTGGCAGATGTGGTGAGGAGGTGAGAGTTCCTGGGAGGACCTTGGGGGGCCCGTCTTTGGCTAGACTCCCAGGTTCCTTAAGTCGGGGGGGGGGTGCTGAGCAACCATCCAGTGCTCCTGCGCGACTGCTTACAAGATGGGGAGCGTGGTGGCATCAGCGGCGAGCGGGGATGACTTTCTTCTGGAACCTTCCTCGGTGTCACCGAGCAGCTTGTAGCCTGTGACATGCCATGTGTGTCATTCGACAGGTTTGCGCGAATGCCCAAAATATGCCGAAGAAGGCTCTCCCGAATGAAAGGTTAAGAGATGAGTTGTCTGCGTTGCTGGCGGGGCGGTGGGAAGGGCGGCTTCCACCGACACCCTCGTCTTGTGGAGCCAATAGCTGCAGGTTCTTGCAGGGACCGGGGCGCACCTTCCCCCAGCCATGCGGAGCCCTTGGTGATCTTTCCGCCTGGGTCTCCATCGGCTCTGGGTGCGTCTACCCCACTAAATCATTGCCGGTGTGATGAGGGTACAGTGATGACTCCTGTGGCTTTAATGAGCATTTCCTGAAGACGAGTGAGTTTGAGAATTGTTTTCACGTTTGTCGATTGGTTGGCGATGCTCTTGAGGTTTACTGACTGTGCACATCCTTTTGTTCATTGACGAATGGCTGGGTTGTTTCTTCTTGCCCTTTCTGTCAGAGGTCTGTGCGTGTTGGAGCTCTTCACCCATTGCTTCTTATCTGCTGCAAATGTGGATGGCTCCAGACTGTCGCTGGTTTGACCTAACCGTTTTTCGTATTTTCTGTGGCGGCGTGAAGGCAACATGCACTCAGTGGAAAGCGTCTTTGGGATTGCAGGTTTGGACTTCTTCCTGGGTTAGTGATGTGTGGTCCGATCATCTCCTATGATGTGGGGCAGCGCGGGCTCCCGTTAGCCACATGACCACAAGTGTCACCAACCCATACGCTGGTGGCCACTCTGCAACCAGGCGTCCCTCTGGCTCCCACTTCAGGACAGTATTTGGTACATTCCACGAGACAGTCAGCACTCCTTGATCCAATAGGATTTAGGATGAACGGTCCTGCCCAGCCGTGGGCTCACACGACTGTTCTTGCATATGGAAGGCAGGCTGGACTGAGTTCTGAGGTGTGGGAGGTCAGGCGTATGCGTGCATTTTAGACTTAATGATGTTTTCAACTAAGGATGGGTTGATAGGGATACAACCACATCGTGAGTCCAGGAAGATCTGTACTTATTTTTTTTACAAACACTTCATTTAGGGGCACCTGGGGGCTCAGGCCATGTGTGATCTCACAGCTGGTGGGTTTGAGCCCCGCGTTGTGCTCTGCGCTGACAGCTCAGAGCCTGGAGCCTGCTTCACATTCTGTGTCTCCACCTCTCTCTGCCCCTCCCCTGCTCACACTCTGTCTCTCTCTCTCAAAAATAAATAAATATTAAAAAATTAAAACAAAATAAAACCCACAAGGCTTTCATTTACCTGTTGATGTGTTTGCAAAGCCATTTGCTATGTAAAATTTCTCATTTTTTATGCTGCCAAGTGTGAGTGCTGTCTGTGCAGCATCTGAGGTCCCTTCCTGCCCAGGGATGTGTCCCTGTGCCTAGATCCTGGTGGAGTTTCTTCTGTTTCTTCTAGGAAAGCGCCTGTCGGACACCACCCCTTAAAAGAGCCTTGTCTTTTCTGAAACATCAATTAGATCTGAAATAGGAGAAATACGGAAGGTGTAAAATTGTTGCCTGGATATTATTTTATAGCCCTGTGTCAAGATGCTAATGAGAATTGCTGGGAAACCCGTGTTGTGAGAGAACTTTGACTTGATTTTCATGGTGGATATTTGCTTCTTACCCTTTCCGCACTGAGCCTTCTTCTCTGGACAGTCTGGACAGTGGCACCCCCAGTTTCTTTGGGGGAATGAATGCGTCTCGGCCATCGAGGGCATTCTTGATTAAACCCATTGGTGTCCACTCTTGCCCCATGAGCTGCCGGTGCAGCCAAGCCTGGTGGAGGCCCTCCTGAGCTGAGTGGAGGGCGGGAGGGCGGAGAGTGGGCCAAGGGGCTGGGCCATGTCTCTAAGCCCCTGTGCCTCCCCTTTTTGCCCTCTGGGGGCATGATTCTCAGAAGTGGCTGGGCAGTCCCTGGCTGGAGCATCCTGCATTCAACTGTTCCTCATTCTGGGTATTTCCATGGCTCTTCCTGTCACCGGCACATCGTGATGCCCAGACATGCACCAGGCAGGTTCGCACACTGGGCCAGGCTCCAGTACAAACGCTTGGCATGCCTTGGCAGTGCAGCTGAACTCCTTTGGCTTGAACTTTGGAGACACAGGTGACTCCAGGCTTACAGCAGACCTGGACCAGGTAGTCTGCTTCCAGATATTCAGTCCAAATCCTGGAAATTCCCTTTGGAGCAGGGGTGGACACTGGCTGAAGAGCACTTTCTCAGGGCTGTCCCCTGGGCGGTTGGGCAAGAACGGGTGGAATAAAGTCGTCAGCCGTGGAGGGACAGATGTGCTCTGCGGTGGCTGTGGTTCGAGTGTCCCAGCCCCTGGCACCGGTGGAAATGTTCCCCAAATGTGATGAGGAAGCCCGTGCCCGAGGAGCTGGGGGGAGCTGGTAGTCTCTGCATTTTGATGTTGGGATTTCACACTGAAAGCGGTTTACAAGACATGTTCAGTCCAAATTTTTCATCTCCTCTTGGTTTACGGAGAAAATGCCAAACTGTGTGACTTAGTTTTTCCAAATTCAGTGTAATGGTCCTAGTCCAGGGGATGGGAAGAGGATTTGAGTTAGTCTTGAGAGGGAGAGGGCAGGGAAGCCTTCCTGGAGGCGGTGATGACTGCTCAGAAAGGAGAGAAAGAACCATTGTTTTGGGCAGAGGGAAAGACATGAGTAAAGATCCTGGGGCAGGCGGGAGTTTAGAATTCAACTGACCAGAAGCCAGTCTTAATGGCTGGAAGTCACAGAGGAAGAGGAAATACCAATTACAAGAAGCTGAAGTGGGGGGCTGGGCCATAGCATTCTGAGCCTTGTGTTTGGTACAGGACTTCAGACTCATCTGTCCAGCTGCTCACCTGCCCACCTGTCCAAGGTGTACCGAGGAGGCGGGTGTGGACATTGATCTTGTGACTGGTGCTCCCCGGGTCTCCCCTCCATACCCCAGCTTTGTCCACCCGACCGGGCCTTCATGTCTCTGAATTCCCACCGCTGGCTTGCTGCCCTCCTCCCCACATCTGCCCCAGGTGCTCGCCCACAGATGCTGCATCACTCTGGGCCCCGGGATTTCCAACCTCAGACTTCGTACCAGCGGCCTCTCCACCTCCCTGCCTCCCCTCCCTTGTTGTTGTTCACTCACACTGGTCTTTGAGCCACTTTCAGTCCAGATCTTTCACGGCTTCCCTGAGACAGGAGCCCCTCACCAGGGGGACTGTGAGCAACCTTCCCTAAAGCGTGTTCCCATCAGACTGAGCTTCTAGAGCACAGGGCCTGGCCAGGCCCCTTCCCTGCTGTCAACTTGGTGCCCAGCGTGGTGCTTAGCACACGGGCATGCAGCGTGCACGTGACCTAGTGAGAGCCACGCACACCTGCCTCCTGCATCCCAAACCACCCCAAGGGCCCCATGCCACAAGCTGCTGCAGAAGGAGCCCGCTGTTCATGCAGATGCAGACAGACAGACAGATGCAGCGGCTTGCAGACCAGGAGAGGATGAGACACCGGTTCCGGAAGCTTTCTGGCTGCCACCATTTAACGTCCAGAGCTATTTTCAAATGCTAGACACAGACATTTTGACCCGCATTAGAATACACAGAATTCCGAATTATCTTCTGAGCAGCAAATGAGAGAACTGTCTGTCACCCAAAAGGGGAAGAAGGGAATGACGAATTTCTAAGGTACAAAACCTGGAAAGGGGAAACTAATCCACAGGCAGTTCTGGAACTTTCTTCCACACCAGGTGGTTCTCTCTCCTGTCCTCCGTTTCCAGCCCCAGCTCCGGTGACTTGGGGAAAGTGGGAACAGATGAGGTGGAGCAAGACGGAGAGGGGAGTTCATGCTGATGGGCAGCAGCTCAGGAAAAACAGAGCCCTGCCTGAGGACCGCTGAGGAGGCCATGGCCAACACAGCACACAGCCAGCCAGGCTCGGATGCACATACTGCAGGGCCCTTGCAAACGTGAGTTTTGCAGACAGCGTGAAAAGCATCGCACGTGCCTTCCCCTTTTACTCCCCAGGACTCCTGTCAAAGCTGGGCCCTCGCCAAATGGTATATCTGTGTCCCGCCCACAGGCCCTCAGTCACAATGACCCTCCCACTGTGGTGTCCGGCCTTAGATCATCCCCCACCCCATGCTGCGGCCACACTGGCTTCCCTCCAGGTCCCTTGCAGACCAGGTGTATCCCCGCAACACACACACCACGGGGCCTTTGGTCATGCTGCGCCTGCTTATAGAAGGTCCCATTCTATTCGCCCAGCTGCACCTTCTCTCTTGTCTCAGCTTGGTTTTATCACCCTGAGAGGCCCTCCTGCCCCCCACCCCACCCCTAATTTGGCCTTCCCTTTGATTCTGTTGCTCTGCCCTGTGTGGCATTCCATGTGGCGTCCTATGTGCTGTCCCGTGTGGCACTGATCACGAGTGTGGCCTCTTCACACACCTTCTCTGGCTGGTCACTCTGGTTGGTTGTCCTCACCAGAACTAACCACCACGCTGAAAGAGGCCCGCAGGCCCCCCATTGCCAAGCACAGTGCTAGGCCCAGGGTTGGGAACCCAGTAAAAGAGGCACGGACTGGAAGAAGGCCCATCTGGCAGGTGTGGGGCTGGCACTGGGGGTCTCGCCTGTTCCTGTGCCTCCTCTGTAACAAACACACTGATCCTCACGTACAATCTTCTGCTTTTCTATCCGCAAAGTCTATCCCAACCCACAGACCAGGCAGCGGCTTTGCTTACGGGAATATCCACGCTTTGTTCCTGGTCAGTTCTGATGTAGTGGCCACCCTGACACAAGGCAGGACACCACACAGAGAGGTGGAGGGCACTCTGGCTGCACGTGGACACTTGCAGGTGGCAGCCAACCCCAGTGCCGTGGCACAGTGTCTCGTAGGACCACGCCTGCCCACGCCTGCCCATGTTGCCTTGTCTGTCCATTGGGCTTCCAACTTGGATGATCGCAGTTTCTCGCTCCAAATGTTGGATTTCTCATGGACGTCTGCCCAGATAAGACTGGCGGTCGGCGTGGTCATTCGACATCTGTGTTGATGCCTTAGTGTGTGCTCAGAGATACAGGGCAGCAGCGGTGGCCCAGAGGTGTGTTTATGTGCTCATGGAGACAGCTGTCAGGTGAGCTCAGGTCAGCAGATGCTCCAGGTTATATAGGCGCTGCGGCTTTACCTTTGACCCACGGCATCTCTGTGTCTTTGAGCCAGGTCCTGACTCGCTGCATTCCCTCAGCTGTTCTGGGCTCCTGCCACGTGCTGGGGCTGCTTGAAACCACGCAGAACCAAACAGCACATGGCTCCCACCTTCTGGGTTTTCTAGGCCTGTGGGGACAAGTCCATGAAGACCAGGGACCCTGGAGCCGTATCCGCTGATGTGCCTACAGCATCCCACGGAGGGCAGATGTGGCCGCTCACTGCAGCTGGGATGGGTGGTCCTCCCCATGTTTTCTTTTATGGCAGCCACTGTACTCACAACCACCTCATAGGGAAGGACCCAGCTGTCCTCCAAAGGGCTCCTCCCCAGCTTGTGTCCCAGTCACGGGGAGAGTCTCTCCTGGCACCTGGAGTGGAATCTACAGGTGCTGTGTGTCAGGCTCCCTGGGCGGCCACATCGGTATGCCTGCCTCCACTGCAGGCTACTGGGAAACAGGGATCGTGCGCACATCACCTTCTCTTGGTCCCTCCAGACCACCTCCCTTCCAGTAAGAACAGCCCTCTGACAGCAGCACAGGGCTGGAGTCACCATTTCCAAAGAGGAACCAGAATGCAGACTCCTGAGCGTGCACCCAGGGACTGGTTCTGCATTAAGTCTCTGGAGGAGGGAAATCGGGGTTTTAATTGGCTGGTGGTGTTTGGGGAAGGGTCGTGGTCTCCAGGTTGTGAAAGGATCCATTCAGCTTTGGCATCTGGAGAAGGTGTCCAGATGGTGTCGTGTCTCTGCCTGGCTGACCTTAGGTCGACCCAGCAGGCTGATGCGTCACATGAAAGATCCTGAATTGAAAGGCTCTCCGCCCACGTTGGCAAGTCTTGTCACTCAGAGCCATGCTGGCACATGAATTCTGGGGTGCCTGGTCGAGAAGGCTTTTGCATGTAATCAGAATGGGCTGAGGGCGAGTTCGGAAACTTGCCGGAGGGAGAACACGGGGGTTTGTATCAGTCTCACTCAAGGTCACATGTGTATGTGATGGTGGCTGTACACACGGAGGGCTAACACGTGGCAGTAGTAGCCCATCTCTCCCCAGCACCCACCCCTCCCTGCCGTCCTTGCAACCCTGCTGGCCTTCTTCCTCTTCCCAGAACATGATAACTCCCTCCTGCCCTGTAACCTCAGGACACTTGCACGTGCAACTCCACTGCCTGGGCTCCTCTTCCCCAGTTTGCTTGTTGGTCCCTCCCCATTCTTGTCTCTGCTTAAACATCACGCCCTCACTGGGCTCCGTGATGGTCACACTGGCCAGTTCAATATGCTCCCCCCCACAGTCCTATATTTACAATTTGCTCCCCCCCAACAGTCCTATATTTATCTGTCTCCACGTTGACTATCTGAGCCCTCCATGGGAACACGCTCTCCGAGAGAGGAAGGCCTGATGCTCTTTTTGGCTGCTGTGCCTCATGGCACCTGCAGTGGAACCAGTGCTCCCTACTGAGCAAATGCATGGACAAGTCAGTCCTTTGAGATACAGATTCCCTGGGCTCAAAATTAAAGTTAAAAAAGAACATGTGGGCATCTGGGTGGCTCGGTCAGTTAAGAGTCTGACTCTTAGTTTCGGCACAGGTCACGATCTCACCTTTTATGGGATCGAGCCCAAAGCAGGCTCTGCACTGAGAGCATGGAGACTGCTTGAGATTCTCTCTCTTTCCCTCTCTCTTTGCCCCCCCACCCAATAAACATTAAAAAACAATAAAAACTGACCTTCAAAAAGCGTTAGGAAAGGGGTTGATTTAAATTCTAAAAAGCTGATGTGTTTTAAAAAATCAGAAATTCTAGAAAACTATTGAATTTGTAAGTTACTTGGTTGCCTGATTATGTAATGGATTTTCCTCCTACATTTTTCTCTTGCACACTTGTTGCCTCCTCATGTGACAAAGATTGTGTGGTATTGTTTAAACAGAGAGAATAGAACGCCAATTCCATGTGCCTTGTAGTGTGGTTTGGTGAAAGCGTTCTGTTTTGTTTTTTAGTTTATTTATTTGTTTTGAGAAAGGAAGTATGAGTGGGGGAGGGGCAGAGAGAGAGGAGACAGACAATTCCAAGCAAGGGGCCCGATCCCATGAACTGTGACATCATGACCTGAGCTGAAACCAAGAATCAGATGCAACGGACTGAGCCACCCAGGCAGCCCAAAAGTGTGGTTATTAGTATTATGGAGAGTGGACTGCACACAACATGCAGATTGACTCACAGACACGCTCACTGTCACATCAGACAAGTTTTTGCCCTACGGACACAAGAATTCTGTTGAATTCCATTTCAGCCCATCAAAAAAAAATAAATGGTGTGCCGATGCTCGTATCAATGCATTACGCATTACCCCTTGCAGGAGACAATGCTCATTTTGACTAGTTGCTGCTGACAGCTGATGAGAACTGGGTCCTGTCCTCACAGTGACTTTCCTGTGGTCAGGATTTCCTGCCCCCTGGCTCCTGGCTCCACACGTCCCAAGCCTTGTTTCTCTTCTGCCGTGTACTCGTGGTTCTGAGTGCCTGTGTCATGAAGCGGCATCTGGCCCTGGACCCCACGAGCGAGGATGTGGGAGGCTTGGCCTTGCCGCTCCGGGCTGGCTGGCATCATGGAGCTCTTCGTGGAGGTGAATTTGTATGAAGCTGCCACTAAACCCTAATAAGCTTGTCCCAGGCGTGCCAAGTCCCGTTAACACCATCTGGTGTGAGGGAGACGTGACAGAGGGGAGTCAGAGCACGAGACCGTGGTCTGAACCGACTGAAGTTGAAGTGTCTCCCCCTTGCAGGTTTTGCAGAGCGTGTGAGCATAAACACATTACTGGGGCTCTCCCCGTGGTCCCGGAAGTGAGGGGCTCCAGGGCCAACCTGACTCTGTCCTGTTCATCTACGGTTCCGTCCCAGCCCCTCACCCAGGAAGCTCCTACATCCATGGGCTGCCCTGCCCCCAACAAACTGACATGAATCGGACCCCCTTCCTCTTGTGACTCTTCAAGTCTAGACTCTGACAGCATCTCCACTCAAAACACTGCATGTAAGGAATTACTTCTCATCACATGTGGAGAAAATGTGGACCCGGCTGGACTTTCAACCAAAACAGGCCATCGCCTCATTTGCTGTTGCTGCTGACTCTGTGACATCCATGGTGGAGTGGCCACAGGGGCCATCCCAGAGCCTGTGTTTGGGGCCTCTGTGTCAATATGAATAGAACGTGACTCTCACAGCCCTGGTGAAGACAAGCATGTATGGTGAGAATTCTCTGCAGGAAACAAGCAGGGGCTCAGGATGCTTTCATGGGCCAGAGAGAGGAGTCCTCTAAGGGGGTCATGGTGGCCGGGTGATTACACAGCACTTGGCAGGCACTGGGGGAGAAAGAGCTCTGTGCCACACATGCAGAAATGACACAGGTCACACTTGTGACTGCCACACTACGTTTGTAATTACGGCAACCGCAATATTCTAGACAGAAGGCCGGTCAAGGCAAATGTGCTGCCAGGGGTCAGGAAGGAGACCTCCACCTGCTCGGTGATTTCAGGACATGCTGAAGGAAATTGCCCAGAAATCTCAATTCACAAAAAATAATGTAATGGAGACCTTTGCATTCCCCTCTGAGAAGCCACATAGTCAAAGAGCTAAGGGTGTGGGCTCTCGTAAGGGGCACGTCTGAGCTCAAATGCCCATTGTGACACTGACTGCCCGTGTGACCTAGCACTGTGTTTTCCAGACTCCGCCATATCCACACACCCCTGAGTCCTGCCTCATGGGTATGCAGCTACCGCTTACTGGGCAGACAACCCTCACCGTCCTCACATCTTTCTTTTTTGTGCCTTGGTGTCCAAACTTTACCCTTCTCAGAAGGACACCAGGCTTTGGATTAGTCCCCACCTCAGATCACTATGACCTCATCGTCACCTGGTTACATCTGCAAAGACCCTGTTTCCAAATGAGGTCAATTCTGAGGCTCCAGGTGGACGAGATGTGCTGGACATACCCCACCCCACCCAGTAGATGCACCTTCAAGGTTTTTGCACTGCTCGAGGGAAATGATTGTGCATGTCCCTTCCTGATTCTGCCATGATGGTGCATTTATATCCACCTGACTGGGCCTCAGGGGCCCGGATAACTGGCACATACTTCCAGGTGTGTCTGGGAGAGTGTTTCCAGAAGAGATTAGCATGTGGATCCTTAGACTGAATGTAGCAGGTGGCCACCTCAATTTGGATGGGCATTGCACAGTTTTTGGAGGGTCTGGGTAAGCCTAAAAGGTGGAGGGTGGATTTTTCTCTGCCTGACTGAGCTGGGGAGTCTTTGGCTCTTCTCCCCTTGGACTGGAAGTTACACCTTTGGATCTCCTGGTTCTCGGACCTTCAGGTTCAGATTGGAACTACCCCATGGGCTTGCCTGGGCCACCGGCTTGCAGGTGGCAGGTTGTGGGGATTCTCAGCCTCCATAACCACATGAGCCAATTTCTCCTAAATCTCTTAAGTAGGATAAATAATAGGATAAGTGTATAGGTATAATGGGATAAATACATTTTATGTATAAATACCGGTGTGCTTGTCTGGAGAGCCCTAATAGATTAGTGTTCAGTGATATATGTGCATAGCTGGAAATTGGTTATGGTGGGAATATTTATCCCCAGGGAATCTGTAGTTGCTATAAGTGAGGCTTTTTTAACGTCTGGACCGCCAGTTGTTAAACATTTACCAGCACACCACTGGACAGCAGAGTATTCCTGGGATACTATTTGCTTCACATTTTCTTCTACAAAATACACAGTAAAAAAACAAAAAACAAAAAAAAACACAAAAATACATTGATTTTGCAGAGACAACTTCAGACCAGAGGTCAGCAAACTAGAGCCTGCAGAACAAAGCTGGCCCATTGTCTCTTCTTAGAAATAAACTTTTGTAGGAGCTCAGCCATGCACGTACTGTCCGTGGCTGTTTTCAGACCACAGGGACAGAGCTGAGCAGCTGGGACAGAAGCCAGATGGCCCGCAGAGGCTGAGTGTTGACTCCCAGGCCCTTGGCGGAAAATGTGCCGACTCCTCCTTTAGACAGGTGCTTCTCAAATGTTAATGAGCAGGTGAATCACTGCACCTGGTCCTGGGCCACAGCCTTACAGCACAACTGCCTGGAAAATCAGCAGCACTTGCCCTGAAGGGAAGGAGCTCTGAAGAGAACAGGGCAAGTTGGACCGAATGGCAGAATGCTTCCCGGAGTTTGTGGCCTTCCAGGGACTCCGGGCCGGATGTCCCTTTTTGTGGTGAAGAACATTGGCGAACATCTGAGACGTGTTGGCAGTGAAACGAGACTTTGTCCTGCGTGTAGGAAGAGGGGATAAGAGACCACCAAAAAGGTGAAACTCCCACCCCGTGTGGTTCAGTGGCCTTCTGTGTCGCGTTCCTGTCACCCCTCACCTCTTGCTGCCACCGGGGAGATGTGGCCACACGTGGGGACCGCAGCACAGAGACATCATTACTTATTAAGGTGATAAAGCCATCGGGGCTGACAAATGCCTTTATTTTTGGTTCTGTTTTACATTTTTTCTCCTCCCCAAGTGCCACCTTCTTTCCCGCACGCTTTGAGTATCGCTGGGGACCTAGCGTGTCTGCACGGGGACGGCAGAAAAATGGCCAAAGAGATTCTTTATCGCCCTCTCCTCAAGCTCTGCCACGTTAAACTTGAAGTCCGCAGCTCTTGCATTATTTTAAAGCCTCTGGCATATCTCTAAAACTAATGGCCCAAACCATTGTGTGATAAATTAAGATACTTTCCACTCTGTCATACTGCAAACAAAAGCTACTCCCAAGTCTTTGGAAAGCATTTCTGAGATAAAATATGTACTTGTGTGTGCTGCAGATTTAAAAAAAAAAGTCTTGAATCTTCATTATTTACCGGGGGGGGGGGGGGGGGGGAGGGATGTTGTATGTAAAATGTGCTTTTCCTTGACATTTAGAGGTCTTGCAAAGTGGTTTATTATAGATCTTGTGGACATCTTGATATTTAATTAAATTTCAGAAATATATTCTCTATACTAATAAGAAGGAATATGAAGAATGTATTTATTCACTGTCTATTTGTTATTATTTTTCTGTTTCTCACAGAAAATTATCAGTTGGAAGTAAGTCATCAGAGGCACTTAAAATTTTTCAGGGTCCAAAAACTAATTAACCCCAGCAACTGTGCTTAAAATGTTAATAAGAGACAAGTCTTTACAGGAGTCTTTGGTAATATTCAGTCTGGATGATATATTTACAGTTTTTTTTTTTTTTGGAAACTAACCTTTAATGTCTATTTTCACAGGCATGAGGAAATGGAAAGGAGATTGGGAAACAAGTCACTTGTGAGGCGTCATCCTGTGCATTTCTGTAAATTATTGCTGAGTGTAAGCAGCTGAATTTGTAAATTATTTCATCTCTTTACATTTTTATAGACTGAATTAAGAGCAAGTTCACAGTAAACGGACCATTCATCTGAAATAGCTTTTTCTCCCCCATTTAAACTTGAAATCAGAGAATGGAGCCCATATATGTCCAACGTACACATTTTGGGGTAAATGATTTTCACAGGTGTCTTACTGGTGGGCGTGCCTGGTACAGTTTGGGTCTCTGATGTCTCTTGACCAACTAAGCTGTTCTGGCACGTTCTTGGGTGCTCTGATTTATTTTTCTGTGAGTGGGCTCTAGTTTGCAACAGGATGGATGTCGAAGCCACATTCAAAGTACCGTCAGGATTCAGACAATTTCTCTTCATGAGATGGAACGTTTTGCCCCCAACTTGTCAGAGGAAGAGCTGAGGGAAGTGGTTGGGACAGGGGCTCTCAGAACTTGGGGAGAAAATACAGAAAACCCACGTGGTTGGCATGGAAGGTACTGGGAGGGGTGGAGGAGCAGGAGGGAGCCGTGGGAGGAGCCAGGCAGGTAGCCTGCAAGTGTTGGTGACAGGTCAGTGGTACTGGCGTCACAAGCAGTACCCCTTGCCCACTAAGGCAGGAAGCTGTGGGGAGGCAGAACTGAGAACGAGTGTGGGGGCAGGCCTCGATGTCTGGTGGACAGACTGGGCCGCAAAGGTCTACAGGCTGGGGGTGGGGTGGATCCTGGCTGGTGGGGAGGAGGTGGGGCCCAGGCCTCAGGGAAGGAGGGGTGGGAAGGGCCCATCTCCTGCGGGCATCATTAGAGTTAGAAGTTTCATTGTTCATCAGAAATTCTAAGGCATCGAACCATTATTCATTTCCCATGGCTGCTATAACGGAGTTCCACAAACTCAGTGGCTTCGAACACAAATTTAGTATCTCACTGTTCTAGAGGGAAGTCTGGCATGAGCCCTGAGTCAAGTGTGGGGAGGGCTGGTTCCTTCCAGAGGCTCTAGGGGAAATCCATTTCCTGGCCCTTTCCAGCTTCAAGAGACGCCTGCCCTCATCAGCTCATGGCCTCTTCCTCCTTCCTCAAGGCCATGGCACTGGTCGGAGTCCCTCCTGTGCTGCCATCTCTAGAGTTCTTACTTTTCCGCTTCGGCTCCTTATCCTTGGGATTTCGTGAGGTACCCAGAAACTCTCCCCATCTCACAATCAGCTTAATGACCTTTCTGAAAAGTTTTATTTTAATTCCCGTTGGTTAACATACAGCGTTAAATTAGGTTCAGTTGTGGGGTACAGTGCTTTGGCACCTCCGTGCATCACCTGGTGCTCGTCAGGACAAGTGGCCTCCTTCATCCCCATCCTCTCACTGCCCCCCCTTTGGTGACCGTCAGAGTGTTCTCTGTACTTAAGAGTCTGGTATTCTTGTCTGTCTCTTTTTTTCTTAGCTCCTTGTTTGTTTTGTTTCTTAAATTCCACCTATGAGTGAAATCATATGGCATTATTAGATTTTCTGGGATCAACTTACTTCACTTAGCATAATACTCTAGCTCCTTTCATGTTGTTGCAAAGGGCAAGATTTCATTCTTTTTTTTGTGGCTGAATAGTATTCCAGTGTATATATATCCCACGTCTTCCTTATCCATTCATCAATCAGGCGACACTTGGGCCGTTTCTATAATTTGGCTCTTTTAGATGCTGCTGCTATATAAACACAGATGTGCATTGTAGCCCTTTAAATTATTGCTTTTGTCTCCTCTAGATAACTATTTAGTAGTGCGATTGCTGGAGCACAGGTTAGTTCTGTTTTTAACTTTATGAAGAACCTGCATAGGGTTTTCCAGGGTAGCTGCACCAGTTTGCATTCCCACCAGTAATGCACACGGTTTGTTTTTGTTTTTTATTTTTCTCCAAATCCTCACCAGCACCTGTTGTTTCTTTTGTTGTTGATTTTAGCCATCCTGACAGGTGTGATGTGATAGCTCATTGTGGTTTTGATTTGCATTTCCCTGATGACGAGTAATGATGAACGTCTTTTCATGTGTCTGTTGGCCATCTGGATGTCTTCTTTGGAGAAATATGTGTTCATGACTTCTGCCCATTTTTAATTGTATTAGTTGTTTTTTGGGTGTTGGAGTGTAGAAATACAGAAACACATTTTGCATACTAACCCTTTATCGGATGTGTCATTTGCAAATATCTTTTTGTCCTGTTGGTTTCCTTTTTGTTGATAACTGTTTCCTTCACTGTGCAGAAGCTTCTTATTTTGATGAGGTCCCAGTAGTTCATTTTTGCTTTTGTTTCCCTTGCCTCTGGTGACGTGTCTAGGGATGAGTGGCTGCGGTCCGTGTCAAGGAGGTTTGCTGCTTGTGTTGTGTCTTGGGATTTTTATGGTTTCAGGTCTCCCATTTAGGTCTTTCATCCATTTTGAGCTGACTTTTGTGTATGGTGGGAGAGAGTGGTCCAGTTTCATTCTTTTGCGTGTCACTGTCCATGTTCCCAGCACCATTTGTTGAAGAGACTGTTCTTTCCCATTGGATATTCTTTCCTGTCATGCCCAGCACTAATTAGCAGCATAATTCTAGGTTCGTCTCTGGATTTTCTGTTCTGTTCCTTTGATCTCTGTGCCTATTTTTGTGCTGGTATCATACTGTTTTGATGACTGCAGCTTTGTACTATATCTTGAAGTCCAGAATTGTAATGCCTCTAGCTTTGGTTTACTTTCTCAAGGATACTTTGGCTATCCAGGGTGTTTTTTGGTTCTGTACAAGTTTTACAATTGTTTGTTCCAGTTCTGTGAAAAATTCTGGCGGTATGTGACAGGGATTGCCCTAAATGTGCAGAATTCCCTGGGTAGTATAGACATTTTACCCATGAGCATGGGATATTTTCCCATTTCTTTGTGTCGTCCTCAGTTTCTTTCCTCAGTGTTTTCAGAGTATAGGTCTTTCACCTGTTTGGATAGTTTATTCCTAGGTGTTTTATTATATTTGGTGCAGTTGTAAATGGAATTGTTTTCTTGATTTCTCCTTCTGCTGTTTCATTATTAGTGTATAGAAATGCAACAGGTTTCTATACATTGATTTTTGTGTCGTGTGGCCTCACGGAATTTATGTATCAGCTGAACAGTCCTCAGTCCTTCTGTAATCCTCCTTCCACACAAGCTGACAAAGGCACTGGTTCTGGGTTTCAGGGCATCTCTGGGGGCCCATGGTTCTGCCCACCATGGCCTCGTCCAGAACGAAGTGGGGGCGGGAGAAAAGTAACTAGAGCTGGAGCAAAGCGGGACGTGACTGAAGGCCTGGTTGACCCCTTGTTCCGCTGTGCAGCAGACACCCCTCACGCCAGAGCTAGTTGGTATGCAAAAGCTGTTCCATTAGGCTCCCAGACATCCTTGCAGGCCACGTCAGGGACAGCCTGTCTCTGCCCCGTGCTGTCTCATTGGGAGACTACAAAGATGGGGTTGGCTCAGTGGCAGGGGGCTAGTGTCATCCGAAGCCCTCTTTCCTCCTGTGGATGACCGTTGGTGCTGTAAATTACCTGGATCTCTGCCTGATCACCTGTTGGTGGCCTGTCCGTGAACCCAGGCTTCCTGACAGTATGGCTGCCTCAGGATATTTGAATTTCATACATGGTGGCTCAGGGCTCCAGAAGACAGTGTCCCAGCCACGACATGACATCTGTGTTGCCCCCGATGTCACACTGTGCCATTTCTGCCGCTGGTTATAAGAAAGTCACAAGCCCCCCAACCCTCGCCTCACAGGGACAGGTGTCAGGGCCCATCTCTAATGAGGGAGTGACACATGCAGGGTAGGAGAGGTGAGGCACCAGCCTCGGCAAAGCAACCTGCCACGCTCTCTTAGGATCCCAGCATTGTCGGCCCTTGGCCAGGATGCACAGGTTGTTTCTAGACGACCTCCATCGCAGGGTTGCCAGGTTTAGCAAATAAAAACACAGAATGTCTAGTCAAATTAGGATTTCAGATAAACAATGACTCTTCAGGAAACTTACGTCCATGCAACATTTAGGATATACTTAGGCTGAAAAATAGTTGTTTTTCTGAAATTCAGATTTAGCTGGGTGCCTTGCATTTTATCTGGCAGGCCTTATTCATTCTGAATGTTTATACTCGCATACTTTGAGCCCGACCCCTGTAGAGGAGGAAGGTAGGGACAGTTAACTAGGGGAGGTTTCTGAGAGAGGCCCTCCAGGTGGGGAGCTAACTTCTGCATGAAGAAGCCCGGACCTGAGTGTCACTGTTGCTGACTCGCCCATTTCTGAGGAGGAAACCCGTCCCCTCTCCACTCGCCATTGGCAGTGGGACACCTTCCAGCCCCCTTGTAACAAACAGGAAGTATGGAACCCGTTCTTCCGATGAACTTTTGATCCATCAGTGTCTAATTCCCAAATGCTCATGAATAAATGACTAATTCAGGTCACAAATAGAATCGAAGACCTCACTGCTTATGAACAGCATGGTTTAGAGATGACCCCATCATCCTTTCCGTCAACCTCACCATCGTCAGGGAAGCAGCGGCAGTCCCTGAACACATGAGCTGCCAGACGTCTCCCTGGATTCTCCGATCTCTTGGCAAACCAATTGGCTGGTGTCTGTTCTTACGTGAACCATGCAAACCAAGCCACTGGTCGTCAGCCAGAGGTGACACAATGAGAAAGCTGTGGGGCTGGGAGGACTCAGCAGCACCCGGGTCCTGGCCCAGTTCTTTGCTTTTCTGTCCTGCTCACTGTCCCTTTCCTGAGGACAGAAAGTGAGCTTGTGGACAGGCGTTGGGGCTAACATATCCCTTTGGCTATGGTCTTGAGTTGGATGTTGTTTCCCAAAACGATAGATCCAGGTGGTAACCCCAGTACCTGCGAATGTGACTTCATTTGGAAATGGAGTCTTACGGATGTAATGAAGGTAAGGACCTTGGGGTGAGAACATCCCAGATTTAGGGTGGGCCCTAAGGGCAATGACTGGGGCCCCATAAAAGAAGGGAGGGGGAAGTTTGAGACACAGACACAGAGGGAAGACAGCCATGTGAAGACGGAGGCGGGGGCTGGAGTCACGCTTCTACAGGCTGGGGACTGCAAGGAATGTGGTAGCCACCAGCAGCTGGGAGAAAGGCAAGGGATTGGTTCCCTGTCGGAGCCTCCAGAGGGAACCAGCCACACTCAGCCCTTGATCCTGGACTTCTGGACCTCAGGGTGGTGAGACAGTAAGTGTCTGTTGTTCTCAGCCGTCTCGTTGGCAATAATTTGTGAGCAGCCAAAGCTGAAGAGAGGGTGCTACCGCCTGAATGTTCAGTTGTCTGTCCGTAGGCCTGGAGTGGCTCAGCTGGCCTGTCCCATGCCGCCGACCCCAACCAAGCCATCACGTTGCCTTTCGTCACACAAGGCACAGAGCTTTGGCCTCCCCTGTGTGTACGAGACACAAGCGGTGATCTGTGATTCTGGGCCTGCCTGCGTGGCACTGGACAAAGACAAATCATGTCAGCAAAGCCTCTGCCGGGGTCTCCAGAGGGAAATTTAGAGTAACCTGGGGTCTGTGTGCTTCTCTTCGTCAGAGAATCAAAATTATGGTTTTTATAACTGGCACGATGAAAGCGCTTGAATCCACTCCAAGCGCGAGCTGGCCGGCCACTTACCCATGTGGCTCCTGGACAAGGATGTGCACGCGTGTTTGGGGGGATGAGAAATCACTTGCTAAGTAAGAGGTTCGTGGAGTTTCAATCAAACCCAGCACCTCTGGCTTCTGGCAAACTTTTAAATGTATTACCACTCCTGCCTGCCTTTGTGCAAACACCCCCAGGCAGGGGTTATAGGGAGGAATGAATTTCGCCTTTGTTCACCTCTTAGGGCAGATTCCCTAGTGTCCCCTCCAGCCCTCACCATAGCTCAAGTGCCAGGGAATGAGCATTGCCATCTATCATCTGACCGATTCCCAGTTCCTCCCTCTGTTGGCTGGTGAGGAAGCAGGTCTCTGGCTGCAGGGCTGTGCTGACTGTTTGTAAAATGGCTTTTTGAGGGCTAGCTGAACTGTCATCCCCCCCACCCCACCCCCAAACTTTACAAAGTGCTGGATTCACCCCAGAGCCAGGAGCAGTTGCCCTGTGAACACATCAAGGCTCTGGAAGAGGATTTAAAGAATTTGCTTAAGAGAAGCTTTGAAAACCTCAAAGAGAGCAAAGCCAGCTCAGCAGGAAGCCTGGGAGAGGAGTCCTTTCCTGGTGGGGTTTAATTTTAATTTGCAAATGTGACCAGAGGAAGGAAGGCTCAGGAGAGCAGGGCACTGATGAAGTAGAAACAGGTTGTTTTCTTTCATCTCCTCCACATCGAGGCAGCCAAGGGTTCTGCAAGGTGGGCGCTCTGTCAGCAACATCTGTGAACTTGGGAAATGAGGTGAAGCCACTCTCGGGTGCACAGCACGTTCTTGAGATGCCCAAACTGGCACATGCCATTCCCAGAGCTTGGCACGGCTGGGACACATCCGAGTTGGATCTTTGGGTTTGATGCTCTTTCTCTCTGCTTCCTGCCCCTGCACATGGTGACCAGTGGGTGTAGGTGGTGGGAGAATGAGCCCAAGGTCCTTGCTGTGGCTGTGGCTGTGGCTGTGGCTGTGGCTGTCACTGGTTCGTGACCTGAGTAAGTTCCGATCCGTTTCAAGCCCTCATTCCCCATCAGCACAACGGAGACAAAGATATCTCCTTTCTGGGCTCCCAGGGTGATTTGGAACATAAAATAAGGGCACAAATGTCAAGATAATAGTACTGACCACCATTGATTGCCTGCCTAATGCCGGGCTCTGTGCTAAGTGTTTTCCATGCAGAGCACAGAGCATAGATTGGCTGCCTGCTTTGTGTAGGAGCACAGTGGGGCACAGAGTGTGAAGGAGGCACCCAAAATCATACGGCAAAGTGATGAGTGAGGATGCCGACCCACATCAAAGCTAGTGCTCTAAGTCACAGCTCAGAGGCTTCACACATTTCTTGTAAAGGACCGGACAGTAATATTTTCAGCTTGGTGGGCCATTAGGTCTCTACTGTTATCTTCTCATCTCTGCTACTGTAGCAAAAGAATGGTGGTAGTTGCCAAGTAAGCCAGTAAGTGTGGCTGTGTTCCAATAAAACTTTATTGACAAAGACCAGCAGGGGAGTGGAGAGACGCTGCTTAAATGGTACAGGTTTTACTCTGGAGTTGACAGAAATATTTGGAACTAGATAGAGTGCTGATTGCACAGCATTATAAAAGTACTAAATGACACTGAATTGCTCATTTTTACAGTGATTAATTGTACATTTTGTGACTTCCACTTCAAAGAATGAATGAAAAAAAATTTGGGTGTTGAGCTCAGTTTGCAAACTGTTCCCGGTCCCAAATCTAGTTAAATGAAGGTGTCCAAGAGGCATTGGGAATGAACTCTTTCAGCCACCTGCCAGCATCTTAAACCAGCTGGTTCCTTGTAGGAAAAACAGGGATGTCCACACAGGCAGGGGAGACCACCAGCATGCTGGAGAGCACCAGGCTCAGCACATCCTGCTTCTCTTCAGCACCCGCTGAGTCCACGTGCACAGTGGTTCATTCTCTCAGTTTGCTCATCTGTAGGATTGGGGTGAAGGGGATGAGCTGAGTCAGTGCATGTGCCCGACAAGAGTCTGCACGGGTTTGCCATTTTTTCAGCTTTGAGAGACGAAGAAGCTTTCCTACCCGTCAGGTACTGTTTGCTAATAAATGAGAGCTCAGCAGGCAGGTCTGGTTTTATTTTTCTTTTTTTCCTCACGTTTGTTGAGATATAATTGGTCTATACAATTGTGCAGACTTAAGGTGTACACTGTGAAAATTTGATATGCCTACATATTGTGGGATGATAACCACAATAAAGTTAGTTAACACATCCATCACTTCACAGACTTCCCTTGTTTGTTATGGTGAGAACATCTAAGATTTGTTCCCATGGCAACATTTCAGTGTACAATGTAGTGTTGTTAACCATAGTCACCATGCTGTATGTTAGATCCCCAGAACTTATTCATCGAACACCTGGAAATGTATGCTCTTTGACCAGCATCTCCCCATGTAACCAGCCTCTAGCTCCTGGCAACTGCCAGCCTACTTTGCTTCTAGGAGTTTGGATTTTTCAGATTCCACAAATAAGTGAGATCACACAGTATCTGCTTTTCTCCATGCAACTTATTTTAGTTAGGATGATGCCCTCAAGGTGCATCCATGTTGTTGCAACTGGCAAGGTTTTCTTCCTTTTCGTGGCCGAATAATATTCCACTGTGTGTGTGTGTGTGTGTGTGTGTGTGTGTGTGTGTGTGTGTGTGTGTGTATGTGCATGCGACCATGAGTGCATGCGTGCATATGTGTGTGATTTCCAAGTGTAATATGGAGGTGAGCTGGAGGAGGCTCTCCTTCCTGTGCAAGAGAGGCTAAGTGGCTGCAAGTCTGCACTCTGGAGTCAGTCTGTGGACGTGGCCACTGTACAAAAGCCAGCTTGTCAGCTTACCCCTCGGCCTACAATCCTTCAGGAACTTCCTGCTTCGGTCAATGTAAAACCCAGCACCCTCGCCACAGCCTACCAGCCCCTGCCTGCATGGCTGCCCTCCCCAGCTCTTCCAGCCCTGTCTCTGCACAGACTCACTCTCCAAATGTGGACATTCTCCTGGTCCACCCGCCCTACCCAGGAAGCCCCTTGCTACCTCAGGACCTCAGCACATGCCAGACCCTCTTCCTGGAATAATCTCTCCTACCACTCTCCACCCCTCCCCCCATATCACTTCCTTTTCATTTGTCTTCTCTCATGTAAAACGTCATCCCCTTTGGGGAAATGTTCCCTTAGCAGCCACCACCCCCATCTAGGCCAGGCCAGGCCAGGCTTACCTCTTCACGCTCCCGTTACGCACAGTACCCTCTCGTCTGCAGCACACACACGGTGACAATTGCACACAGACTGGCCTGTTACACTTGCTTCTGCCCTGGAGACTGCTCAGTGTTACATCACGGCACCCAGCAAAGTGCCTGGTACACAGGAGACACTCCCAGCTCCGTGCGAACCCACCAACAAACAAGATTTCCTTGTGACCTGTGTGGAGTCCACACACCAGTGAGTGTACTCACTACTCACTTGTTGCCTCCTGACACAGCTGGCCCAAACTGAGGCTGCATTCGAGAACTCTAGCGACAAAGTTAATAGAAGTGATCATTGTAAGCGTAACTGAGGTGTTTTAAAAACAGGTAGCAGTGTGGCATTGGGTGCCAGGCACTGAACTTTGCAGAGGGACGTTCCCTCAACTGGAGGTGCTTTGAAAACAACTGAAATGTTGAGGAGACTCACAGCCAGGCCAGGGGAAGAACACGTGAGGGACGTGGCAGGTACTACAGGGAATACCGCAGGTTCGGGGTGCCACGTCTGGCCGCCTAACGGTCTGTCCTCTGGGGTAGGGCAGGCATTTGCACAGTGCTTCCAAGTGAGGGGCCTGGATCGTGGTGAAAGTTTGCAAATGAAGATCTCAACCCAACAGAAGGAGAGAAAATTCCAGAGGCTGGAATGCTAACCCACATCACCTGTGCTGTGTGGAGCACCAGAGTCCCGCTGGGCCTCATTTGCACATCTGTGAAATGGGGTGAAGGTGTTTTCAACCTTATAAATTATTATGAAGATAAAATTAGAAGTGATGCTCTCTGGGGCGCCTGGGTGGCTCAGTCGGTTGAGCATCCGACTTTGGCTCATGTCATGATCTCGCGGTTCATGAGTTCGAGCCCCGCGTCAGGCTCTGTGCTGACAGCTCGAAGCCTGGAACCTGCTTTTGATTCCGTGTCTCCCTCTCTCTCTCTCTCTGCCCCTCCCCTACCCCCCTCCCTCTCTCTCTCTAAAAAAATTAATAACATGAAAAAAAAAAAAAGAAGTGATGCTGTCTTATTCCGTTCGGGCTGCTATAACAAAAAATACCATAGACTAGACAGCTTACAAACAACAGAAAGTGTATCTCTCACAGTTCTAGACACTGGGAAGCTCAGATCATAGTACCAGTGTACTGTTTGGGAAAGTCTTCCTGGCTCCAAGAGTCTTGTACTGTGTCCTGACATGGCAGAGGGGGGGATGGAACTCTCTGAGGTCTCTTTTATAAGGAAGCACACTGAACCCATTCATGACAGCCCTACTCTCATGACTAATCAGCTCCCAGAGGCTCACCTTCTTTTTCTTTAATTTTTGAGAGAGAGACACAGAGAGAGAGACAGACAGAGAGAAACAGAGAGAGACAGAGACAGAGAGAGACGGAGAGTAAGCAGGGGAGGGGCAGAGAGAGAGGGAGACACAGAATCCGAAGCAGGCCCCATGCTATGAGCTGTCAGCACAGATCCCGATGAGGGGCTCGAACCCATAAACCATGAGATCATGACCTGAGCTGAAGTTGGATGCTTAACCGACTGTGCCACCCAGGTGCCCATCATCGTCTTTTTAAATTTGTTTTTAATATGTAATTATTTTGGGTAGAGACAGAAAGAGACAGAGCACAAGCAGGGGAGGGGCAGTCAGCGAGGGAGACAGAATCTGAAGCAGGCTCCAGGCTCTGAGCTGTCAGCACACAGTTCGATGCGGGGCTCGAACTCACAAACCTCAAGAACATGACCTCAGCTGAAGTCAGATGCTTAACTGACTGAGCCACCCAGGTGCCCCCCAAAGCTCACCTTCTAAGACCAGCACATTGGGAATTATGTTTCAACACATGAATTTTTGTGATACGTACATCCAGACCATCGCAGAGGCAAACAGAATCACTGTGCAAAGCACCTTGTGCAGGAAGGGCTGGCTCACAGCTATGGTCTTACCATCACTTGTCTCCCATCAGGGACCTCAGCTGCTTCTGAGACCCAGGCCTGGCCCTTGCTCATTGGGGATCAAAGTCGCAGCAGCAATAGTGGCACAATGCACAGCACTGGGGTTGGGGACAGGTGGTGAGCCAAACGCCCACCAACCGCCAAACCTCTGAGTGCTTTCTCTTTGCTTATTAGTTTTCGGACTTTTCTTTCCATAATGACTGAATCAAGCTCAGTCAACAGTTATGCTTTTTCAGGATATTTATCTTAAAACAGCCAGAGAGAAAAGGCACGGGGTCTGCACCACACGCTTAGGTCTTTGCACAGATGGCGGGGGGCTCCAGTCTGAGACGCTGTCATGCTGCCTCCATTTCTTTCTCAGTAAATTTTCTTCCAGGGGAGTAGGTGTGAGCGCCAGGGGTCCCACTCCAAGCGAAATGTCCCTAAGTGTGCTCTTTGCTCTCAGCTCGTGTTCACAGCCACCTGTTGTTCTCACGTGAATATTCAAGGTCACGCACCCACCCCTCTTCATTTTTGGTGGATGTGTGCCAACAGCTGAGAGCCTCCTGATGGCTGCAGGAATGAACGGCAGGTCTGTTGATTGCAAAGATACATCTTTTTGAGAAACCAGTCTGTGGTTCTTTTAAGGCCGTTACTGAATGGAGATGTGTTTGCCGTTCACTAGGGTGTTAGACGCAGAACGTGCGACAGCAATCAGTTAACATGTTTATCTCACTTGAGAGTACACAAAAGAATTAAGAATGGCCATTTTTTCAGGAGGAACAAATGGCATTAGTGCTCCTAAATACAATCATAAGGGTGGCCCCAGGGTGGCTCAATAGGCTAAGAGTCTGACTCTTGATTTCAGCTCAGGTCGTGGTCTCGTGGTTGTGACACGGAGTCCGTGTGGGCCGTTACGCTTAGCGTGAATCGTGCCTGGGATTCCCTCTCTCTCTCTCTGCCCCTCCCATGCTGACATGCCTGTGTGCTCTCTCTCCCTATCTCAAATACATACATACATACATACATACATACATACATACATACATACAGTAAAATAAAATAATTAAGTAAAATGAAGTAAAAAAATAAAATAAAAACTACAGTAATAACAGTTACAACGTCTGGGGTACACTGAGTCCTCAGTTGGTGCCAGACGCTGTGCACACAGCCCCTCAGCTCCTCTTGTGAAACCACAGTCCAAGGAGCCACTGTATCTGCCTGAGTCGCCTGCTCACAGACATGGCCTGTGTCCATGGGCCCAGCTTGGGCTGACCCATGGCCAACTCTCCCATGCCTGCTGCACAATCTGTCTGTTTTCAGACATGGTCACCTGTGATTGAATGGAACACCCTACATAAATACTTAGTCATGGGACTTTAAGTTCAATTTTTGTTGGTGATTTTCCCCTGCTCAATGCATTTTTCAGTATTTTGCCCTTAGACAAGTGTACGCCTTGTTGTTGAACAATTAAATGTGCTTACGAATTTATGACTCCTCGCAGGAACATGTGTTGAGAGCCGTGTGTGTGCGTGCTATTTCTAGAGGGTGAGTGCAGCATGCCAAACCCACGTGCTTCTCTCCTACGAAATTCTTGTGACCAAAGTCCAGAAACTCAGATGCAGGACAACGCAGCCAGAGAGGAATCCCATCGGGCCAGCGTGCTGGCCCCAGGGCTCTCCTCTGTGCCTGAGCCAGCCTGGCCCTCCTGCAGCTCAGGAAACTGCCCGCTGGGGTAACAGGAGGAACATGCTCATGGACTCACTGAGCCCCCCTGCGCACCTCTCCCTGGGAGGGCTCTGGGGGCATAAACAGCTCCTGAGTCACGGCCCCTTCTGCAGAGGGCACACACAGCAGCTGAGGGGTAAGACTCAGACACAGGGTAGGGCTGAGCCATGCGGGGCTAGGAGATCAATGACACAAAGACCTGTTAGCCTCCAATTGTTTGCTGCGTGATGAGCCCCGCACCCCATGTCACCTCCCTTTATCTCACTTTGATCTCAGAACAACCCCGTTAGGAGGTGATTAGTTGTGCCCCTTTCACAGCTGAGGACACGAGGCTTAGAGGCTAAGCAACCTGCTCCAGATCTGCCATCCAGCTTCCCCGCCACATAGCCGAATTCAGACCCAGACCTGAGCAAAGGGGCCACATACGGCCCACAACACGCCATGCAGCCAAGGGGTCACACGGCCAGGCGGAGCAGTGCAGAGAGACGCGGTCCCTCTGGGTCTGGCAGAGCATCTCAGCGAACACCGGAGAAGATGGGGTGAGTGACCCTGAGCGACAATACCGCACACCCGTCCTCTCCCCACTCACGGGCCGTCTAGCCCTTGCCTTGCGGCTGCCCTCAATGTCCTTCATCATTTCTCTGTCAACCGGCCACCCCAGATAACGCCATAATCCTCCCTAGGCCGGGTGCTCAGCACCCCCCTGGATCTCTCTGACTCTAGTTCTCCAAGAGCAAACCTTCCCCAAGCCTGCTTTTCAACCACGTGGCTTATGCAGACCTTTCTGGGTCCTTCTAGGCCTCTGCACCCACTGTCCTGCTTCCCACACCCAGGCTGAGGCCCAAGTAGGCAGAGGACACCCCCAGAAGCCTGAGCAGGGGGCCTGTCAGGTCCACAAACAGATTTCTCGTGAGGGATCCAGCAGAAAATGGGTGTCAAACTCAGCACCTGCCTTCCCTTTCTGCCTGTCCCATCCTGAGCACAGAGCTGGGAGCAGTGGACGAGGGGCCTGAAGGGCGGTGATGGCCAGAGGCGCAATCACTGCAGCCCAAGGGCAGCCCTGGATGCTTCCAAGAGGAGGGAGCCTGGAGTTCACATGCACAGGGTGGACAGCATTTAGGTACGAATGATAAATAAACGCAGCAAGGCAGGGAGCCAGGGAATTGGCTGGCACACTGCACTCCGCCTTTAACTATCCAGGGTCCGGCCAATGAGATTTTCATCACTGACCCGAGCCTGGAGAGAACTTACTGGTGAGACTGCGTTGGCGTTTCCATCAGAGGCTGCTATTGTTATCAGAAGTACCTATTACCCATCGTGAAACAGCATGCTCAAATTGGATGGGAAAATGAGTTTCTACTTCATAAATGCATAATGTGAGCAGCTTCTTATCTTTTTTTTCAAATTGACTTATCTCAGCAAATTTTGTCTCCTTTCATGTTAAAAACCTATGGGCTGATTCTAATTTAATGTTTGCAAGTTCTTATTAGACCTATTGACAGAATTCATAAGCAGAAGGTGAAACACCTGTTTAATCCTGCGTAGGGTGTGGAACCAGGGGCCACATCTGTCACCACACGAGCCTTTCGCCCCCACGCGCACGCACTTTACCATAACCGCAGGCGGCGGATGACTGCAGGTAACGCATGGACAAGAGGCTGCCTGTCGATTCCAGGTGCTAAGAAATGTTACTGCCTCCACCAAAATGTCTAATTTCTAGGGACCCGGAGGCCAGGGCTGTGGCAGAGAAGCCGGCCTCTGGAGGATGGCGCAGGTGACCGCAAGCCGCCGGGACATGAGCACCAGGTGCTGCCAGCAACGAGGTGAGGATGAGACCAGCAGGGGAACCCAGGCCCCAAGCTGCTGAAACATATTAAGATTAAAAGACTGGATAAAAGGTAGAACTGTCATATCTGGGCCAGAAGAAGGGGCCAGGCTGGGGGCCACAGATGCCGGAAGTGAGAAATAGCACAGGGGCCACAGAGGTGGTGAGAGGTGGGGACATGGCGGGCTTGAGGAAGACCGACGGCAGCCAAGCAGCCAGCGCCCAGGAAGGTGGGCGAGCGGCCGCCACAGCCCATCACACAGTGGCAGCCATGTATGCTTCCTTTTCCTCTCTCCCTACATCCCTCCTCTTCCCTCCTCCTCCTTCCCTCCTTTTGCCTCCTCCCTCCCCTCCTCCTTCTTCCTCTGTCAGTCATCCTACCCCTCCCTCCTTCTCAAGGAGGCCCCTCATGGGGACCCCATGCCTCACCCCACACCCCCGCCCTATGACTTCCCCCATTCCCTCAGCACCTGAAAGTGCCTGTCTGTTCCCTGACCTGCCTCTGTCTCCCCACCGCCACATGCAGACCCTGGAGAGCAGGACCCGTTTTTTGACCAGCCCTGCTTCCCCAACGCCGAGCTCAGAAACACAGATGCTCAGAAAAAGAGGGTAAGAAAGATAAGGAGTGTGTCCTACCCCTGCCCCACACCAGAACCAAACAAGACACCTATACATCAAGTTCATGTCTATTGTGAAAATCCAGGCTTTTTCCACCTGGTATCCTGCTTGGAATTCTTTCTCACAGGAAGGTGCCCAGGACCCTGAGTTGGGCACAGCTGACCTGACACTGTCCCAGGCACCTTACTAGGGTGGCTGGAGCTCAAAATGCCTGTGGTTCTGGGGCGGTTGGGTGGCTCAGTCGGTTAAGCACTGGACTTTGGCTCAGGTCATGATCTCACAGTTTGTGGGTTCGAGCCCCGCATCGGGCTCTGTGCTGACAGCTCAGAGCCTGGAGCCTGCCTTTGTTTCTGTGTCTCCCTCTCTCTCTGCCTCTCCTCTCTCTCTCTATCTCTCTCTCTCTCCCTCTCTCTGTCTCTCTCCCTCTCTCTCTCTCTCTCCTTCTCTCTTTCTCAAAAATAAATAAACATTAAATTTTATTTTTTTTTAATGCCTGTGGTTGTGACACAGTGAAGCTGGTAGTCTGACTGGTTCCCCAGTTAGGTCAAACAGACGTTAAATGCAATGCGCCCACAATAATATATTCTGGGTAAAATTTACACCCCATTTAACGTCCTCACACGTGCCTCCTCATGTCCTCTCATCACCTGAACAAACCAGGAAACGTGCCTTTGCTGTCCTCCCCATGAAGAGTGAAATATGGCCCCACGGTGCCTGTGCTTCCTTTGGCTGATGTTTTGTTCCTGCCATGTCACCTTGACTCTTCTGTCCCTTGTGATTTAGAAGCATGTGCTCGGCTCACCACAAACGAATTTTCAAGGCAGACTCAGTCTTCTGTGCTGTGAGGGCCAGGTGGGGTGTTTATTGACTTGTGCCACCGTTGAGCATATTTAGGCACAGGCAAGAAACAATAGCCACCGAGGAGGCCAGGCTGGCATTGTGGCGGCCGGGGCCGGACCAGCCCAGAGAGAGGGCCTCGTGGATGCCCTGAGCTGAGGCCAGGCAAGTCTGCACACCCATGTGTGCCCTCAGTTGCAGCGGGACAGCGAGCGAAGGCAGGAAAGCCCAACGGCCGCTCTGTTAGGGCCGCTCCCAGACACTGTGCTGAAGCTGAACCAAGAGCCCCCAGCTGTTCCCTCCTTGGTGACCATCACCCAGGCATCCGGGTGGGTGGGGTGGGGGGGTGTGGGGAGGGGAGTCCAGCGATGGGCAGCTCCTGAACCTCCAGCCACTCAGGCTGCAGAATCCCTCCTGGTGTGGTCATCCGTGAAATAGCCATCAAGGGAGAAGCCACACAAAGCATCTGCATGTCCTTGCTAGACAGCCCATGCTGCTCTCCGGGTGGTCCTGCCACCAGAGCTGCGACCATTCAGCCCCCTAGGTCTCTTCCCAGCACCCTCGAAGCCCCACTGCCTCCCTTGCTTCCTATCCAGATTTGTGTGCATTAATTTCAAATACAGGGAAACATACAGAATAATAATATGAATGTCTCAAAATCATCATCGGTAATTAACAAATGTTCTGTTTGTCATTTTGGCTTTCTCATCCTGACCCTGGAAGCAGGTTCGTTAAGAAACTGGTGTGTATCTGTCCAGTTCCAAACTATAATGCTTTGCATATTCATAGAAATGAGTAAGTATACATATTTATACATAAACCATATACATTTACCTATGCACTTCACACGCATGAAAATATGGGTTATATGTGCGTGTGTATATATATTAGTAAACAACCTATGGCATCACTTTATTTTTTTTAATTTTTTTTAACGGTTATTTCTTTTTCAGACAGAGAGAGACAGAGCATGAACGGGGGAGGGTCAGAGAGAGAGGGAGACACAGAATCCAAAACAGGTCTCAGGCTCTCAGGGGTCCGCACAGAGCCCGATGCGGGGCCTGAAGTCAAGGACCGTGAGATCATGACCTGAGCTGAAGTTGGACGCTTAACCGACTGAGCCACCCAGGTGCACCGGCATCGCTTTATTCTTTCTAAAATTGGCATCGATGTTGTCATGCTGTATATCATTGTATGGAACTTGTTTCTCTCCACCTTGTGTTTCTAAGGCTTGTCCAGGCTGAAGCACATTGCAGAAGGATTGGCCATGCTCCAGGAGAGGACACAGCCCTCCAGACTGCCAACTAGGCCCAAGACTTCAGATGCCAGCCACACACTCGGGGTCCCCACGGCCACCATCACATCTTACCCCCTGGCTGCAAATCCTGGGGTCCCCAAGATTCCCTCAGGTCTGATAATTCACTAGAACACCTCTCAGAATGCAGGAAACACTCTATTTATGATTACAGGTTTATCATGAATACAAGGATACAAGTAAGAGCCGACCACAGGACAGAGGCAAAGTCTGGGAGGGTCCACGTACGAATTTCCAGTGCCAAAAACTTCCAGCCACAACCAGTGGAGTCCTGGACGGTATTACTTCCTCCGGGCTTCCGTGCGCGACAGCACTGCAGAGCGTGGCTCATCCGGGAAGCTCACCCAAGCCTTTGTTTTCCAGAATCTTAACTGGGGCTTGACCGCATCCTGCCCACTTGGATGACCTTTAGTCTCCTACCCCAGATCACAACTGATATGATGGGTCCTAAAGACCCCGTCATAAATCACTGCTGGACTGTCGAGTGGCCAAAGTCCCCATCAAACGAGGATGCTCCTGCTGGCTAGAACCTTCCAGGGTCCTTGAGATGACATCCCTGAGGCTGAGGGTGGAGACTGGACCTGCCTGGGTACAGTTGATTCCTAACACGCACGTAGAGACCCAGCCCCTTCCTCTACCTTCCTCGTGGAGCCCCATCACCCACAACTCCTCTTGATGCTGGATCAAATCGCCCCCCTGGAAAACCTCTCCAGGCCTCAGTGTGATGGCGACGTCCAAATGTCCCCAGTTCAGATTCCTGGCCCTAGTCCAGCCCTCTGGAAGATGATGCCCAAAAATCTGTGTTTCTTTCCTTTCTTTTTTTTTTAATTTTTCTTTTGAGAGACAGAAAGAACACGAGCTGGGGAGGGGCAGAGAGAGGGAGAGAGAGAATCCGAAGCAGGCTCTGCTCTCAGCGCAGAACCCAACACGGGGCTGGATCCCACAACTCCAGGATCATGACCGGAGCTGAAATCAAGAGTGGGGCACTTAACTGACTGAGCCACCCAGGCGGCCCCAGAATCTATATTTTTAATAAACTCCACCGACCATTCCGATGTTTACGAAACACTGAAAATTAATGTTATAAGCACACTCCAAGTTTGCCGACTTAATCAGAACTGTGTACGTGACCTGTGGACGTACCATGCACAGGTGTGAACGACGGGCAGTTCTCTCCAAGTTCTGCTCCAAGGTCTGAAAGCAAAACCAACAATACATGTGCCCAGAGACATGGTGCTGTTTTTCCAGGAAGAGGTAATCCCAAGGAGATTCTGACCAAACTGAATGAAAAAATAAATAAATAAAGCTCCTTAAAAAAGATGAAGACGTCCAATATCTATTAATAATATTTAGGTTATTAACTTAGGCACGTATACACATTTTTATCCCGTAGAAAGTATCAACGTGGAAACATTAATTTCTCCATCTCGCGTCTGATGAGATGACTTCATTCAGACCCTGCGCACGTCTCTCCCATCAGTGTCTCTGCCATCTCCAGGGCGCCCATCTGAATCATCTAGCATACTTTTCCAAGTACCTCACTTTTCCTTTCATCTCAGATGTTTGCAATTAAGCACCTTTTGATTCCAGACATGAATGTGTTTCTGGAAATTGCTGCCTAGTCCAAGTGCATATTTGTGTGACACAAGGATGGTTTGCTTTTCTTTTTTCCTTTTCTGATACGTGTAAATCACATGAGCTCCAGAGTAACTGCTCCTGTGCTGCTTTTTAAAGTGGTTCTTGACAGACCTGTGTCCAATAACACACAAGGCTTGGAGATGCGAGGTCCCACCTCATGCAATAATTGCCAAATCTGTGCTAACTCGTCTTTATTGCTTTGGGGAAAAAAAACAAAAAAACAAAAAAACAAAAAAAAAAACCTCCGCTACCAATCTTGATATGTGCTCCCTCCATAAGCACCCAAGCTGGGACTGAATGAGGCTCTTTCAGCCTGAAGTATCGTCTTGAGTCAAAACTGTGTTATTCAAAATAGGGAGAGAGATGCATGAGATGAAAGGCATTTGAAAACCTGAAACAAAGTCACTCCCATCTTGTGAGGAATGATTTAAAAAAGTCAGTTCTTAAAGTGAGGCATTTGGGATAAATATCATCTCGTAGTGGAAATCTGATCATCAAGATGCACAGTGAGAACATGCCACAAAAATTCTAATTCAGAATTTTAACTATACCCTGGAGGAAAGAAACAAAAAGAAGGTAACACCACTACACTGCAGTAGCACCCCCCAAGCCTTGAAAATAACTTTTTCTTTGCCCCCTTTTTTCTAATGCCCCCAATACTATAAGAACGCAGCAAGAGAAATAGTCTATTTTCCCCTCTTAGAATCCCCCCCCCCAAAGGGATCTGCTGCCTCAGCAGTCACCAGGGAGAGCTTGAGAAATCTGGAGAAGGAAGAGAGACCATCCCTCCTCTCGGCAAGAGGGAAACCAGGCAGCACGGAGGCGGGGGACATCATGGTAAGCCCAACTGTACCTACTGATGTGTGTCCCTGCCAGCCACTCCAATGACCAGGAGCGACACCAGAACATCAACATCCTTCCTTACGGATCCCAGCATGTCTCCCATCAAGAAACACGCTCCAAAAATACAACCGCTGAAGAGAAATCACAGGGAAGAGTTGCATTCTTCAGATAAGGCCTGCGGAAGGGCTGTATTTCCAAGATGAGTTCTGGCAGCACAGCCGAGTCAGGGTGCGTCCAAAAGAAGCATGTCTGGTGTCCCCAACTCCAGGAGCTACCTGCAGGGCATTCCCCCTCCGTCTGAAAATGGAGGGCATCGCTGGGCCAAAGGTGCCTTGACACAAGGAGAAGAGGGCCATCGTGGCGGGCTCTCCCAGCAAGTGACTTCCTGTGCCTCGTACATCTGCCAGGAGCATGGGAGTGTTCAGACGTAACTCTGGTCTAGGCTTTATTTTGCCAACCACTGGGGAGCCCCACCACTGCAAGCTTCTTAAGTCTCTGTTCTAGTGAGATGTGAACTAACTGCTCCCATGCACACCCCGGGCTTGGAGAAGGGGGTCGGCCACAGGACCAGACCCTGGCATTCCTCTTCAAGAAGCACTATTTTTTAGTTATTGCATACAATCTCGAGATACGACACCGTTCTGTCCATTTTTTACAGAGGTGATTAATCAGGTGGGATCCAAAGTGCCGGGCCACTGCCACAGAATCTGTTAATGAACAGGAGGGGGAGGAGCTCTTTGGGCTTCCTCGTCCTGAAGCCTGAGTACCTGCACAGCAACACGTTAAAACCCTCACAGCAAACGCTACCTGTTCAAGAGCTACGCTCTGAAAAAGAATGGACTACAGAGCCTGCTTCCAAAGTGTCTAAAAGTGCTGTTTCCAGACTGAGAAAATGAAGGTTATTCTGGAAGCACATGTATTTAAAGGGCCAATATCAAAAATGCGCGTTTAATCAATGAATACCTCTCATTAAAAAACAGTAAGTGCGAAAATACATGCCAAGGACGTGAGCGAGAACATTCCTTCTTTCCGTTCATTCTTGTCCTTCAGCAGCACACATCTAGCCTGTGCTGGTGTTCCCCAAGGAAGCATCCTAGCAGAAGCAGGAAGGTGAGACCAACAGGGACAAAGGTGTACCGAATGGCCTCCGTGATTGAAACTCTGCTGTTTGATTCTTGGCTGTGACTCCCCCACCACCCAGTCACAGGTGCCTGTATTTGAATTTCCATAGTTACCCTCATCCCGCACTTAAAATTATGGACTTTTTCCCAGCTTGCTTTTTAAATGCGACATCATACTGTTGAGGAAGCATCATACGTAATTACATTTAATAGACAGAGAATTGATGGAAACACTTAGCCAGACCAAAAAGCCCAGACCTAATTCTGTAAACATGCTATTGTACAGTAACCCCCAAAGAGTTTGCTCTTAAACCTACTAATTAATTATTAACTACAAAGCTCAAAGATGCTATTATACTTGTTTTAAATGGCGGTCTCAGGCAAGTGGAAACGACTGAGTGGTGGGGACAAATATCTCCCATTAAAATCTGTGTTAACGAAAACAGCTGTGTTCAGGGTTTCCGAGATCCAAACAGAAACAGATGCCACCATTTAAGGGAGCCATTGGATGAAGGTTTCCTTCCCTCAGTTTGTAGAGATATGTGTACCTGGATGGTGATGGGTTTTGGTATACAAGCTGTCCAAACTTTTATTTAAATATATCCTTTTCCTACCCTTTCCAAAACCAAGCTAAATATAGCTTGCCTGTTCCATGGAGAATTGTATGTCACACTTTTGCAAGCCAAAGGCGGCTTCTGCTTCCGGAGATGCTCAGTCTCTCTCCTGTTCCAACGCTTCCTGATGAGCAATGAAACCAGTCCCCTCTTCACTGCCCAGGCAGACACTTCCAGCCTCCCCACCTCACCATCTCCATCCCTCCTCCCGATCCAGCAGGAGCTCTGTGGTGATGCAGTCAGAAACTCCGTTTCTCTGGCCACATGGGTGATGTCACCGGGGGAGAATTATTAATAGCACCACAAACAGCAAGGGTCTCTTTTCAACAATGCAACCTCTTTATAACAGAAGGGAAAGTGTTTCAGAAAGACCAACTTGCCTGTCCCTCACCCACGGTCAGGACGCCATCAGAGGGGTGCCCTCTGCCGGCCTGACTGCGCAGGGAATGAGCCACTTGGAGGGGACTGTAACTCAGAAGTCGTGGTGCCATGCTCACCGGCTGTACTCTTTAATTAAAAGGGGAAGTTTCTGTGCCTGCCACTGCCATTGCTGTTTCTAAAATGCCTGTGTATCACTGTGCGTGTGATGGGTTTCCCCTCTTCCAGTTTTCCAAAGAAAGTTCCCAGTGCTAGTGAGCCACAAATTCTGGGCCAGGGTCCCTCATTAGGACGAACTGTTATCTCACGTTTATGCTGCGTTCCCCCCTATTACCCAGGATTCCTCTTCCCTGGCACTCCTGACATTTGGACTGGACAGCTCTCTGCTGTGGGGCCATTCTGTGCACCATAGCATGTTAAGCAGCATCCTTCGCGTCTCCCTACTACATTGCTGGTAGCGAGCCCCCAACGTTGAGACAAGCAAAAATGTCTCCAAACATCGACAGGTGTCTTCAGGGGAGGGGCAAAATCTCCACCAGCCGGAAACGACTACTCCAGATTTAACAAAGGTAGACTCTCGGTTACGGAAACCACCCAGAGAGAAGCGAGAGGATGAATATTGATGTGGCAGGGATGATTATTGACACAACGATTCACCATAAGGCTCTCGGATTTGCTCAGGCAATTAGGAGAAAGGCTTGGTGTTTGTTTGTTTACCTGAAGCAAGCCTGTGTGTGCATGTGTGTGTACGGAGGTACACCAGCGCATGTTTGTAGAGAGACTGGCAGGAAGTAACGGGGGTTGGGCAGCAAGAGATCCCTTCAGCTAAACGTGGAGAGCTCATTTATGTCCAGACTGCCAGGAGCACCCCCGTCTGTCTGGTTTTCTCAGAGAGCTGCTGAAACCCAGGACGAGAGCTGAGAGACCACATTAGAGTTCACCAGTGAGGCAACTGGGGATGCATGCGGACATGTCGTCTGGGAGGGTGTGTGCCTGCACCTGCTGCGGGGGGCGCGGGCCGCCAACCACACACCCGTAACCATAAACCCACACAGGCGCCCTGGAGTGGTTAAAAGGCTGAGGGCACATTCAGGAATTCCCTGAGAGTCATGAGTTCTGTTCTCTTGTGTCTCACTCTACCAAACGGACGTGCTCTGAAAAGCTATGCCACGTTTTTTGCAAATCGAAGGACAATATGCAACATTTTTTTCAATGTAAAGAAAGCACAAATTCTTTTGAGAAAGGGAGAAAATCTTTCCGTTAAGTGGAACATCTCTCTCAATTTACCTTTTTTTCCTAAATTCGGACGTTGGAAGATTCGCCAACAAGGACGATGGAAGACACAGTGTAGTATTTCCATAGCACGTGGAAAACAGAAATCAATTATACACGAGAGGAAGAAGGTTTCAGGCATTCAACAGATAGGAGAGGCAGGTTTGAGTTCTGGTTCAACCAGACAGCCACATCATGCCTTCCTTCTTGATCTTCCCAGGGCCACAAAACCTGTCCTCTTTACCTTCCAGGGTATGTTGGGGCCACACGTGCAGGAAGGGCTGGGAAAAAAACAGTGGTTATTTGCAAATGCTGGTGACTTTTTAGCCAGAAAACATTTCTTCCGGTGGAAGTTAGAGAAATAACAGTGTAGATAACTGAAGACCTCTGTAGAATTAACTTCTTGGAAACTCCTCACAGGTTCCCAGCTGCCTCAGCCCACAGCAAAGCATATCTCCCTACGTTTTGAGGTCACCTCCAGCCCTTAGCTTTCCCAGCTGATGACTTCTCTCTCTCTAGAACACCCTATTTATGGCTGTTTTCACAGGGGCACCCAGAGGCAAATATTATACAGAAACCACCTACATTCGGACTGTGATAATCCCTACCTGCCAGTTGCGAAGTTAACCTCTGTATAAAGAAAGGAACTGGCTAAGGAATATGGCATGTGCAATTTGGGCAAAGCCATGCTATGTCAACTGAAATCCTTTTCCAAGCATCCTCAAGCATTCCAGAAGCCCTTGACAATATGTGAATTACAAACCATTCTTATCTATTCAGAAAACCAGGGGAGATTCCTTGGCTTGAGGAAAGGCACTGTGTTGGGAGAAATAGAGCCACTTTCCTTTCCAAGATCCTGTCCCTCAGTGTGTTCCCATTCCTAAACAGAGGGCCCCAACCTCATTCACAATTCCCAAGTGATGACTGTATTTCTTTTCTTCTGTGACAAATAAAATCACCAGGAAACAGGCAAGCAATACCTTGATCTCCGGCCCCTTCCAAAGCCAACTTCGAGCATACGTCAGATCTCTTCAATGGTAAATGTCAGTCACTCACATATTCACCCACCTCCATCACCAGTTCTCCCACATTCTGGAATTCTCCACCCTTTGGGACTGCCTTGCAGCTATGTGAACCCAGCAGCCCTGTGATCGTGGGCCATGAGCCATGGCTTTGCAAATGGAGTAGGACATCAGTTAATCTCTGCAGACTTTCTGCCACCAAGCAGAAGTGAGCATTGGACGAGATTCCCCCAAGACCGGCTGGGCCTCTGCGATGCCTCGCATCGCATGCGGCTAGAATCTCGGGTCTTGAGGAAGGTGTGTTTGAGTTTGTTTTTGTTTCCAAACTTCACTGTGCACCAGCCTTTTCCCTTCCAGGGGAGACAGACTGGTTCTGCACATCATTACCAGCCCCAAGGGGCATTCTGGAACCTCTCTGAGAGGAGGTTCCCTACCGCAGCTGTTATCAAATCCAGCATCCTAGATTCTAATAAACCACTGTGTTTATGAGCAGATCACCAAGACTGCAAACGTCTACAACATTCACTCACTCTTCACCCTCTGGACTCTGCCCACGAACGAAGTTGGGTTGGGGTAGAGTAATAATTTCTCAGCCTTACTGTCTCCCTAGGGCAAGCACCCATGCATGAAGAGGACCCCACTTTACGCAAATGGACTATTCCTAAAGAGTTGGGGGCCTCGCAAGATCTGGATGCACTAAGTGGTAATTTTCCACAGGTGTGCCTCCTCATTGGAGGTATAATGAACATTCATTTTTAGTGTCTATCATCAATTGTAAGGTTCTTTTTTTTTATTTTTAACATTTATTCATTTTTTGAGAGAGAGAGAAAGAGACAGAATGAGAGCAGGGGAGGGGCAGAGAGAGAGGGAGACAGAATCCAAGCAGGCTCCAGGCTCAGCCGTCACACAGAGCCCAACACAGGGCTCGAACCCACAGACTGCGAGATCATGACCTGTGCTGAAATCGGACGCTTAAACACCTGAGCCACCCAGGACCCCAACATGGTAAGCTTCTTAATACATTAATGTTTTTTTTCCTCTTCTGTCAAGATTGCAATTCCATATTTCAGTCCATGAGGTACGAAAAATAAAGCTTGGCATTTCTGACTGTGTGCCATGCACTCACTGCACAGCTTACATGCGTTACATTCCTGGCTCTCACAGCAAGTCCAAGAGTTAGACTGTATCGTCACCTCATTCAGAGATGAGAAACAGAGACAGGGAGTCAGTAACTTTCCCAGGTGCTGCGGGCTGAATGTTTGTGTCCCCCCAAATGACTCCCACAAATGCATACACAGAAATGCTCATGCATAAGGTGACTGTGTTAGGATGTGGGGACTCCAGGAGGTGGTTAGGTCAGGGGGATGGGGCCCTCATGAATGGGCCCAGTGCCATCATAAAAGAGACCCCAGAGAGGTGTCTGACACCCTCCACCATGTGAGACACAGCAAGAAGACAGCCATCTAGGAACCAGGAAGCAGGTGCTCATCAAACACCAAACATGCTGGTGCCACAATCTCGAACCTCACAAATTACACAACCTTTCAAAGTGTCTGCTTCTTATCTGTAACTCATCCTGTTGCATTTGGTTAGAGCACACTGAATGTACTGAGACACCCAAGTCACTCCTAGTGAGAAACAGAGGCAGACAAGACTCCAGCCCGTCTGAGCGGGGCCTCTGTGTTCCTCAGCACACGGTCCACGACACCCAAGCACCTCCACTGCTCTTCATAAGACACACCGCCAAGGACGTGCTTAATCTGTCCCTGACAAAACACTCAGCCTGGATAAATGCCTGAGGCCAACCACCCCACCCACACACCCAGACCAGCGACTCTGAGCTCCGGAAGCACCAGCTTCTTGCCCAATGGGAGCACCGTGCTCAGACGCCTGCCCAGCCCTCAAGTTCAGCCTGCACCTGGCTTCTGGAGGAACAGCGGTCAAGCCCAGCACCCCAGCATCGGCCGCTCTCTCTGAATGTTTTCTTTCAGCGTCAAAGTGAAAGCGACTCCTTCTTTTCCAGTGAATTTTCCAGGAAAGAGTCACCGTTTTCCTGGCTCCTCTCTCCTCTGTGGAAGCCTGGGAGCTCTTTACCTTTCTTGGCGGAACCCAGTGCTATTTATTCCTTCCAAGCAAATGTCAGACAAACAGTTCCCTCCAGCTGTATTTACTGTGCTCACAAGCCCTTGCTTAGACTGGGGAAATCTGAACCTGTGAATTGGCTTTGCAAAGCAGACGGGTGTAATAGTTACACTGTTCCTGCCTCTGATGGAAATGTTCAGCTTAAATAAGAGAATGAGGCTGGCAGAGTTTCCACATGAATTGACCAGGACCACCACCTGGTTTTTGGTGGAAAAGAAGCCACCGCTGGTAAGAGCTGGTGTCGCCAGGGCAGGGTGCCGTGTTTGAGTTAAGAGGGACAGATGTCGGAGGAAATCTTCCAGGGGGAGAAAGAGCTGTGACTTGGGCCCTTCTCTGCAGTCCCTACAAGGCCACACTTCCATCTGCCGTGACCGCACCACTGACTCAGGGCAGACGCGACCCAATGAACATGGTGCAATCATACCCCTATTATTTTTCTGTATCTCCAATTTATTCAGGGAGCAGGAGAGATATTTAACAATTACTTAGCAGCCTTCTTTACAAAACGAGAGGACGAATACAGCTAACACTGGAAAAGATTGTTGAGAGCAGAATATTGAATTATCTGCGGATGGGAGCGAGTACATGAATAATGCATTCACCGCACCACAGGGTATCAGGGGCATCAGCCCCTCGCTGGTGTCCGAGGCCAGGCTGCTGGGCAGAGAATGGCCGGGGGACTGACTGACATCTTGGTTCTCCCCGTTTTGCAAAGAGCGCAGAGCTGCACACAGAACGTGCCACGCAGAAGCGGTTGCAGGTCAAACTCTGTGCTACTCTGCAGAGCATATTTAATTTCTGCATGGCTGTGGATGGTACTCAGTAATGAAGTCATTCAATGCAAGAGGGATGGAGAGAGATCTGTCTTCCAACCTTCTCCATTAAATTCAGGTACTTTGGCACATCTCTAATTAAGATCGGGAGGCTTGAGTTCCAACTGACTAAGCACTCCAACCCCATGAAAGGCAGTCAAGAGTGCTCGAGGGCAGAGCTAATACAGTGATTGGGTAATGGCTTGGGTAATTCCAATAAAGATTTCCAGTTACACTAGATTCTGGAGGTTAACCGGCACTATCTACAGAAGGAGCCCGTTTCTGGGTGTGTGGCCAGGTGCCTCCCAGACTTCATGGCTCAGAAAGCTGCCCGGAACCCAAGGACACCGCCCTAGAACCCTTGTGCTCAGGACCTCCTCTTTCCAAAGGGGCAGTGTCTCTGCTCAGAGCTCAGAGACCTGCAGCATAAAATATTCCCAACTGCATTCACTCAGGGGAACAGAAGATAGCCTTGTCAAATCTCGCAAAACAGTGGCCAGGTAATTCCTCAGGGAGGGGGAATTACATTGTTTTATTTTCCATTCATTTAGAAATTTGGAGAAAACATTTTGACATTTGCTGATTATCCCACTTTTCCCCCGAGGAACTGAGCTCGAGAGCATTAATTTTAGATCCGTGTCTAAGAAACACATGTGACATATGAGTGGGGGATCCGGGGGTGGGGACTAGGCAGAGGATGTGGGGTGTTCTGGCTATTGTAGCTTCAAGAAAGCACTCCTATTTCGGACCAGGAGAGGCACAGAGCCCTGGATAAGGGGGCTGGGGAGGCCTGTGAACACAGGAAGGTTCCTCCACCACCAGGCATCTCTCTCCACACCCATTGGCTTCCACCCATAGGTGCCCTGCCTCCCAAGGCCAGCAAGCCAACTTACCTGCCCACCTGCAAGAGGCAGACACCTGTCTAGGTGAGAAACTAACTCATGGTGGGCACCAAATGAGTCCTGCCCTGACAGTCCTTTTTCAAAAGACCAGGCACCATGTAAGTCACAAAAGGCCGGGTTTTCATAAATTGTCCTTCCAGATGGTTTCCGGTGATGGCCGACATGGAAGTCATTTGCTGGCATTAAGTCTCGCTCCACAGTGTGAGTACAGCTTATCTATCTCTGCACCTTTGGATACTCCAACAGAACCCAGACAGATTGTCACTTGGGCTGTAAACTGCAGTTAGGCCAAGTGGCCTTAAAAATCTCCATTAAAGCATATTCCTGAATACTGTGCAACTTTGATAGCCACATTATTCTCACTGGAGGGATTGCCATCTGTCAATTTTTTAAAGGTGGAGTCCTCGCAGTGTATTTCACAAAAGACTTGTTACATTTCTATATCTGCTGACTGCTTTTAACATAAATTTATAAGACAATTTAAAAATTAACATTACCACGTCCAGAAGTCTTTTTTCACTGCTTAAAGCAATTCAGTGAAATAGTCTGTGATGAGTATTAATACTGAAAACCATGCACAAACGTTTAGAGTGAACAGGTAAGAGCCTTCCCTGACCCATGTCCCCGGCAGGCCCTGTCCCACCCCCCAGGCATGGGAGAGAGGGGCAGGAAGCACCTGGTTTGCAAATTTTTTCAACTCAAGTTTAAAAGTTATACTTTTGTGGGGCACCTGGGTGGCGCAGTCGGTTAAACGTCCGACTTCACCTCAGGTCACGATCTTGCGGTCCGTGAGTTCGAGCCCCGCGTTGGGCTCTGGGCTTATGGCTCAGAGCCTGGAACCTGCTTCCGATTCTGTGTCTCCCTCTCTTCTCTGCCCCTCCCCCGTTTATGCTCTGTCTCTCTCTGTCTCAAAAATAAATAAATGTTAAAAACAAGTTAAAAAAATGTTATACTTTTGTCATGAGAAAAGAAGTGGTTTTAATAAGACATTTTAGAATTTAATAAAGTAACCAAGAAAGCAAGAAATAAAAGCAACAGAAAGAAAATCTTGATGAAATTATCCCAATAAACATGACCACAGCAGGAATTAATCTCAAACCTACAAAGGAGGCACCGAATCCACAGACCCTCTCCGGCAAAGACTAATGAATCCCCACTCCAAGGAACAATGGACGTCAGTTTCTGCGAGAAGCATCGGTATGTTAAATAGACAGTCAGATGAAAATCTTATCACATGGGGGAGAAAGCATTATGGGGATAGAAGAAAATGCAAAATGAACAAGAAGCAAATAAAAATGATCGGCAGCTGTTTCTGCCATTCTGGAAAACCGAGTCCTCTCTGCTTTCGGTGGTGGCTAAATTTACAAGGAACTGTCTCCTTTAGGCACAATTTCCCAAGAAGTTTCTCGGGGAAACACCAGGCACATTCTTTGTCTGACGGCAAAAATGGATGCTGCTGGGCCCTCCTCGGGACACACCTGCTGTGTGTGTGAGGACCCTGGCTCACAAGGAGACGGACACAGAGCCCAGGCCTCCAGCCCCCGCACCTCAGCGCTGCTCTGCAACCTGGCACTGGTCATGAGACAGAACTGGAGGTCAGCCAGATTTGGGTTCAAATCCCAGCTATTCCTCACAGAAGCTACAACACTCGGCAACATACTTAAAGTCTATGACACTTGATTTCCACACATACACACACACACACACACACACACACACACACACACACACACACACACACACTAAGGATTAAGTACGGCATTCTGGGGAAGGCACCTAGAATAAATACCCAACAACTAGTAGATAATGTAGTTAAGGAAGAACACTGAGGTATGAAAATATGGTAGAACAGAGATTCTTAAAAAAAATCCCAAACGCTATTCTCCCCTGTGCCTATGCACCGGCTAAGCACTAAGGAACAGTCTGGCTTTATGGTTTAGCGACTGATTCATCAGTTGATTGCTAATGAGCATGGTGATGCCACCCTAACAGCCAAGCATTAACTGAGCACTTGCTGTGAGCTAGACTGTGTCCTCCACACCTGAAAAGCATTATCTCCAACCCAATGGGACAGACACCTTCATCAATCCTACCTCCTGACAAGAAAGCCAAGGGTAAGAGAGGTCAGTTTACCCAAGTTAAGCTGCCTCGGGGATTCCAGGGCGCAAATGCTTCCCCCTGACCCCAAACCACCCCATGTACGTACCAACTTTATCCAAGGACCGCCATGAGCTTGAGCCAGGCACAGGGGCCTTGATCCTGGCAATGCGGATATCAGAGCCGGCACACTTGGCTGTGGCCAGATGGCAGGAGGGGCCACAGGTGAGCTTAGCGGGAACCACCGCAGGGAGGCGCCCTGGACCCCATCTGGGGAAGGCCCATCACTACCTCCATTTTTTTCCCTTCCAGCAAAATTACTGTGATGTTTCTGTTCCCCTGGTTTGGCCCATCTTTCCCACGAGCTGACACCTACCCCTGCCCCCGGTGCTCCCATCCTGTGGCACACTGCAGGTCTCCACTGATGACCATGAGACAGACGAGTGGCTGCCTGAGCCCCTTCTCAGTCCATGGCTCTGCCCTGCTCCTCAGCCCTGGTCTTGGGTCCTCACCTCACGCTGGATTTGCGGGGCCATGCATCTGTCCTAGCTGCAGGACGTGTGTCCTGGCCCCATCCATGGCAGTAGCATGGCCCAAAGTAGGTGGGGCAGGGGGCATCTCCAGGCCTGGGTGGGCTCCTGTGTGCATGGACTGTGATCGCAAGACTCGGACTGTCCCAGGGGATTCTGTGAGCTCACCAGAGTCCTTCAACGGGCTCTGTCCACATTGAAACGAGCCACGAGCTAGAGCGGGGTCTGTTGTTTGCAACCAAGAACCATGAGCAAGATGGGGAAGTAAAGGAGATGTTTCTTAAAGATAACAGGGAACTAGTTGGGGTGGAGAGGGAGGGAGGGAGGGAGGGAAAGTCGCCAGTCTTTGTCAGACAAAATCTAGTTATTAAACCTTTCCTGTGATCCTGTGTGTGTGATTCCTTTTACCAAACCCTCATATTTTTCCTGGTATATTTTTCATAGGAGGCTGCTGTCCAGGCATAACCCTGATTTTTGTCCTCTACAAAAACAGCAGTTTACAATGAATGCATGGACTTTCTTGGCAATAAGAATTCTTGGCAATGGCAAGAAAGAGGTTTTATTTTTCCCCTGGCCTGTTCTTCGGCACTTAGGAAGGGAAGCAGGTGGGTCTCCAAGGGAGACTGAGCAAGGAAAAGGGGTGATTTCAGCATCACTGGCGGGTGCCCTCTGACCCCACACCACATAACGCACCTGCCACTCTGGCTTAGCGTGTCCCGGCCTTTCCACCCCAGGGACAGAATCTGTTGGAATCAAGTTGCCCTATTTAAGGAAATGGTGTTTGACTACAGAGACCTCCAGGTAACAAAGAGGTGGCTGTGGCAGGGGCTCTTCAGCAGGGGCGAGGGCAAGGGCTGAAGCAGATGAGGGGGATAAGGAGGGCACAGAGGTCGACACCCCTTCCAGGGCGGCCCTTCCCACCCAGCCACGGGAAGGGTGAGAGGTAAAACCTTCCACACAGCCTGCTGGTGGCACAAGGAAGCTGTCACTCCGAAGGTGAGGCTGTGCCCCACTGAGCTTCCAGAATCACAGCAAGAGCAGGGAGTCCTGCCTTCAGGACTGAAGACTAATTTGTTAATGGAGCGCCACGCAGGGGGTCTGCCCTCTGGATGGGTGCACGCAATTAGTCACTGTGCAGGTAGCAACTATCAAACACTTATTAAAATGCGGCTCTGCGCCACCCCCCGCCCCAAGTGCCCCCGACTCCACGTGCCCAGCAGGCCAGCTCTCAGGGACACCCCAGCTCATTTATCCTCCAAGTCCAAGCAGCAGGTGGGGGCAGGAGGCAGGATGAGCTGGGACATCGCGATTGTGGGTCGGGGAGATGACACTGGACGTGGTAAAAACACATTAGTTCCAGGTTTCATTTTTGTCGCTGCAGAAAATCTTCATTATCTTCTTGTCCGAGGCCCTGGTGGTTTCCAGAAGGATCCTGAGGTGGGGAGGGTTTCTCCCCTAAGACAGGAGGACGAGTGTATGTTGAGTGGCCGAAAATCCCAACAATGAGCCTTGGGGTCCACACTTGGCTCTTGACACTGTAACCTGCCCACGTGCACCCCAGACTCATGGAAACAAGGTCTTGCCCCTGAGCCTCTGATGTGGGTGAGGCCAATGCCCAGATACCCGGGATCAGTGCCTTCTGCAGGAAAGGCTGCTGCACACAGACCCATGGTTTCCCTCCACACCCTGCACTTGCCCAGCACACCATGCCAGTCCCTCCTCTGCCCCTCAGCACACAGCGCCAGGCCTGCAGCACAGAAGGGCCCACCCACAGCCAGCTCACAGCCAGGCTGAGGAGCACATCCAGAGGCCTCTACCCAGAGGGCAGGGCATGGAGGCCCCAGGGAAAAGAATGGGGAATGGGTGCAGAAAGGGCTCTGGAGGCCAGGTGCCTGGAGGCCACACCTGCCAGCAATATTCAGCTGAGGGCAAGAGAGGGGATGGGAGCAGCCAAGAGTAGCCCTGGAAGGTGGGCAGGTGAACAGAGCAGTGACAAGAGCCAGGGGCCCTGCACTGATATACTTACTATACATGGGGCTCTTTTAACAGACCACATGCTCAAGGAGGGCAGTCCTTGTAGGATTCATTTAAATGAATAGCTACCATGCCTGGAGCAGGGCCTGCCCAGCTCAGTGAGAAAGCTGAACTTGAAAAACTAGCAGGGGTCCCCATGAGCCATCTGTATACTCCTAATGAATGCTGTCTTGTTCCCACCGTCCCCATCAGCCCATCCACCAATGGCCCCTAGTGTTAGGGAAGTGGGTGTGAGACCCTGAGAAGCAGGGCTCCTGGGGCATCTGGGTGGCTAAGTCCATTAAGCCAGCGACTCTTGACTTTGGCTTAGGTCATCATCTCAGGGTTCGAGCCCCACATCAGGCACTCTGCTCACAGCTCAGAGCCTGCTTGGGATTCTCTCTCTCTGCTCCTCCCGCTCTGGCTGTCTCTGTCTCTGTCTCTGTCTCTCTCTCTCTCTCTCTCTCTATCTCGCTCTCCCTCTCTCCCTCTCCCCCTTCCCCCAAATAAGTAAACTTTAAAAAAATAAATAAAAGAAGCTGGTCTCTGGTAAGTTGATGCCATTCAGAGCCCACCTACCCACTGCTCTGGCTCAGGCTGGTTCAGAAACTGTAGGCCCAAGAGAATCACAGCTGAGGGGATGATATGAACAGGAGCCCCTGGGGCAGCCGGGGGGAGGGGCAGGGAGGGGTGTGATTAGGAACCATGCTCATGGATCTCACATTTGGGTCCTTCATTGCCCCTGCTGAGGCGTACCCTGGGATCACCATTGAGGTGCTGAGGAATTCCCCAGGGCAAGCGTGCACACAGGCCCACCACAGACATCCGTCACAGTGGATCCACAAGAACAGCAATTGAATCAGATGCCTCACCGTCCTCTCGCCGTGGTGGGTAATCAGACCCCCTGCCCTGCCGTGTAGTGGGTCCAGGAACGTCACTAAGGGGTTGGGGCCTCCTAAGAAAGGGACCTGAGGCTGACGGGCACTCGTCAGCACACTTTACAAACCCAAGACTCAGGGCGAGAGGCACTGGTAATATAACCCCTCATTCCCATGTACAGATTGTAGGACTTGGCTGCCCAATCTAGTTCTCCTTGACTCCAACATCAAGATGTCGTTAACTCCCTGCTTGACAGTGTCCGATGAGTGCTGGGCAGTGGTGTGAATGTTCTGGATGATTTCCGAGGGAGTGAACAAATCAAGGGGGTCACCAGGGAATGTCTGGGGCAAAAGCAAACTGGCAGCAGAACCCAGAGAACTTTCAAGTCAAAACAAAGAGTTTTCTTCACTCTCCAGGCACCTGCTGAGTGCCCCTTACCTGTCTGGTCCCCGCACAACGTCCTGCATCGACTAAAACACAACCTGCAGGGTCAGACCCAGGTTCGAAAACCAGCTCCACCACTAATCAGCTGTGTCACTTGGGAAATGGCTCACCATCCCCAATGTCAGTTTCCCCAATTATAAAAAGGGAATCGCATTCTTAATAGGATTCCTATAAGGATTAAATGAAGCAAAGAACATGCCATGTTTAGCTGGTGTCTAGAGTCAGCAATGGGGTCATCTGGGGCCAGAAGATCCTGTTTGGGGCATCTGACCTGGGCACTGAGGGATGTTTGAAATATCCTTGGCCCGTACCCAGTAGATGCCAGGAGTGCACACACGTGCACACACACACACATACACACACGTGCAGGCACGTGTGCGCACACACACAGTGGTGACAACCACAAATGTCCCCAGACATTGTCGACTGTCAGCCAGGGGACAGAATCACCTCTGGTTGAGAAGCATGGCCTCTTTCAGCATTATTTCCTGCTGGTCCTCATGCAGCGTCCAATCAGAAACACAGATGCGGGACACAGAGTTAAAGTTAAAGTTTATTAGAAATGTTTGCTCGTCTCGTGGAACACTCACAGAGCAGATTACTCGCAATCCAAGGTTTTACTGTATTTCTAAATCATTTCCAAGTCGGTTGCACATACCATGCCCCTTTGTCGGTTCTGCTCAGGGTCTACACCCTGAGGACAAAACCATCCTCTCACATATTCACAAGTCAGTGACCAGCCTCAGGAAATTGAACACCAGTACAACACCGTAATCTAAACCATGGGTCATATTCCAATGTCATCAACTGTCCCAAAAATGTCCTTATTAAACTTTGTTCCTGCACAGAATGCATTCCAAGGTCACTAACTGTATTCTGTGGTCACATCTCTTTATTTACCTTCTATTCTGGAACATTCCTCGGCCTTGGTCATCCATGCCACAGAAATTTCGAGGAACAGAGGCCTGTGTGTTACTTTCAGGCTGTGCATCAGTTTGGGTTTCCCTGTTGTTCCTTCATGTTCACATGATGGTGCATAGACACCCCTCCAGTGGCCTTAGTGACCGAGTCAAAACCCCCCAAAACACCCAGGCATTTCTGAGTCTCAAAAGGGCTTCTTCCCGTGTGCGGGTCTACCACGTCCTGCCACTGCTGGACTTCCGTCCGTCTTGGATCTCCCCTGACCATGCTGGTGGCCTAGGAATCCACTTGGAGAAGCCACAAAGGGCTGCCATGGCCCCTGAGAGGATGCAGAGACCGGCTCTCCTCCATCAGCCTCTTTGGGGATGCTCGGCTCCTGACAGAGGTGAGGCGGTGAGGGGAGAGTCTTGCCCTTGCCAGTGTCTGGGCCTGAAGCTCCAACGCTTGGGCTGAACAGAAGGTAGGCTCCCATGGGCTTGATCCCACCGGCTGCTCCCACAGAGGCTCCTGGCTGGTCTGAGGGCTGGGGCCAGCTCACAGACAGAGCCCTCTTCTTCCCTCCCGTGCTCTCCCAAGTGGTGAGCTTTTATAGGACACTCTCATACTCCTCCTCCAGGGCTCCCCTTAGGGGGCGCAGACATTCCACTATCAACACTACGGTCAGGACTTCTGGTCCCCAAGTGGCAGGGAGGCCGGGAAGCGAGGCAGGAGCAGCCCACAGGGTGCCCCACCCACACTCCCTCCTGCCAAGGCTGCTGCCTGCAAGGCATCTCTGCCCCAGCATCAACCATGGAGGGTGGGCTCACTGCACGCCCATGCCCCAGTCCTCTGCCCCCACTAGGCAACGCTGAGGCATTTCCTACACTGTCTCCACACTGTCCCCACGGTCTCTCAGAGTAGCCGCACACCCTTTATTGGCCCCCATCCTGCCCTGCTCCCTTACGAGCATTAACATCACTCAAACTTGTCTCAGGATAAGTCCCAAACTCAGAGCCCCTCCATCCCAAGAAAGGTCCCTCAGGGTCTTCGGTGGCCATGCCTGACGGGGCCTAAGCCTCAGAGAGACACCGGCTGAGCCTTCTTGCGCAGACTGCCAGACAACAAAAATGCAACTGAGCAGATTTTAAAGATCTGATTGGCTTTAGGACTCATGAATTGGGTAGCACCCCAAGCGGCAAGCAGAAGGGGCTCCAAGGAGCTGGACAGAAAGGAAGGTCCATCTAGAAGGAGGGCTGGGTAAGAAAGTTACTAGCAACAGCGAAGGGCTGTTGCAGGGAGGCTTTTGTCCAGGGGGAAAACAAGGGGTCCCTGGATCCAGGAGATGTCTTCTGTCTTTGGGGGGGGGGGGTGGAGAGGCCCCTGTGGCAGAGTCACTGGCACTGATGGAACATTCCTGGATGGTTCAGACTACGTCTCTGAGGGGGGCTGAAATGCAGTTGGATTAGGCCTTAAGCCCCAGTTTGGGAACTTCAGCGAAGTAACACTATTTGGGGGCCTGTGGTTTTCTTTCTAATGACACCCACAGCACCCCCACTGCCACCCCGCCACCCTGCTCACCTCCAGCTCACTGACCTTGGGGCTGACCCCGCCCTTCAGAAGGGAGGCGGTGTCAGGTCAAACAAAACTTGCAGGCAGGTCTGAGATGCCTGAGAATTATCAGAGGCCACAGGACAGGAGGGAGGGGGCAGTATAGGGGTCAAACTGAAACTGACAAGGGTGTCATCCAGGACACCAACACCCTGGATGGGCTCAGAGGAGGCGCCCCTGAAGCCACGTCAGTCCCCCAGATGCTCCTGCTGTACTGCTGTACGTGGATGACCCAGGGCTCATCGGAGTGGATGACAAGCATCCTTCATGAGTTATTAACAGCATCGGTAACGATGAGACAAAACGATCCCTGGAACACTGTGAGACACCTCAAGTTGTGATTCAATAGGAATAATCATTGTTATTGTAACAGTGAGTTAGAAAATGATTTTATGTTAAGAAACCAACGAGCGGAAACTGATTATATGGGCGCACACGCGAGCCTGGCCCGGGTGAGTGATATGAGGTTGAAGGTTTGTCCTGGATGTTCAGCGTGTGGGGAGGAGGGCAGGGCAGGGTGGAGGAAGACGGATATTTTCAATGCACACACATCTAGCACAACAGCAGCAAATCAAGGGGCAGTACCCCAGATGTCAGAACGTAAAGGACGGGCTGGTAAGAACCTGGGTCCCTGAACTTTCGTTAACCTAGGAGATGCTGGAATTGAAAAACACCAGCGTGGGTCAGACACCAGGCTCTGATATATATAAAAGATATATATAGATAGATAGATAGAGATAGAGATAGAGATAGAGATAGAGATAGAGATAGAGATAGAGATAGAGATAGAGATAGAGATAGAGATAGAGATATATATATGTATATATATATATGTATATATATATATATACATATATATATATATACGTATATATATATTCATATATACACATACATATCTATATATATGTGTGTGTGTATATATATATGTATACATACATACATACATACATACATACATACATACATACACACACAATGGAGTATAACTCGGCAATCAAAACGAATGAAATCTTGCCATTTGCAACTACGTGGATGGGATTGGACGGCATTATGCTAAGTGAAATCTGTCACAGAAAGACAAAAGTCATATGAATTAATGCATAGGATGACTTTAAGAGACAAAACAGGTGAACACAAGACAAGGGAAACAGAAATAATATAAAAACATGGGGGGGACAAAACATAAGAGACTCATAAATATAGGGAACCAACTGAGGATTACTGGAGGGGTTGTACGGGGGGTGAGCTAAATGGGTAAATGGGCACTAAGGAATCTAGTTCTGAAATCATTGTTGTACCACATGCTAACTAATTTGGATGTAAATGAAATAATAATAATAAAAAGAACGAGGGATATTATGTTTCCTGCTAGGATGATGGATTGGTGCTCCCAGGCAAGATGATGGGGGCCACTCTTCCAGGGAGAATGAGGGAGACATGCACCCAGGCAAGATTCTGAAGAAGACGCTCCTTTTCAGGATAATGGAGATGGTCTTCCTAGTCACGATGATGGATATATGTTCTCAGGGAGGATGACGGATAAGTGCTCCCAGGAGGATTCATAGAGAGCACTCCATGGCAGGATAAAAGAGATATTTCTTCCAGGCACGGAGACAGTATCTCAGGATCTGATGGATCTCAGATGGAGACAGGATCTCAGGCAAGAAGACAATGATGGCTCTACTGGGGCAAATGACAGTAAGGCATTTGAGGCGGGAAGAGGGTTACTGCGTTACCAGGTAGGATGACAAATACGTTGTTCCCAGCTGGGCTGATGCAAATCAGGTTCCCAACAATAGGTTGGAGAACATGCTTCCTGTCAGGATGATGGAGATGGCTCTCTCAGCTATAATGAAGGAGATCCCTCTTCCAGGCATGAGAGAGGGATGCACTTGTAGGTAGCATGATATAGAGATGGTGCTCCTTGGGAAGATGATTTCCATGGCCTCTCAAAACAGAATATGGCTTCTTGGGCCCAGTCAGTATGACAGAGAATGTATTCACACGCTGGAATTGTAGAAGAGCCTCCAAGGCCGGCAGATGGAGATCATGATCCCAGACAGAATGATGGAGAGGGTGCTCCCAGTAAAATGATGTAAATAACCTTCCCGAAAGGAGATCAGAGATTACACTCCCAGACAGGAAGGGAGAGGGTGATATCCCAGGGAGGCGGGGAGGGGGGGGAATTGATCATTCTATACATGGCAAATGTGAAAGATTGTATTCCCTGGCATGATGAGGGGGCTTGTGTTCCTGGGCATTATGATGAAAATGTCCCTTCCAGACTGCAGGAAGGAGATGGAACTACCAAGGAAGATTTACAGAGATTGGAACTCCACACAGGAGGATGGACACAGCACTCCATGGCAGGCAGGAGGACGGCTAAGTACTTCCAGGCAAAAAGACACCAATGGTGCTCCAAAGGAAGATGAGGGAGACAAGGTCCAAACAGGAGGACAGGAAAAATGATAGCAGGAAGGATGAAGAAAACACTTTCCAAGGCAGGAAGTTGGAGACTTAGTATCCAGGTAGCTTGAGGGTGGTCATGTAACCAGGCAGGATGAGGGACACGGTGTTCCCTGGAAGTAAAACAGACACAGCACACCAAGAAAGCATGATGAAGATTGTGCTCCTAGAGGAGCTAACGTAGATGGCATTTGAAGGTGGGTGGAAGGAAATCACATTCCCAGGCATAATAGAAGACATGGTGTTCTTGGGTAGGAGGAAGGATATCATGGTCTCAGACAGGATGATGGAAACTGCACTTGCAAAAAGGAAGACAGAGAAGGTGCTCTGACACAGGATAAGCCATATTGTGCTACTAGGCAAGAGAACGGCCCTTTCCGGGATCATGGAGTCTGTGTACCCAGGGTATGGTGCATATAATGTTCCCAGGCAGGATGTGGACACCATGCTCCCTGCCATGATGGTGAAGATGGCGCTTCCATCCTGAAGGACGGAGCTCATGTCCCCGGCAGGCTGAAGGAGATGGAAATCCAGGTAAAACAATACAAATAACGTTCCCAAAAAAGATTACGGAGAATATGCTCCAAAGTTGAATGAAGGAAATAACACTCTTAGGTAGGATGACTAAAAACATGTTCTGAGGCTGGATAGTGGAGATCGTCCATGAAACAGGATGACATAGATCATGCTCACAACGGAATCACAGAGATCACTCCGCAAAGCAGGATGAAGGAGACTTCCCTCCTTCAGGTCAGGAGGAACAGGGAGACCATGCACCCAGGCAAGATTATTAATATGGTGCTCTTGGGGAAAATGAAAGATAAGGCCCTCACAGGGATGAGGAATATTTTAATACCAGGCAGGATGGGAGAAACAAGTGAGATCTTCTAGGATGCTGGAGTTGGCGCCCTTGGGCATAATGACAAAGATGGCGGGTCCGTGGCAAGATGAAGGTAATGACTCTTACAGGCAGGATAAGAGTGGTGCTCTCTTAGGCAAGATGTTGGAGAATATGCTCCCTGGCAGGATGAAGGAGATGGTCTTCTGAGGCAGGATGTTGGACACGGTGCTTCCAGGAAGGAAGATAGATAACCACTCGCAGGAGGGTTTGGTACACCATGCCCCAGGACAGGGTAAAAGAGACCATTCTCCCAGGCACTGAGGTAGTGTGATGGAGAAGCCAGCCAAAGGAAAGGCGAAGGAGAACACTCTTCCAGGCAGGATTGAGGGAGATGAGCACCCAATCAAGATGTTGTAGAACATGCTCCCTGTCAGGATGACAGACACTGCCTGCCTAGGCAGGATGATGGAGATCATGCTCCCAGGAAGAAGACAAATAAGTGTTCCCAGGCAGTATTCCGAGAAGGTGCTTGCGGGCAAGATGAAAGAGATTCTTCTCCCAGTCACCGAAACAGGATGGTGGAGGTGGCTGTCCAGAAATGATGATGATGATGATGATGATGATGATGATGATGATGATGATGATGATTGTTCTGACGGGGTAAATGACTGTAAGGTGCTCTGAGGCAAGATGAGGGATATTGTGCTACAAAGAAGGGTCATCTCTCAGGATGAGTGAAACATTTTCAGGCAGGATAATGAGGATCATGTTCCAGACAGTGTGCCTACGAACTTGCTTCCAGGGAGGGTGATGCAGTTGGTGCTGCTAACTATGATGAAGTACATCACTCTCCCAGGCAGAAAGGAGAGTGAGAATCGCTCCTAGGCAGGATGATGGACACTGTGTTCCCTGACAGGATGACAGAGACAGCCTTTCTAGGCAGAATGACATTTTTTTTTTCTTGCTCGCAGTCAGGATGGCAAAGAAAGCAATCTCAGCAAGGAATCCTAGACTGTGCCCCAGGGCAAGAAGTAGGGGATCGTATTATCAGGCAGAGTGACAAAGAGGTTGCCCCAGAACAAATTATGGAAATCACGTTCCCAGAAGGAGGATAGAGGTGATGTTCCCATGTGGGAAGAATAAGATTGCTCTCCAAGGATGAGTCAAAGATCTTCCTCTAGGCCATGTGAAGGAGATCACGCTAACATATAGGATGATGGAGATTGCATTCCCAGGCATCATGAAACAGGTGGCCCTCTAGGCAGGAGATTGCACAGAGCATCCATAGGCATGCAGGATGACCGATATTGTGCTGCCAAGCTGGAAGACTGAGATGCTCTCCATGGCAAAGTGGTAGGGATTGTGTTCCATGGCAGGAGGACAGGGAACATGATACCAGGAAGAATGAGGGAGAAGACACTACAAGGCATGAGTCAGAGACCTAGTTCCAAGGCAGGTGAAGGAGAACATGCTCCCAAGAAAGATGAAGGACATAGCGCTTGCAGGCAGTTCAGCAGATCCCGCACACCACCGAAGGATGATGGAGATCTCATTCCAAGGCAAGATAAATCAGATGGTGCTCCCAGGAAAGCTGAATAAAATACACTGACAGGCATAATGAAGAACACAGAGCTCTCAGGTAGGATGAAAGGTATCATGGTCCTAGAAAGGATGACAGTGACTACTCTGACAGGAAGGATGACAGAGAAGGTGCTCCTACACAGGATAAGGGATATTGGACTCCTTGGCAACATAAAAGAATGGCTCTTTCAAGTAGGATGATGTAGTTTGTGTCCCCAGGCAATGGTGCATATCGTGTTCACTGGCAGGCTGCCTTAACAATGCTTCCTGCCACAAAGATGGAGATATTGCTTCCACCCTGAAGGACGGAGATGATGCCGCCAAGCAGAGTGATGGAGACCATTCCCAGGTAAAACAAAAAAATCACTTTACCATAAAGCGTGATGGAGAGGACACTCCCAAATAGGATGAAGGAAATCATGCTCTGAAATAAGATGACCAAAACCACTGTCCCAGGCTGGCTTTTGGAGTTCATGCTCTAAACAGGATAACGTTTATCACACTCCTAGGCAGGTTGACGGATATATGCTGTAAAGCAGGATTAAGGAGACTACTTGCCCAAGTGGATCAAGGAGACCATGCCCCCAGGCAGGATGATGGAAACAGGGCTACAAAGAGACTGACAAAGTAGGCACTCCCAGGCATGAGGATGACAATAATGCTTCCAGGCAAATTAACAGATTCGGCCTTCCAAGGCAGGATGGCTGATATTGCATTACCAGACAGGAGGACAGAAATGGTGCTCCAAGGCAGAATAAGGGAGATTATTCATCCTGCCAAGAGGAAGCAGTTGGCACTCCCAGGCAGAACGACAGAGATGGTGGTTCCAGGCAAGAGGAGGAGGGCCATACTTCCAGGCAAGATGAGGGAGACAACACTCACAGGTAAGATTCTGGAAAAGATGCTCCCAGGTAAAATGACTGATACAGACTTCCTAGGCAGGATGCTAGTGATTGTGCTCTGAGGCTGGATTACCATGATTGCTCCACAAGGGTAAATGACTATATGTCACTCCGTGGCAGGATGTGAGATATGGTGCTATCAGGTAGTATGAGGAAAACGCTGCCAGACAGGTTGACAGAGATCATGTTCCAGACAGTATGTCTCATACCTCGTTTCCACGCCGGATTACCCTGTAGTTCCAAAATAGGATGAAGGACATCACTCTCCCAGGCAGGACAAGGGAGCAGCACTCCTAAGCCAGATGAAAGAGATAGTGCCCCCTGGCAGGATGATAGAGGTGGCCTTTCTAGTCATGATGACAATTTCTTTCTCCCTGACAGTATGAGGCAGAAGGCACTGTCAGGCAAGAGTTGTAGTCTTCACTCCAAGGTGGGAAGTAGGAGATCATGATCCCAGTCAGGGTGCCAAAGTGGGTGCTCACAGGCAAAATGATGGAAATCACATTCCCAAAAGGAGAAAATGCTCCCAGACATGAAGACCAGGATTGCTCTGCCAATTAATATGTTGGAGATCCTCTTCTAGGTAGAATGACAGAGATCACGCTCCCAGGCATGTTGAGGGAAAATGCATTTCAAGGCATCAAAAACAAATCCCGCTTACAGGCAGGAAGACAGAGCCAGCACTTCCACGGACGATGGAAGAAATAAGGCCTCCAGGCAGGGGGACCTACACAATACTCCTAGCCAGGCAAAATGGTGGTTATAGTGCTCCCAGGGAGTAAACCCGAGACGGCGCCTAATGGCTAGGTTGATGAATATGGTGTTCCAAGGCAGGGTGACATGTAACACGATACCAGAAATGGAGACGTTGAGGCGCTCCCAGGCAGGATTTCGAGACTGAGTTCCCCCAACAGGTTGAAGGAGATGATGGTCCCAGGCAGAAAGCAGGATATAGGGCTTCTGGGAAGTATGAAAGAAACGACACACCAAGGGAGCATGATGGAGTTCACAATTGACAGGAGAAGATAGTCAGTGCTCCTAGTCAGTTTGAAGGAAATAAGACGCCCAGGCATAATGAAGAACTTGTAGCTCTCAGGTAGGGTGAATGATACCTTGCTCTCAGAAGGGATGATGGAGACTAAATCTCAAAAAGGATGGTGGAGAAATGGCTCTTACAGTGACATTGCACTCCTAGGCAAAATAACAGAATGGCACTTTCAGACGGGATGATGGGGTTTGTGTCCCTAGGTAAGAGTGGATATCGTGTTCCCATTCAGTATGCAGATGCCATGCTCCCCACCACAATGACGGAGCTTGAGCTCCTACCCTGAAGGATGGAGGTCATGCCCCAGTAAGCACTCCCAGGTAAAAGAACAGAAAGCATGTTCCCAAAAAGTATGAGGGAGAGGATGCTCCCAAGTAGGATGAAAGAAATAGCACTCCTAGGAAGGATGACAAAAAACACAGTTCCATGGTGCATGTTGGGGATCGTCATCTAAACAGGATGAAGAGCATGCTTCCAGACAGGATGACAGATCATGCTATAAGGCATGATAAAGGACACTGAACTCCTTCAGGTCAAGAGGGAGAGGGAGACCATCCACCCAGGCAGGATGACAGATATGGCTCTCCGAGGGCGAAATGTCGATAAAGACCTCTGAAGCAGGATGAGGGACATTGCACTGCCAGGCAAGATGAGAGAAATGGTGCCCTAAGGTAGAACGCGGGAGATGGTGGTTTCTGCCAGGATGAAAAGGATTTGGTCCTCCTGGGCAGAATGACAGAGTTGGCGGTTCCTTGCAAGATGAAGGGGACCATTCTTCCAGGCAAGATCAAGGAGACGTGTTCCCAGGCGAGGCGTTGGGGAAGATGCCCTCTGGTGGGATGATGCAGACGACAATCTGAAGCAGGATGGTGGAGACTGCATTTTCTGGAAGGACGAATAAGCATCCCCATGCAGGATTCGTAGATGACTCTCCATGGCAGGATGAAAGAGATCATTGTCCAAGGTACAGAGGCAAGAAGAGGCTGATGGTGTTCCCAGGCAGGATGATGGTGATTGCTCTACCAGAATCAATGACCATAAGGCACTCTGAGGCATGATTAGGGATTTTATGCTACCAGGTAGGGTGGCCACAACAGCACTCCCAGGAAGGTTGGTGGAGATTGTGTTACATACAGTACATCGAAGAACTTACTACCGGGCACGATGATTGTTGGTGTTCCTAAGCATGATGACTGGTCATATTTCTCCCAGGCAGGAAAAAGTAGAATGCTCCCAGGCAGGAAGACATGGATTGGTGTTCCCGTAAACAGGACAGAGACAGTGTTTCTAGGTATGGAGATGGTTTTGCACTCCCAGTAAGTATGATGGAGTAAGGACTTTCAGGAATCATAGTGTGTTACACAACAGGAAGTAGGAGATTCTGCTCCCAGATGGGATGACAAAGAGGGCACTACCAGGCAAAATAATGGAAGTCAATTTCCCAAAAGGATAAGAGAAATGACTTTCCCTACAGGGACACTGAGATCCATGCCCAGGAACTACGTTGGAAATCTTCCCTGAGGCAGAATGACAAGATTGTGCTCCCAGGCATGATGAGGGAGGTTGCAATCCCAGGCACGATGAAGGAGATCACCAATCCAGGCAGGCAGAAGGAGAGAGCACTTTGAAGGAGGATGAGAGATCACCCATGGAGGAAGGATGACATACAAATAATTTCTAGGCAGACAGGATGACAGATATAGTGCTTCCAGGTCGGGTTACTGAGATGGTCCTCCATGGCATGTTCATGGAGAAGTCGTTCCAAGATAGAATTACAGGGACTATGATAACAGGAAGGATGACATAGAAGGCTCTCACAGTCAGAATGTCAAAAGCAGAATTCCCAGGCTGGTTGAAGGAAATCATATTCTTAGACAGGAGGAGGTACGTGGTGTTCCCAGACAACAGGACAGACATGGCACACTAAGGGAACACGATAGGTTCACACTCTGACAAACTAAGTTAGATGGCACTCCCAGGCAGGTAGGAGGAAATCACCCACCCAGGCAAAATGAAGGACACAGCGCTTTCAAGTAGGATGAATGTTATGCTCCCAGGCAGGGTAACAGAGACTGCACATGCAGGATACAGGAAGGTAAAGGCATTCCCACAGAGGATAAGGGATATTGCGCTCCTAGGCAGGATGCCAAAAAACGACACTTGGAGGTCGGGTGGCAGAGGTTGTGATCCCAGGAAATGGTGGATATCATGGTCCTGAACAGGATTCAGATACCATGCTCCCCACCACGATGACAGAAATGACTCTTCCAACCTGAGAGACGGAGATCGTGTCACCAGGAAAGATGAAGGAAAAGTCCCTCCAAGGTAAAACAACAGAAATTACATTCCCAAAAAGAATGGTGGGTCAGGATGCTCCCAGGTAGGGTGAAGTACATGACGCTCTCAGATAGGATTGCCTGAAGTCACACTCCCAGGCCGGATGTCAAAAATCGTCTCAACGGACTGATGTAGATCATGTTTCCAGGAAGGATGATAGAGCCCACACAGCGTGGCAGGAAGAACGAGTCTGCACGGCAGGAAGATCAAGATCACATACTCATGCAAGATGAAGGATGCCGCATTCCCAGGCAAAATGACAGAAAATACCCTCCAAGGCAGGATGAGGGGTATTGTGCTAAAAGGCAGGATAAGAGAAGATTTTCTCCAAGGAAAAGAAGGGGGATGGTGCCTCCTGCCAGGATGACAGATATGGTGCTGCCAGGTAGGATGATTAAGATGGCAGTCACAGGCAAGATAAAGTGGAGTTATCCACTCAAGGTAGGATGAGGGATACACGCTCCTAGGGAAGATGTCGGAAAAGATGCTCCCTGGAAGGATAATGGACATGGCTCTCTGTGACATGATATGGAGATTTCACTACTAGGAGGAATTACAGATACACACTTCCAGGTAGGATTCGTAGATGGCACTCAAAGGCAGGATTAAAAGAGCAATCTCCCAGGCACTGAAGTAGGGTGTTGGAGATGGTGCTCCCAGGCAGGATGAGGATGATTGTTCTAACAGCTTGAATGACTGTAAGGTGCTCTGAGGAAAATGAGGGATATTTCACTACCAGGTAGGTAGGATGGCTGAAATGGCGTTTCCAAGGCAGGGTCGCTTACATCATGTTCCAGGCAGTATGCTTGAGAACTTGTTTCCAGGCAGGATGATGCAGCTGGTGCTCCAAAGCATGAAGAAGGCCATCATTCCCCGAGGCAGGAGGAGGTAGAAGCCAACCTAGCAGGATGACAAAGATGGTGGTTGCTGGCAGGATAACAACGCAGCCTTTCTAGGCAGTGTGATGGTTTCTTGACCCCAGTCAGTATGAGGGAGAAATTACTCTCAGGTAAGAAGCATCGACTGCACTCCAGAAAGGAAACTAGGAATTCATGCTGCGAGTCGGGATGAAAAGAGGGCACTCCCAGTCAAGATATTGGAAATCACCTTCCCTAAAGTAGAATGGACATGACTATCCCAGGAAGGAAGACTGAGATGGCTCTCTCAGGCATTTGTCAGAGATCTTCCTCTTGTCAGAACAGTAGAGACTGTGCTACTGGACGTGATGAGAGAGACTGTGTTCTCAGGCATCCTGAAGGAGATGCGTCTTCCAGTCAGGAGGACCGAGGCAGTACTTACAGCAGGATGAGTAACATCAAGCCTCCAGGCAGGAGGACATACAAAGCACTCCCAGGCAGGCGTGATGACAGATACAGTACTGCCAGGCAGGTGTACCGAGATGCCGCTCCATGGTAAAATTTTGGAGATGGTGTTCCAAGGCAGGGTGATGGCAAATATGATATCCGGAGAATGATGTAGGGGGCACGCCCAGGCAGGCAGGAGATCAGAGACTGGGTTCCCAAGCCAATTGAAGGAGATCATGCTCCTAGGAAAGATGGATTCTGTGTTCCAAAGGAGGATGAGGATTGCACTCCTCGGCAAGGTAAATGACACAAATCTCCCAGGTATGATGAGAGAGAAGTTGGCCCAGGCATGTTGAAGGAGATAATGCTCCCAGGGAGGAGGAGGATGGAGATCCTGGTCCATGGCAAGATGATGGGGCAGTGTTCAAAGTCAGTGTGGTGGGGAACACGATAGCAGTAAAGGTGAGGTGAAATGCACCCCGAGGCAGGACATCGGATGCTTGGTTCCCAGGAAGGTTGATGGAGGTTTTGCTCGGAGGTAGGCTGAAGCATACTGTGCTCCCAGGCAGCGAAACAGACACAGCAGACCAAGAGAGCATGATGAAGAGCCTGCTCCAAGGCAGGATATGGTAGACTGCCCTCCAAGCAGCTCTAAGGAAATCATCCTGCCAAGCATGATGGAAGACACAGCACCCTGAAGTAGAGTGAATGAAATTGTGCTGCCAGCCAGGATGATGAAGAAAGCGCTCCAACACAGGAAAAGGGATAGTGAGCTCTAAGGAAGGATGACAAAATTGTGTTCCTGGGCAGGATGATGGAGTTATTGTCCCCAGGCAACAGTGGATACCATGTTCCCTGGCAGAATGGGGATACCTAGCACCTTGCCAGGATGATGGAGATGGCACTTCCAACCTGTCAGGCGGAGATGGTGTCCAAATCCAGGGTGATGGGGATGGAACTGCAAGATACAACAACACATATCACATTCCCAAAAGACTTATGGAGGAGACGCTCCCATGTAGGATTAAGGAAGTCTCACTTCCAGGTATTATGATCAAAATAACACTCCCAGGCTGGATGTCAGAGATCTTCCTGTAAACAGGATAACGTACATCATGCTCCAAGGCAAGGTGACAGAGAACACGCTGTAAAGCAGGATGATGGAGACTGCCCTCCCAGGAGGATCAGAGGGACCACACACACAGGGAGGATGATGGATTTGTCACCCTCAGAAGGATGACAAAGAAAGTGCTCCCAGTGAGGATGATGGTAATGGAGCTCCCAGACAAAAGGACAGAAAATATCCCTTATCCAAGCCAGGATAAGGGATAATGCACTTCCAGGCATGATGAGAGAAACACCGCTCCAAGGAAGAAAGAGATAGGTTGTGTTTCCTACCAGGATGACAGAGTTGGTGCTACCATACCTGATGACAGAGACAATCACTATAGCAGGCAAGATGAGGGGGAAATTCTCCTGGGCGAAATGAGAGAGATAGTGCTTCCTGAGCAGATGCCATATACAGCCTTTCAAGGCAGGACAAGGGTTTATCACTCCCAGTCACTATGACACAGAAGTGACTCTCAGGCAGGAACTGGACTGTGCTGCATGGTGGGGATTGGGAGTTTATGCTCCCATAAAGGATGACCATGATGATATTCCCAGACAAAATGACGTGAATTAGATTTCCAAAAGGAGAACAGAGATGATATTCTCCCAGACAAAAAGACTGAGATCACTCTCCCAGAACATATGTCAGAGATCTTCCTCAGGCCACAATGACAGAATACATGCTCCCAATCATGAGAGGGAGATTGATTTCCATGGCATGATAAAGGATATGGCCTTTCCCAGAAGGAGGACGTACTCAGCACTTTTAGGAAGACAGGATGACAGGCATCCTGCTCCCAAGGCAGTAGGATGCATACAGACTTAATGGCAGGATGATGGAGATGGCATTCCACGGCAGCATGATGGAGAAAAGGATACTAGGAAGGATGATGTAGAAGGTGCTCCCACACAGGATGTCAGAGCCTGAGTCCAAGGCAGGGGAAGGAGATTGGGCAACCGGTGGTCCCTGGCAACAGATGGAGATGGCGTTCTGAGGCAGGATGACAGGGAACAGCATACCAGGAAGGATGACTTAAAGGATGCTCCTAGGCAGGATGTTGATGACTGAGACCAAGGCAGGTTGAAGGAGATCATATGACCAGGCAAGATAAAGGACATGGTGCACCAAGGGAGCATGACAGAGATTGGGCTCTGAGGCAGGAAAAGGTAGAAGGCACTCCCAGGCAGGTGGAAGGAAATCACACTCTCAGGATCATGAGGACACTGCTCTCTCAGGTAGGATGAAGGATATGCTTCTCTAGGCAGGATTATGGGGATGACACTCACAAAAAGGATGATGGACAAGGTGCTCCTACACAGGATAAGGGATATTGCTCTACTATGCATGCTAGCAAAAGGGCGCTTTCAGGAAGGATGGTGGAGTTTGTGTCCCAAGTTGTTGGTGGATATCCTGTTCCCTGGCAGGATGCAGAGACCAAACACCCTGTCACAATGACAGAATGGCATTTCCACCCTGAAGAATGGAGATCGTGCCCCATGCAGGCTAGTGGAGATGGCACTCCCAGGTAAAACAAAACAAATCATGTACCTCTCCCCCGCCAAAAAAAAAAAAAAAAAGACGATGGAGAGGGCACTCCAAAATGGGATAAAGGAAATCATGCTCTCAGGTTGGATGATTGAAAAGAGGCTCCCAGACTGGAAGTTGGAGATGATCCTATAAATAGGATGATGTACATTTTGCTCCCAGGAAGGGAGACAGAGAGCATGCCGAAAAACAGGATGAAGGTGACTACCCTCACTCGTGGCCACACAACCAGGAAGATTGATGGATATGGTGCTGTCAGGCAAAAAGGCATATAAGGACTTCCAAGCAGGATGAGTATATTGCACTACAAGGCAAGATGAAAGAAACGGTGCTCCAAATGAGATTCAGCTTCCTGCCAGCATGACATATTTGGCGCTCCTGGACAGGATGACAGAGTTGGAGGTCCCAGGAAAGATGGAGCGACTCTTCTTCCAGGCACGATGAGGGAGACAGGCTCCCAGGGAAGATGTTGGCAGAAATGTTCGCTGGAAGAATGACAGAGTTGGCATTCTGAGGCAAGATGATGGAGATCACACTCCCAGGAAGGGTGAGGGATACGTGCTCCAGGCTGGGCTGTAAGAAAATGTCCCAGGGCAAGAAGAAAGAGATTATCCTAAATTCAACCAAGGCAGAATGAGACAGATGTGCTCCCTGGCAGGATGTCAGAGATGACCTTCCTAGGCAAGATGTGGGGATAAACCTCCAAGGAAGGATGACAAAAGAACTCCCAGGCAGGAACCATAGACAGAACTCCAGGTCAGGATGAAACACATCCTTCTCCCTGGCACCCAGACAGGATGATGGAGGCAGATCTCCCAGGCAGTATGAGGATGATTGCTCTAGCAGTGTAAACGACCATAAGGCGCTCTGAGGCAAGATGAAAGGTATTGTGTTACCAGGTAGGACGACTGAAATGGAGCTCCTGAGCAGGATGATAAGGATTGTGTTCCAGACAGTATGTCTCAGAACTTACTTTCAGATAGGATGATGCATTTGGAGCTCTTAATTATGACTGGCATTGCTATCTCAGGCAGAATGAGGTAGAACTGCTCCTAGGCAGGCTGGTGGAGACTGTTCCCTGGCAGGATGACAGAGGCAGCCTTTCTAGGCATAACGATCGTTTCTTGCTCTCAGTCAGTATTAAGGAGATGGCACTTTCAGGTAGGAATTGTAGACTGTGCTCCAGGGTGGGAATGAGGAGAACATGCTACTAGGTACGATTAGAAAGAGGGAGCTCCAAGGCAAGATGATGGAGATCTGTTCCCAAAAGGATAAAGGAGACAATGATCCCATTCAGGGCGACCAAGAATGCTCTCCAAGATAATAAATTGGAGGTATTCCTTCAGACAAAATTACAGAGATCGTGCTTGTAAGAAGGATTATGGGATTGCATTCCCAGGCATCATGAAGAAGAGGACCCTTCGAGGCAGGAGGATGGATACAGGACTCCTAGGAAGGCAGGATGTCAGATATTGTGCTGCCAGACCAGCGTATAGACATGGTGCTCCATGGAAAGATGATGGAGACTGTATCCCAAGCCGGGATGATGGGGAACATGATACCAGCAAATATGACATAGAAGGCACTCCCAGGCAGGATGTCAGCGACTGACTTCCCAGGCAGGTTTAAGGAGATTGTGCTCCCAGATAGGATGAAGGAAGGGTACAGGACTCAGAGGCAATACAGCAGAGACAGCAATCCAGGGGATAATGATGTGGATCATGATCAGAGGCTGGCTAAGGTAGATGGTGCTCCCAGGAAAATTGAAGGAAATCACACTGCAAAGTAAAATGAAGGGCAAGGCGCTTTTAGGTACGATGAATGATTTCATGCTCTCAGGCAGGTAGTAAGGATGAGCTCACAGAAAGAATGATGGAGAATGCAGCGCCACACAGGATAAGAGATTTTGCACTCCTACACAGGATGACAAAATGGTGATTTCAGGCAGGATGAGGTAGTTCATATCCCCAGGCAATGGTGGATAACGTGATCTCAGGCAGGTTGAAGATACCATGCGTCCCACCATTATGATGTACATGGCGCTTCCAACATGAAAGACAGAGACCATAGCTGCAGGCATGGTGACAGAGATGACACCCCAAGGTAAAACAACAAAATCACATTCCAAAAAAAAGACTAGGGACAGGAAGCTCCCAATTAGGATGAAAGAAATCAGGCTACCAGGCTGTATGCGAGACTTCATCCCCTATAGAAAATATCATAGGTTGTACTCCCAGGAAATATGAGAGAGATCACACTGGAAAGCAGAATGAAGGAGACTGTCCTCCCAGGAGGATCAGAGATACCTCACATTCATGCAGGATGAAGGATACAGTGCTCCCAGAATGATGACGTAGACAGTGCCAGCAAACATGACAACCACAATGGTGCTCCCAGGAAAAATGGTGGAAATGGCCTTCAAGGCCATTCAACGTGAGTGATGGATACTGTGCTACCAGGCAGAATGAGAGAAACAGTGGCTGAGAGCAGAATGAGGGAGGCCTTGCTTCCTCTCTGAATGATGGAGTTGGCACTCCCAGGCAGGATGACAGAAATTTAGGTCCCAGGAAAGATGTAGGGGACCACTATTCCAGGAAGGATTAGGGAGTTGCATTCCTAGGCAAAATGCTGGAGAAGATGCTTTCTGGAAGGATGTCCCAAGGTGTCCTTCCTAGGCAAGATGATGGAGATCGGGCTCCCAGGGAGATGGAAAGATAAATATTCCCAGCAAGATTTGGTAGACGATGCTCCAGGGGAAGATGAAAGAGAATCTTCTTGCAGGTACCAAGGCAGGAATAGGGAGATGGTGGTCCGATGTAAGATAAAGGATTTAAATTACGTGTTTCTCATTCAATTAGCAGATATGGATTTTCCACAGATTGCCAGATGCACAGATGGCTACCAACGTGTGACAGGTGAGTTGGGGTGATTCATTATTTCCAGCTGGGCTCATTTCAGTAGGAGTGTCTCTATTATTGCCTAATAACTAAGAATCACAACACCCAAATCAAGCAAACATAAATAAAATTACATGGCCAGTCACATCAGTGGTGTTACCCACGTTCATCATTTGTTTCAAGCTTGCATTGGTCTTCATTCCCTGCGTCTTTTGTACTGTTCACACAGTATCCTTCTAAGACAGAACACTGATTTTATTCAAGAGCAAGGAACACTTTGTGTTCAATAATTAATTAAAAATAAACAGTTTTAAGCACGGTATAAAGAGTATACTGGAATTGTGTTTTCTATGTAAAACAACATTTGACAATTTCCCTGTCATTATAAATTAATGAGACCAGAAGTTTTTTTTTTTTTTTTAGAAGACTTTTATTTCCTTTTAGAGAGACACAGACAGCGTGTGTGTGGAAAAGGCAGAGAGGGAAGAGAAAGAGAGAATCCCAAGCAGGCGCTATGCTGTGAGCACAGAGCCTGATGCAGGTCTTGAACTCATGAAACCATGATCTCATGACCTGATCCAAAATCAAAAGTTGGAGGCCTAACCAACTGAGCCACCCAGGAGCCCAATACCAGAGTTTTTTTTTTTTTGTTTTTTGTTTTTTCTGGCTTGTCTGTAAACTTCACGTTAAGTAACACTCAGTAACCAATTTATATGGACTTTGACTCTAATATGTACTATCAGTATGTGCTAGTGCAGCTTTGGGGAAACAAATTTTGTAAGACTAATCTAATTCTCCCCAGTACTGTACCATTCAAAACCACAAACAAAGCTTTGAGGAGCCATGAAACTTGTCTAATCTCCATGAACTTGAGGTAATATGATGTGAAAGATTTCATCAGCATGGTTGGAAGCATGGCATCAAAGACAAGATACTCAGTTTTGCCAATGCTAGAAATGTAGAGAAAAACTCAAATAAGGCCAGATGGCAAAAAAAAAAAAAAAAAAAAGGTCGCAGGACAAAATAATGGTTCCATAGGAAGAATCTATTGGAAGGTTGCTATAAAGATAATTGATCAGATGAGAAAATAATCTATTTACTTTTATTGATTGAGAGCTAAACAAGGGCAAAGTGACAACATTTTAAGAAAGTAAACCAGATAATGTAAAAATCCATTCAAACTTTGATATGGTGGTGATTAGTTCAAAACATTCTGATGGACAAATTTATTCATCACACATATGTGTGAAGATTAGATTGCCATCTCTCTGTTAATTTGGCTTGTTTGAAAGCAGATAGATAAATACACTTATTTGAGGATGCTTCCTGGATGGTTAAGCTTTCACCTTCAGCTCAAATCATGATCTCATGGTCCATGAGTTCAAGCCCCATATCTGACCCTTGCTGACAGGTCAAAGTCTGGACCTTACTTTAGATTATGTATTTCCTGCTCTTCTGCCCTTCCCCCATTCATTGTGTCTCTCTCCCCTGTCTCTCTCTCTTTCTCTCTCCATGTCTCCCTCCATATCTCTCTCTCTCTCTCTCTCTCTCACACACACACACACACACACACACACACACACACACACACACAGATGGAGACGCACACGCACACGCACACACACACACTCCAAAAATTAATTTTAAAAATAAATAAATAAATAAACATTTAAAAAAGAAAGAAAGAAACTAGGTGCAAGTTTGGCTGGGTCAGTTAAGCATCTAACTTCAGCTCAGGTTGTGATCTTATGGTTCATGAGTTCTAGATCGGCATCAGGGTCTGTGCTGCAGCTCAGAGTTTGAATCCTGCTTGGAATTCTGTGTATCCACGTCTCTCTGCACCATCCGACCTTATGCCCTCTTACTCTCTCTCTCCCTCCTTCTATCTTTCTATATTTCAAACATAAATACGCATAAAACTCTCTTAAAATGTTTTTAATGTTTATTCATTTTGCACAGAGAGACAGAGACACAGCATGAGCAGAGAAGGGGCAGAGAGAGAGAGAGAGAGAGAGAGAGAGAGAGAGAGAGAGAGAGAGAGGAGAATCTGAGGTAGGCTTCATGCTCTGAGCTGTCAAACAGAGCCTGACATGGGGCTCGAATTCACAGATCATATGATCATGAACTGAGCCAAAGTCGGACACTCAACCACTGAGCCACCCAGGCTCCCCAAAACAGAAAACCCTTCTAACAATAAATAATTTAAGACAGGAAACATAAAACAATCTTCTGCTTTTTACTTGATTTCACAGGGCAGTGACTGCATATACATTGGATTTTCATGGTTTTATCTATGGCCAGTATCAGCAGCTCATTTCGGGGAAACTAAAAATATCAGGCACAAAATATTTTTTTAAGAGTAAAAGGGAAACTTAGAAACCTAAAGTTGTTTTCCTAAAGTTGTATATTTGCTTAAAATTCGTGGATATCAAATAATATTACGTGATAGCCATAGTAACACATGTAAAGTTCATCATTTCTACCTTTGCTCTTCTAAATGTGGAATAATAAGTTATCGGGCCTTACAGAACAACTGCTGTTTATTTGGGGTGCTTTCCCTTATCTGTCTTCCATATCACTGACATGTCCTTCCACATGCCGTCTTCTACAGGTGATTCCCTCTAGTGTTTTGTTTTGTTTTTTTTTTTTTTTTTTTTTACTTTTCAGCTATTATCTTCTTGAGCTCTGATTTTGTGTGTGTTTGCTATCTCTTAATTAAGGGTCTCACTTATTTCTTCCCTTTTCTCTGCAGCCCGGCAAGCATCTTGACCATCATTATTTATATTCTTTATTTAATTGAGGCACAATGCTTACCTCTGTTTCAGCTCTTTTCTGGGTTTTTTATTGTTCTTTCTTTTGGAGCATATTTCCCTGTCTCTCCATTTTGCTTACCTTTCTGCATTTGTTTCTATAGATGAGGCAGAGCAGCTACTCCTCCTACACTTGAAGGAATTGTCTTATATATGATTGTCCCCCTGGGTAGACTCTGTGTGCTAGTTGGTGACATTGGCTGGCTGGCTGAAGCCGTGGCTTGCATGGACTGGGAATCCTGGGGCTTTCTACATAGCAGGCATCCTGTCAGGATAGTTAAAGCTGAAGTGAACGCAGACTGGGGTGTCCCAGGATTCTGTGTGTTGAGGGTACCCTGGCAGGACAGCTGAAGCTGAAATGATTGCACGATGAGGCATGCTGGGGTGCTGTGTATAGGTGCCCTGTACAGGGTGGCTAGAACATAAGCAGTCTGGGGGTCAGATTGTCCTTGATCTCTCTATGCAGACGGTTCCTGGGCAAGATAGGTGAAGCTAAAGTGGGTACAAGCTGAAGGCACCTGGAGCTGTACATGCAGAGGATACCTTGCCAATATAGTTGAAGCTGAAGTGGATATAAACTAGGGTGTACCAGGACTTTCCACTGAGAGGGTGCCCTGAAGGGGCCGTGGGAGCTGAGGTGGGTTACAGTCCAGGAATGGCTCTTTTTATATGCTAGTTCCTCTTTAAAGTGTATTGTTTAAGGGGGGAAAGCATGTCATGGGTGTGTGTGTGTCCAGTGCAATTGGGGCTGGTGTGTATTGTGTGCCTGGAACTTACTGAGGCAGCAGGCCAGCTACAGCAACTGGACCCTGCTGTGGTCTATGCTTTTAAGGTGGATGGAGAATGTAGACAGCTGGGTGGCTCAGTGGATGGAGTATCCGACTTCAGCTCAGGTCATGATTTCACAGTTCATGAATTTGAGAACCACATATGGCTTGATGTTTGCAGTGTAGAGCCTTTCCTGAATCTTCTCTCCCCCTCTTTCTGCCCCTGCTCTGCTTGTATTCTCTGCTTCTCAAAAATAAGTAAACATTAAAAAATGTCGATGTAAAATGTAACCCTGCCATTCTCCCGTCTCTATGACCCAGAGAGAACTCCTGTGGCTCCTCTGTCATTGACAGAGTTCTAATGCTCTCTTTTATATGACAGTTGCTCTTTTCAAACTGCAGGGTGTGATTTTCTTTTTTTTTTTTTTTTCTTTCTTTTTTCTGCCCAAAGACAGAGGAGTCTGTTCCTGGTCCTTCCCCAACTGCCCTTGGCAACGTTAGGGGTGAGTGTTCCCTTTGTTACTGTCTCTCTGTCTTGCTGTTTTCTTTCTTTTCTGTCTTTCAATTTTCTATGTTTTGTTAGGCACAATCTGTGCAGTCAGTCCTCAGCTCCTCAGGAGGAATTGTTATATCAATGGGTGCAATCCCCAAGGAGCTGGACAAATTGGAAGTACACCTTCTGGCTGGTTCACCAGAAATGTAGTCAGGGAGTTCAGGAAAAAGAGTACCTAGCTCCAGGGGACCCAAAAAAGGTGAGGTTTGGCTACCCATTACTGACAAGATCGCATTTCAAAGGAACTAGTGGAGGTGAAATAAATGGGAAATTTATTCAGAGGCCGACACCAGAAATACAGCAGACTCACATCAAAGACTCTCTCTAAAGTGCTGAAAATACTTCCAGGTTTATGAAAGGAAAATGTGGGACAAAAATATGTAGGTATACACAGGTGGTCACTAAGGTCACGTTGGTCATTGTCTTGGGCTTGAGGGTGGAGACTTATTGGCTCAGGCAGTCCTTATTGCTAGAGTGGTAGATTCAGTTCCCAACAGGTGATACTTTGCTTTCAGGATCCTGAATTAAGAGATAAGCTGAGGGTGGGGAGGGGGCGCCTGGGTGGCTCGGCTGATTAAGTATCCTACTTCAGTTCAGGTCATGATCTCATGGTTCATGGGTTCATGCCCCGCTTTGGGCTCTGTGCTGACAGCTCAGAGCCTGGAGCCTGTTTCAGATTCTATGTCCCCTGCTATCCCTGCCCATCCCCCACTTGCGCTCTGTCTCCCTCTGTCTCAAAAATAAAGAATCATAAAGAAGGAGACAAGCTGGAAAGAAAAAGTTAATCAATTGGAATGTTTAAGGTCAATATGGAGGTAGTTAAAATCTTCTTTCACCTTGGAGGAGTTGAGTTCAAGGCCTTCCTACACAGCCATCTTGAACCGAAACTAGAATAGGGTCCCTCTGAATCCTATTTTGATTGGGGAAAGTTTGGGAGAAATCCAAGGAAGGAGACAATAAAAGCAAGGAATCTGCCAGTTCTGTGTACAAATCGACATACACACCAGTACCTCCCCTGATTACAAGTGTGGCATGTACAGTAAAAGGCATAGAAAAGGCCTTCAGATTGGAAAAAGTAAAAATAAAAATTATCTCGATTCTTTTATTTATTTATTTATTTATTTTTCAATTTGTATTTTGGAAAGCGAGAATGAGCAGAGACGGGGAGAGAAAGAGACAGAGAGAAAGACACAGAGAGAAGCTTAAGCAGGCTCCATGCTTAGCACAGAGCCCCACACAGGGCTCAATCCTCTGACCATGGGACCATGACCTGAGCTGCTGAACCCAGCAGTCTGGTAGTCAAATGATGGAGCCATCAAGGAGCCCTAAAAACTGCCGCGACACTTAAATCATGGGGTTATCAACATGAAACAAATTCTAAAGGGTATACATCAGTTTTCTAGAACTCAAACATAATTAAATAAGCCCCAGAATACACGGTCAATATATACAACTCAGTTTTATTTTTATACATAAGCAATGAACAATATGAATATGAATATGAATATGAAATGCTTTTAAAGAACCATTTAATATCACACCAAACATTGAAATATTACATTTAAATCTAACAGCCAAGCACAGGATATGTATGCTAAAAGCCACAGAAGGCTGATTGGATCAATCAAGGAAGATATAAATAAATGGAGAGATATGCCATATCTATCCATAGAAGCCTCGCTAGTAAGATGTCAATTATCAACTTGATCTAGAGATTCAACATAATCCCAGTCGAAATCCCAGGATTCTTTTGTGGATATCAGCAAGCTGATTCTAAAATGTGTGTGAAAAGACAAAGGAACTAGAACAGCCAAACAGCTCTGAAAAATAACCAAGTTGGAGAACTCATATTGCACAATTTTAAGACTCTATATAAACCTCCCGTAATCAATGCAGTGTGATAGTGAAGAAAGATGGAGACACAGGTCAAGAGATAGAACAGAGAATCCAGAAACTGACCCCATACACAAGCATCCTCACCCAACTTCTGATAATGACATATAGCCAACCTAACAGAAAAAGGGATATAGTCTTTCATCAAGTGTTACTGGAACAATTAAGTGTTCGTATGCAATAGTAATCAATGAACTAAGTAATTAATTGTTTAATTAGTTGGTTCATTGATTAATTAATTAAGAGAAGCCTTGACCTAAATTCATAACTTATACAAAAATTCACTCACATGGATCATAGATGTATGTGTAAAGTACAAAATTATAAAACTTTAATAAGAAAGAAGGAGTGATGTTGATTCATTGAATCATTCAATAAAAACTTTTGGAGCATTTAGAGTGAGACAACACAGTCTACACCCTGAGGATCCACTAGTGAACAAAAGGAGCAAGGATCACTGTGATCTTGGTGCTTAATAGTCCAGTGGGGGGACTGACAAAGATAATGGAAATAGAAATTATGGTAGAGAATAATGAATGGGGAAAAAAAGGAAATACATCTTGGAGAGGCTATAAGAATTGGGGGAGGGGTGTGAAATAGTAGACAGGGTAAAATACTAGACATAGAGGGTCCTGCTGAAAAAGGTGTCAGTTGAATAAATACCTCAAGGAAATGAGAGAACTACCTGCTGACGGGAAGGTGATCTAGGCAGAAGGACCCATGAATTTCCCAAGGCAGGAGTGTGAATGTGTGTACTGATGGGAAGCAAGGAGGCCAGTATAGACAGAGAAACGAGGATGAGAAGAAGGAGGAATAAAGAGGTGGAGGTTGTAGGTCAAGGAGGAGAAAAAGAGGATGAGGGAGATAAGGATGTAAAGACTGCCAGCAATAGACAAGGTGAAGCCAAATCTGGTCATACCTGTTCCTCGGCTTCACATTACCCGCTGCAGTTCTTTTTATTTTTTAATTGACATTTACTAAACTGTGTCTAGACCATGAAAAGCTAATTCTACTTGTAGCAACTAATTGAAGCAAGAAAATGGAACACCCTAAATGATCAATAGCAGTGTTTAAATAGGTTATGGCATGCTATGTGGCCTTTAAAATTCATAGCCCTGCAGAGCATTTATGACCTAGCGAAATGCTCATATCACTAGATGACCGGAAATGGGATTCACAGCTACATAGCTAATTTTGGTTAATGCATGTACATATACCTCTTCCCTGGCGATTATACCACAGTGTTAGAGGTGCTTACCTCCAGGGGCACCTGAATGGCTCAGTCGGTTAAGCATCTGGCTCCAGATTCCAACACAGTTATGATTCCACAGTGTGTGGGACCAAGCTGCATATTAGGCTCTGCACTGACAGCGTGGAGCCTGCTTATGATTCTATCTCTCTCTCTCCTCCCATCGCTCACTCTTGCTCATCTCTCTCTCATTCTCTCTCTCTGCCAAAAATACATAAACATAAAAAATGGTGTTTAGATATGCTTATCTCCAGGTGTTTGACTTATGACCATTTTTCTTTCTTTTTTATTTTTAATTTTCTAACTTTTCTGCCATAAACTTTAAGACTACCATAATCATAAAATAACGTTTCAAATAAATGACTCAGTCTAGTATTATTTAAATAATAAAGTGTTTCAATTTCATAAATTTACTAGGTACATTCAACATATCAAGGTTATTTTCAAATAGTCCAGTGTTAACGTTGCTAAGGTCTAGATTACAGTGGGAGTCTAGGGATACCTGGGTAGCTGAGTCAGCTGAGTGTCCAACTTCTGCTCAGGTCATGATCTCACAATTTGTGAATAAAAGCACCACACCAGACTCCGTGATATCAGCATAAAACTCACTTTAGATCATCTGTCCCCTCTGTTTGCCACTTCTCTGTTTGTGCTCTCTCTGTCTCAAAATCAACATTATTATTTTTTTCATTGTTTTAATTTTTTTAATGTTGATCTATTTTTAAGAGAGAGAGAAAGAGTAAAAGCCGGGTCAGAGAGAGAGAGAGAGAGAGAGAGAGAGAGAGAGAGAGAGAGAGAATCCAAAATCCAAATCCGATTCCGGGCTCAAACTGATAGACTGTGAGATCATGACCTGACCTGAAGTCAGATGCTTGACTAATTGAGCCACACAGGAGTCCATAAAAACTGTGAATTTATAAGAAATTACATTTGTTTGAAAATCATATAATTGGCTTTACGCCATATGCTATTGGCTTTAGGAAAGACTTTAGTGAACAGATTCATCAATCAACTTACTCTAATTAATATATTAACTTCCAAAATATCATCTTCAGTGGGTCTGCTCCAGGACCACATCATATTAAACACGAACAAACAAGCAAGCAAGCCAACAAACAGACAGGCAAAGAAACAAACAAAACAAGAACTAGTAGCAAATCATGACGCATAATGATCCATCCCACTGTCAACTTTTGTTACTATTTTTTTTGGCCAAAGAGCTTATTTCAAAGGATTCTATTGCTTTTAATACAGATGAACTTCTGCAAATAGTTCAGCATATAGGTTTGAGGACATACTGAAAATGTAAAGGAAATACATAATTTTATATTGTATAACCTTAGGCCTCTAACTTCCATGAAACTCCAAAAGGAGAACATTACCAGCACCATGAATTCTCTCCCTGCGATCACTCCCCATTCCTGCTCCATCTCCCTTCCCCAACGTAATTGATATCCTGACTCTGAGCAACAGAGATTAAATTAGTCCATGTTTGAATTTTATAAAAATATAATGGAATAATATGCATTTCTTTAGATCTGGCTTCTTCCGTTCAACATTATAACGCTCATCGATGTTGTTTTGCATAGGTGTAACTCAGGGATTGGTACTTCCATATTGTATTCTCTTACATGATTATTAAACAATTTACTTATCTCTTCTACTGTTGATTCACGTTTGGAATGTATGTTTCCATACTGTACTTATTATACGGAAGGCTGCTATGAACATTTCCCTTTTACTCTGCTCAGCATGAAGCGTATCTACTACAGGGCGTTAATGTTTAGTTAGCTGCCTTAGCCTTAAACCCTGGCTGTACATCAGAATCACCCTGATGTCTGGATGTCAGTTCCACAGATCATTCTAATTTGAGCTTGGGTTAAGAACCACGAGGGTAGATGTTGAAATCCCCAGACAAAAGGAGGAGATGAATCCAGTTTAAGGAATTCTCAATGGGTTCCTCTTTCTGGACAATAAAATGCAATGCAAAAATTATTTTGTGGCCATATTGACATCACTTTCCTCCCCCTCCCCCTCCCCCTCCTCCTCCCCCTCCCCCTCCCCCTCCCCCTCCCCCTCCCCCTCCTCCTCCTCCTCCTCCTCCTCCTCCTCCTCCTCCTCCTCCTCCTCTTCCTCCTCCTTCTTCTTCTTCTTCTTCTTCTTCTTCTTCTTCTTCTTCTTCTTCTTCTTCTTCTTCTTCTTCTTCTTCTTCCTCTTTTTTCATAAAGCTCCTACACAAAAAGACTACCTATAGGCTTTAAGAGACTCTGCATGGCTTCCATAATATGTTGAAATTTCCCCAAATTCTCAAAGGAAACGTCTTTAGACATGTTTGAAAAATATGTGTTCCATGATACGGCACACTTGAGTGGGAGATTAGGGTATCAAATATCTAGACATGCCCTAGTTAGGTATCCCAGCTCCATAAATACTGAGACTGGAAAAGGCAAGAGTTAATTTTCCATGGTCCAGATAAAGACAGAATTAAATGAGATCTCCTTAGTAGTAACTGTTACAACTGAAAATTTAGTTGGTGCTCTTTAATTTTCTAGTTTTCTGAAACTGCTTTTTGGATTCATGACCAGAATCTGTCTTGATGAATATATGTCAGAGAATGAAAGCGAAAAACAAACAATGTGACTCTAGAAAGTACTGCAACAGTTAACATTGAGGTATCACAAAACTCTGAAAGCACATTCTTCAAGTTCAGTCTCCAATACGCATTGAGAGGTAGGAGAAAACAGATGTCATGGTATAACTCTTTTGTGAAACGTGAAGATATGTGCAGTAAGTTATTATTTTTGTGAAGTTAGGTAATTGCCTTTAGTTTGTGATGTAAACGTTGTTTCAAGGTTGCGCTTGAATCCGAAAATTCCTTTAGCAGACTCCCCTCCCACCTGATATGATGTTGACTCCACCACTTCACCAAGAATGATTTCTAAACTTTGACCATGTTTGAGTGTTTATAAAAGTTTCTGGAAGCATGGAAGACCTCATCTTTGCCTTCAAGAAACTTACAATATTTGAGGGTAGGAAAAACCCAAACACCATACAAAGCACAGTAAGACTTGAAGGTCAAGTTTCATGTATCAGGAGAAGTCCACTGAGCTGAGTTGATCAGTAAAGGCATCTCAGAGGCATAGCACAAAAAATCTTAAAGGATGACCAAATTTTTGGCTGGCAGGCAGAAAGGAGAAGGACAAAGGAGACAAAAGCAAATGTGTGGGAAAAAAGGAGGGGCAGGCATTCCAAGAACAGTGAGAACAACCCTGTTGGAGTTTGAGGTTCTTCTACAACATTGGCCATTAAGTATTTGTGACGATGACCAAGACTGGGTAGAAGATGAGGTACCTACATCACCCATCAATTCCATAATCTTATGTAAGAAGGTCTTGTTGACAGTGAAGAATTGGAGACCATCAGTTAGAACCTCAAGATGGTAATAACAAAGCAATTTGGTAGACACAAAACAATGAAAAGTGAAAATTCTAAGCAAACTTATGTAAGTATGTGAATTAATACCCAATCAATAAGCAATTGAAATCCATGACCAACTTAAGACCCCTCTTGTGTCTCTCTGTTAATGGGACATTGTCTTCAGTTGCTCAAGGGGAAAGAGACTCACTGTCAGTCGTCCCCTCCTCAACGTCTTTCCTGTGATGCATTCAGCAGCAGGGGTTTTCAACTCCACCTCCGACGTATGCGAAGCCAGCTAGTTTCTCACCACCTTCTGCCTACTCTCCATTTTCGTTCTTAGCCCCATGCTGCCTTTCCCTTCCAACCAAAATCCCAGTTCATTCTTTTCACTGCATCAGGAATGCAATCCAAAAATCCTGAATCTGAGCAGTTCATTCCTCTGCTTAAAACAACCCTCTAATCTCCACTGTACTCAAAATGACACATAGAATCTGTAACGTGACCACCAGACGTTGGCAGTCCTGCCTTGTCACCCCTCTAATGCCATCTTTCCTCATTCTCCTTTCATTAGGTGATTGGGACCGTCTCTTCTCCTGGTTTCTCAAATTAGACCCACGTAGGTTCCGCTTAGAATGCATTTTGTGTTCGCTAGTTTCCTTACCATTCTTGCTACGGGTCCAAGTTTGAATAAAGGACTTTTCTCCCCAAGAAACCTTTGTGGGCCAATCCTCTAATCGACATCTGTCCGCTGTGTCATTCCTTCTCATAACATTTAGTCTTTTATTTAACAGCATTTGCCACAAGTTGAAACTACACATGGACCTTTTGTAGCTACGTTTTGAAACATCCTGAATATATGGAGCGTGCATGTTTGATTATCACTGTGTACTTGAACCTAATAACACCTGACACCTAAGGTGCTCAATATGTATATCCACAGTGCCTGAAATAGGGGACTTTTAACTATCTCCCGGTGTGCTGGACTGCAATATACATTCAAGTATTCAATAATCTCTACCACCAAATTTATTATTCATATACAAAAAAGGGAAAGGTCACCTCCTCAAGAATAGGAAAAACAGTTTGCCTCGTTGATAGCTTCTATGGTGTAGCTTACATTTTGACCTACAAAAGACCCCACCCTGGAGATACAGGTTGCATGGATGTAGTGACAACTATGAAGAAATCAAAACACAATACAGTGTTTATTGAGTGTAATGTGACAGGATTTTTCCCACAAGTTTTACAGCATTATCAATAATCTCACAACTATACTGAACATAGGCGTTATACTTCCCCTTTACAAATTGGAAAAGCAAACTGTGAGGTATCATTTGCATACATTCTAAGATCTGGCTGGTAGAAGAAATTGATGGGGCCAGGTAATTTAAAAAATCCACAATTTTGTCCAAGGTAACCTCTGGGAAATCAGAAAATGAGCGGCTTTCATAAGCGCAGCTGCCCAGAGCGTTTCGGAGGAGCCATCTGTGTGGAGCCCGGGCTTTGGCGCCATCACATCTCCAGGATCTCACTACCAGGAGAAACCCCCATTGTTGGGAAGGGCAAGAACATCCATCCATGGCAAATTAAGGTGTTTTAACCCCTGTCAAGGTAGTGCAAACCTCCAATTACTTCATTTGGTACTTCAAGGAACAAATCAAAGCACACCTCGTGGGATTTTCAAAAATCATTCTGAGACGAGAAATCAAACAACGAAAGTCATAGCAACGCAAAGCAAGTAACACTTTCCAAAACACACCTCCAGAAGGGCCAGGCCATGGAGAGAGGATGAGCCCACTTTAAAGTAGGAGTGCTCTCAGGTGCAGAGCACATAAAACAAAACAAAACAAAAACAAAACAACAACAACAACAACAACAACAACAACAAAAACGTTAAAACACATAAGGAATAGAAAACTATCCACAATGATGAAACAGAAGAATTCCCCTCAGACGAAATTCCAGGAGAAGTGACCATTAAAGAATTGATCAACATAGATAAAAGCAGTATAACAGCAAGAATTTAGAATAATTGTCGTAAGATTAATTACTGGGCTTGAAAAAAGGCATACAAGACAACAGAGAATTTAGTATTGCAGTGATAAAAGAACTAAAACATAGCCATGGTTAATTAAAAAGGCAATGACATAGGGATTGATTTTAATCACTGATACAAAAACAGATAAGCTGGAAACTTGGATGTCCATTACCCAAGTTAATAGTTATGTGATTGTAGCAAGAGGTAATTCTCAAAACTATATTAAATAATGAAAACCAGAAAGCTAAAATATGTCAAGGTTTAAATACCTAGCATGAGCCGTGCAGCTGTATAGTTGTTTAAAATTCCCAGGATTTTACGTAGATAAATTACAGATCTTACAAACAACAACAAACAGATTAGAAGGATGGTTCAAAACCAAGGATTGCAAGATTGCAGTAAGGACATAATATTTGGGAGTAATCGCGGTGGGTGGGAGGAAGAAAGGTCCAGGGGCAGATGGAGGGTCTGTAAATGGAAGCTGGCATGCTAGCAAAGGTGGAGACTTGTTACTTCCACTCCTTTACTCCAGAACTTGTTGTCCCCAGCATGTGGTGTCCACTTAGCATAGGCTTCAGAGATGGAGGATGGATAAGCTGCCCATTGTAATTAGGAGAAAATATTCCACCCCCAGAATTCACTAATTGGCCTTTCTATAATGTTTACCCTCTTACTGGCATTGCTAAAAGTACCTACATTCTCTATACCACCATAGAACAGGTGGATTTTCCCTTGTCAGCCTTTGCTCACTTGCTTGTCGGTTTATTGGTTCACCTGTGGCTTTATTCACCACTCACCGAAAACTGACTGAGGGACTCTGTGTGCCAGGCTCTGTTCTCGAGGTATACCCCTGCCTCCGTGGTGGTTGTGGGTAATTCTTGACTTCTGGGCTTCCAGCTACTACATCAGGGGGCCTCTCCATCACCTTCTGTTGCTTTTTCATTGTCATTGGGCAGGTGTCTGCCTGCTTCTTCTCTCTAATTATGTACACGGTAGAAATCAGTGCTTTGGGAACATGGATGACTGCAAGAACAGACTCCTGGACGTGTCTTTTCCCTTGGGGAATTTGCATATTTGCGCATATTTGTATCTCAAAATGTAGTTTATCCTAGAGGTAGACATTTTAACAAAGCAAACACACAGTCCAGAAGGGGCTCAAGAAACAAAATCGTTGGATGTGTCCCCGAGCCTGGTAGCAATGCAGGTGGGCTAGAAGCCTACAGATATGGAGCTAGACTGTTGTTGGATGACAGCTTCACTGTGCATCTTCAGCCAGGAAGTGGTACAGCTGGAATGAGAATTCTCGTAGTGTGATTCTTGGCCTGGTGTTTTCCTGCTGACTCATTGGCCTGGGAGGGCTGAGACCTTTTGGAACTTTGTTGCGTTTTGCTGCAGAGTCAAACACTAGCTATGTTTGTCAGGTAGTTATAGAATGGGCTTTGACATCAAGGTGGGGTGGGGGTCAGGGATACCTGGCAGGAGGGAGGAAACTGCACAGGCAGGAGAGTGGGACTGACAGAGGCTGTTTTCTTCCATTTTGTTCTGAGCAGACCTTAGTGAGGATGTCTAGTCCTGATTACTGGTGAAGTTTCTGTACTGGCCATGGAGTTGGGCCGGCACCTTAGAGAGATTCTGAAAGTCTGTGGGAAGTGTGTTTGTGTGTGTATGTGTGTGTGTGTGTGTGTGTGTGTGTGTGTGTGTGTGTGTGTCAAAGAAAGAGAGAGAGAGAGACAGAGAGAGAGAGAGAGAGAGAGAGAGAGAGAGAGAGAGATGGAGAGAGAGAAGTCCCAGTATGGGATTGTGATATTTTATCGGATTGCCTCTTCAATTCATTTTCAAAGGATTCAAATCACAGGGAATTTTTCTTAAAATGAAAAGTATGTACTGAGGTTAATCCTAATAACATTAATCAGAAAATAAGATCTAGAATTTGATGTCCATCAATTTATAAATAAATCCTTCTTGGGCAGAGTGGTCAACATGGTGGAGAAGTAGGGGGATCTGTACATCCCATGTCTCTCAAACAAAGTGCTGAACGAAAGTATTTTGAACCCCAAAAGTCTGCGAGAAAAACAGCCTGAATACTCCTGAAGGAAATGTGACAACTTGAGAAATGACAGGTGGCTGATTGTGAACTGAGGTACATAAATTGGGCCAAGTAGGAATGGAGGGAAGAGATCCTCTTCTGCGGAGAGACAAAAGTAAGAAAAAGAGTGGCTCCGGAAGTGTAGGGCTGTATGTGGATAAGAGGAGAACCTCGGACTGGGACTGAGAGGGATCTTATCTCTAACTATGGGGCTTTCTTGGGTCTGGGGCTAGGCTCCCTGTTTGCGCACCTGGGGAGGAGAGGAGCCAGCATTGGTTTCAGGGGTAGATCAGGGGCACAGTCCACAGAAGGAGACAGTAGCCCCTCCCTGGAGGGCTGTGCAATAGAACAAAGCCTGCCTGCATCCACCACCCCCCAGATCAGTGGCTGCGTCTAGGGCGCAGTCTGCAGTAGGAGAAAGTGGCCCCCTCCCTGGGGGCGTCGCTGTGGGACAAAACAATGCCTGCCTGCATCCACCATGCCCAAGCTCAGCAGTGAGGTCAGCAGGGCAGTCCAAGGCAGGAAAAGGCGGGGCTCCCTGAAGCACAGCAGCACAAAGATAGCCAGGAAGACATTTGTAGCAGCACAGAGAGGCACTTCCCCAGTGCCAGAGCACACGGAACGGGTCTGCGAATCCTAGACAAGCGCTATGCCAAAGGAGTCAGCGGAGCAAGAAGGACCACCCTGCGTGTACCCTGGGCACCATGAGGACAACTGGAACGGAGTACACCAGGTCATGGAGACGAGGCTGGACATCACCATTTCCCCACAACCAGCACCACCACCACCACCACCAAGGCGGGACCACAGGGATCAGTCCGAGGGTCCATAGTGGAGGTGGGACCAGCCTACCCCAAACCACGCCCCTCTGTGCTGGGTACCTGCTTATCTGATGGAGCAGGGTAGGCGCTGTGGAACCAGGCAGGTCCATCATCCGGACCAGTGATGCTGCATAGACTGGATTAATTCCGGGACAACTCTTGTTATTTAGACATACTCTCCCTTCCGATCTCTTCCTTCTTTTAGGTTGATAACTCTGCTTATTGGTTTGCTTAAGCAGACACCTATAATCCATTCCCTTGATACATTTCCTACCTATATTTCTATACTTTCCTTTCTCTCTCTCTGGAATAATCAAGCCATCTAGTTTCTCTGCCTGGGTAAACTTATCTTCCTTTTGTTCCCACACCTCCTTCCTTATTTTCCTTTCTCTCTCTCTCTGCATTAAGCCATTTAGCCTCCCAGTCTGGTCAATATATATATATTTTTTTTTTCCTTTTCCCCACTCCTGTCATTTCCCTCTTTATATGTGTTCTTCCAAAAGCAACACCTCTACCGTGTTCTTTACTTGTAGCTGGTGTTTCTGGTTTGTTTGTTTTGTTTCGTTTTTGATTTCAGACTGTTTTTCTGTGTGAGTGAGCGTGTGTGTGTCCATTTATTTATTTTAGTTGCACGTTTCCTTCCATGTCTCTGTTTCCTGTGTGTTCGTTTGTTTGTTTTCCTTTCCAGGGCTACTTCAAGGAACAAATAAAAGCACACCTTGTGGAGGGTCAAAAACATCATGACGAGTAGAGAACTCAAAGAGCCAATGCCACAACAACAGAGAGCAAGTAACACTCTCCAAGAAACACTACCTGCAGGGCTAGAACCTGCACAGGGCGTGACTCCCATTTCATATAGCAATTCTTGCAGGCGCAGAGCAAATAACAAGCTTGTAAACCTCATAAGAGAGAAAATTAGCCAAAATAATGAAACAGAAGAAGCATTCCCCTCAAAAGAAGTTCCGGGAAGAAGTGGACATCTAACGACTTGATCAAAACATATAAGCTACATATCAGAATTTAGCATAACAGTCAAAGGATGAATTGTTGGGATTGGCAAAGGCATAGAAGACAGCATGGAATCCATTATTGCAGAGATCAAGGAAATAAAAAGTGGTCATGATGAATTTAAATGGTATAAATGAGGGGCAATTTAAAATGGAGGCAGCCGCAGCGCGGATTGAAGAGACAGAGGGGAGGCTAAATGAGTTAGAAGATAAAAACATGGGGGAAAGGAGGTGAGAAAAAGATAGAGAAAAAATTGAGAATCGAGAGGGGAGAATTAGAGAACTAAGTGATGCAATCAAAGTGAACAATATCCATAGCACAGGATTTCCAGAAGAGAGCAAAAAGGGGTGTGAAGATGACCTTGCACAAATCATAGCTGAGAACTTCCACAATCTGGGGAAGGAAACTGGCATTGAAACCAAACGGGCACAGAGAACTCCCTTCAGATGTACCTTGAGTTGATCTCCTGTACAACATATAATAGTGAAACTGGCAAAATACAAGCATGAAGAGAGAATTCTGAAAGCAGCTAGGGATGAGTGGACCTTAACGTACAAAGGTAGAAGTATTGGGATAAGAGCAGACCAATCTACTGAAATCAGACAAACCATAAAGGAATAGGGGAATCTTCAATGTGATGAATAGGAAAAATATGCAACCAAGAATCCTTTATCCAGCCAGCCTGCCATTCAGAATCGAAGGAGAGGTAAAGGTCTTCCCAAACAAACCAAAACTGAAGGAATTCATCACCGCTAAACCATCCCTGCAAGAGACCCTAAGAGGGATTCTATGAGGGAAATGTCGCAAGTATCACAAAGTGCCACAGACACCAGTACAAGCATGAAAAGTACAGACATCACACTGCCTCGGAACCATAGCTCTCCATAATAACACTGCATGGAAGTGGAATAAATGCTCCAACCAAAAGACATAGGGTATCAGAATGGATAATACAAAACAAGACCCATCTATTTGCTGTCTTACAAGAGACTCCTTTCAGACCTGAGGACACCTTACTATTGAAAGTGGGGGGATGGAGAACTACCTTTCATGCTACTGGGAGTCAAGGGGAAACTGTATTAGCCATACTTATATCAGACAAACTTGACTTTAAATTAAAGTTTGTAGCAAGAGATGTTTAAGGGCATTATTAAATAATTACTGCGTCTGTCCATCAGGAGGAGCTAACAATTATAATGACTATGCAGTGAATTCGGAAGCACACAAAGATTTAAAACATTTAATCACAAACATTAACAATCTCATTGATAAGAATATGGTAATTGCAGGGGGCTTTAAGACTCAACTTACAACAATGGACATAAAATCTAGACAGAATCAGGAAAGAAACAATGGTCCTGAATGATACATTGGACCAGAAGGACATGTCAGATATTTTAGAACTCTACATCCCAAAGCAGCAGAGCATACTTTCTTCTGGAGTGCACGTGGAACATTCTGCAATAGAGACCACATACTGGGTCACAAAAAACCTTCAGTAAATATAACAGAATTGAGATGACACCATGCACACTTTCAGGTCACAATGTTTTGAACTTGAAATAAACTACAGGAAAGAGTCTGCTAAACCTCTAAAAGCATACAGGTTAAAAAACATCCTACTAAAGAACAAATCAGTCAAACAGACAATTAGAAAAGAAATTAAAAGACATAAGGAGGGGCGCCTGGGTGGCGCAGTCGGTTAAGCGTCCGACTTCAGCCAGGTCACGATCTCGCGGTCCGTGAGTTCGAGCCCCGCGTCAGGCTCTGGGCTGATGGCTCAGAGCCTGGAGCCTGATTCCGATTCTGTGTCTACCTCTCTCTCTGCCCCTCCCCCGTTCATGCTCTGTCTCTCTCTGTCCCAAAAATGAATAAAAACCGTTGAAAAAAAAAATTTTAATAAAAAAAAAAAAAGACATAAGGAAACAAACAAAAATGAAAATACAACAATCAAAACTTTTTGAAAAAAAATTTGATTAAAAAGATGGTAAAAGGGTTACCGAAGCTGAATTTTGCATACTTGAGACAGCATGTAATGCACTAAGGAGTCAGAGTGCTTGGGGTAATGGCCATTTCCATAACTTTCTTAGTTCTGTGACCTTGAGCAATTATAACATCTCCTTCAGCCTCAATTCCTTCTTCTGTACACAGGGTCAATTGAGATGCTTTATCAGGTAACGTGCTTGCCACAGGGAAGTGATTGGTAGCTGTAACTTCATTGTTTTGCCCCTGGTATTCCCAGGACTCCTGCCAGGGAACCTGGAGGCTGTGTGCTGGCCTGAATCTGCAGCATTTTCAGGCAAATTGTTCACCCTGTGATTAAGTCTTCCGTTTCACTGAGCCCTTGATTCACCCCATGTGTTCTGGCATCTGCTGCCCTGCGTGGGTTCCCTCCTCCTTTTTAACACCCTTACTTGGTTTTGTGTGATACAGTGATCACACCACCTGAGCATCAGTTATTAGCAATAAGCGTGACTCCTATGAGTAGCTATGGTATTCTGATTATTCCCACATAAAGCTAGTTTCTGAAGCTCTGATTATCTGCTAAATTACACCAATGCATATTTTAGAAGACTCTTTTGTTGTTGTTGTTGTTGCTGCTGCTACTGCTGTTGTTGTTGTTGTTGTTGTTGTTGTTGTTGTTGTTGTGTTTATTGTTTAGAAATCATTTGCTTCAGGTTCATCTAGTCTATCCAGTAACACCTGCAATAACATTGAGATAAACCTTGGTGTTACCTGTTTTCACTTTTTAACGCCAGTGGATTTTGGTTTTGGTTTTCTTTTTCAGACTCCCTTTGGGAACTTCTATTTCTTCCATCTTCTCGCTCATGTTTCCTACATAGACAACGGATTGTTTGCTAGTTGCTGTCTCTGGGACGTTGTTGCTGTTTGCCAGGTGTTAGTATTGGCATGCCAGGCCTGGGGTGTTCATTCTTTCAAGGATTTTTGTTCCAGGTCTTCATGACAAAGGCAACAGAATGAAGAAGGTACTGAGTTGAAGTACTTAGAAATTCACTTCAACTAGGACTGCCGGAGGAAGTGGGCACTGCATTTAGAGGAGGAGACACAGAAATGAACCACAAGTGAGCAAAATGAGTTGGGTATAAGAAAGAAAAATAATTCCAGCACGATAGTCAAGTTTTCTTTGCTTTTATTTGAACTATGGGATAAATGTGTAACAGACTACAAACCCTTACGATTTGGGCTGCTTATTTTTATTTTAATGTTTGTTCGTTGGTTGGGTGGGTGGGTGGGTGGTTGATTTACAGTGTGTGTGAGGAAGGGGAGGGGATGAGCGAGGGGGAAGAGAAAATTCCAAGCAGGCTCTGTGCAGAGTGTGACCTGGGGCTTGAAACCACAAATGGCGAAATCATGACATAAACTGAAACTAAGATTAGGTCACTCAACTAACTGAGCCACTCAGGCTCCCCTTGGCTGCTTATTGTATTTGCACATTGGGTCTTCGTGTTAGAAACACCATAGGGAGTGGTGTACATGCATGATCTAAGGAAGGTGCAACTATTTAGATCTGGCTAATTTTTTTTCCTTATAACACTTTATTCAGGAGTAATATTTCATAAGTTTATTAGAAAGACAGATTGAAGAAGGTAATTGGGAGGAAATCAGGTAAGGAGTCATTGCAGTTGACCAGGAGAGGTGAACATGACAGGAATTAGTGTGGACGCAGGAAATGGAGAGATGAGGACAGATGTGGTATTTTTTTGAAAATGCTTTTTGTTGTGTAATTAACAATTATATAAAATAACTCTTTTGGTGCATAGTGCTTTGAGTTTTAAAGATTGTATATACTCATGTAAATGTCACCCTAGTGATAATACAGAAGAGTTCTGTTCCTGGGGCACATAGGTGGCTTAGTCGCTTAAGCATCCCACTCTTGATTTCGGCTAAGGTCATGATGTCACTGTTCTTGAGTTTGAGCCCCTGTGCACGAGCCTACTTGGGATTATCCCTCTCTACCTCTTTTTCTGTGCATTCCCCTCTCTCACTCTCTGTCTCCCCCCCCAAAAAAAAAATTAGACGCAAAGAGAACAATTCCATCAGCTCCCAGAATTCCCCCATGTTGAATCACTGTCACCCCACCCCTGAGGCCTGGCAACCATCTATCTCCAACTTTAATATCATATAAATGAATCCTTATTGTAGGTAACTTTATGAGACTGGTTTCTTTCATTCAACATCAAGCCTTTACAATACATCTGTTTCTTAGTGTTTCCCTGTACGGATATACCAGGGTTTGTTTAACCATTCATTTCCTGAAGGAAATTTGTATTTTTCCATTTTTGTCAGTTATGATTAGAGTTGCGGTAAACATTTGTGTGCATGTTTTTTTGTTTTTGTTTTATAAACATAAGTTTTCACTTCTCTAGAGCAAATGTCTAGGAGTCAGATTTATGGGTCACATGCAAGTATTAGGTATTGTCTTTAAAAAAAATAGATGTATTTCATGGGCTCCTGGTTGGCTCAGTAGATTGAGTAGCTGACTTCAGCTCGGGTCATGATCTCACGGTTTGTGAGTTCAAGCCCCATGTTTGGCTCTATGCTGACAACTCGGAACCTGGAGCCTGATTTGGATTCTGTATCTCCTCTCTCTCTCTGCCCCTCCCTGCTCACACTCTGTCTCTCTTTATCCCTCAAAAATAAGTAAAGATTGAAAAAAACATTTTCAATATGTGTATAGCAGTATCTCAGGGCAGTTTTAATGTGTTTCCCTGAAGCCTAGTGTTGTGGAGCATCGTTTTGCGCACTTCAATGTATGATATTCTGGACACAAGACCTTTGCTGGATATATGATTTGGGAATATTTTCTCCAAGTCCATAGATTGCCTTTCTGTTCTTTTCACAGAGTCTTTTACCACGCAAAAGTTTTAGTACTAATGAAGTGCAATTTAGAGATATTTTTTCTTTTATATGAATCCAATTTATACACCTTATAACTTCAGATATACTTTGTACTCCTTGTTCATATATTTGCTATTCTATACCAGCATCAGAATGTTTTCAGTTTGTTGCTATTGGTTGCACAAGTTGTATACTGCACAGTTCTAGGGGACATGATTTATATGAACTATAGTGCGAATGGTAACCCTCAAATCTGTAAAATGTACAACTTGTACACACATGTATTATCTCCTGGAGGGTCTTTTCTACTGTACAGATTGCAGTCATGGCTGTGGTTCTGTTTTACTTTCCTTGTCTTTAATTTATCATGTGGAGTGTATACTGAAGCCAAATTTAAGAAGGTCCTGTTTGTGAGCTATCAAAAGGTAATATATTCTCACTGATTCTCAACTAGCTGGGGCCTATTCTTGGGGTATAGCAACATCTGGCTTTCAAGCCTGTTCCCTTAATTGAATCTATTAATTTGCATTCATGAAAACTGGAAACTCTCTTCAGCCAGCCAGTTTTAGCTACATACCCGTGATTTTAAAATTCACCTCTAAACAAATGACTAAAACTTTAATATTTGTAGAATCATCGGGATTTGAAAAAAAAGGAACAATATAAAAAAGCTGGAAAAAATCAACAGAATATCATATAAAAACAAAATATCATTTGCAGGGAATACTTTGGCTCCATGTAATTCTCTATTTGCTCTGAGTAGCTCTAAGTTGGTGGATGACGTCCCTCTGACAATATGAATGTACATTCAGTGTTACAAGATGTTTGTTTTGTCAATACTTAGTTCCTCTAAAGATGGAATCAGAAATTATTAACTGATCAACAGTTAGTGTTGTAGCAGAATCAGGAACAATTCAACAGAACAGGCCTGTTCTGGGTGTGTTCTTATAGAATTATATAATTATGTCCGTTATTACTACAGGTGTCTTCACCTACCTGGCCTCTTCATAATCAGCTAGAGTAGCATTTCAGAAAGCATCCCATTCTTCTCCACTGAAATGGTGAAACATTTTTTTTTAATTTTGTGTCTATATTTATTTATTTTTGAGAAAAAGAGTGAGACAAAGTATGAGTGGGAGAGAGGCAGAGAGAGGAGGAGACAGAATACGAAGCAGGCTCCAGGCTCTGAGCAAGTGGTCAGCACAGAGCCTGATGCAGGGCTCAAACCCATGAACTGTGAGACCATGACCTGAGCTGAAGTCGGACACTCAACCGACTGAGCCACCCAGGCGCCCCATGAAATGGTGAAACTTTTATGATGCTAGTTGTAGGTTTTTTGGTGGGGATTTGTTTTTGTTTATTTTATAAAAGTCCTTTATCAAGTTGATGAAGCCTCCATGGACTCATAGTTTGCGGAGAGAATGTTTTATTTATTATGAATGGAGGTAACAATTGCCTTGTCTGCATCTGTTTCTAAGACCATCTGATCATTATCCGGTCTTTCTTCTTTAGCTTATTGTTGTGAGGGGTTAAACTAATTGATTTTTGAATATTGAACCAGTCTCCCATACTGGTACTAAATCCCTCTTGGTTATGGATGTATAATTCTTTTTACACATTGTGGGATTTGATTTGCTAACATGTATTGGGTATTTTGTGTCTATGAAAATGCAAGACACTGGTCTCCAGTTTTCCTTTCTTATAATGCCTTTACCTTGTTTTGTCAATGCTGGCCTCCTAGAATGAGGAAGTTTTCCCTCTGTTTTTATTTTCGGGAAGAGATTAAAGGACATTAGCATCATTTTTTCCTGTAAATGTTTGCTAGAATTCTTCAGTGAAACCATGTGGGCCGGATGCTTTCTTTTGGGAAGGTTATTCGTCCTTGACTCTATTTACTTAATAAATATAGGCCTATCCAGATAATCTATGTTTCCTTATGTGGCTTTTAGTAGTGTGTGTCTTTTATTTGTTTTCTATATTTTTCTAAAACGTTTTCATTTATTTCTGAGAGAGAAATGTAGAGTGGAAGGTGGGAAGGGGCAGAAAGGGAGGGGGATGCAGAAGCTGAAGCAGGCCCCAGGCTCTGAGATCTTAGCACAGAGCCTGACACAGGGCTCAAACCCATGGGCCAGAAGATTATGACCTGAGCTGAAGTCAAACATTTACTGACTGAGCCACCCAGGTGCCCCATCGTGTTCATCTTTTAAATAATTGATCTGTTTCATATAAGTTATGTAATTTGCGGGCATAGAGTCATTCATAATATTTTCCATTATCCTCTTGATGTTCATGGTATTGGTAGCGGTTATGTCTCTTTCATTTTTGATATTAGCCATTTGTGCCTACTTTTTTCCTTGGATAACCTAGTTAGGGGTTCATTGCCTTTATTGATATTTTCAAAGAACCATCTTTTGATTTCTCTATTGATTATCTCCAGTATTTTACTATATTTTATCTTATTGATATCTGTTCTAATTATTATTTTTTTTAATTATTATTATTTCTTTTCTTCTACTGCAGCCTTCAACTGTACCTCCTCCCCTATTTTCCTAAGGTGGAAGTTTAGGCTACTAATTTAAGGTCTTTCTCCTTTTCGATTTTGTTACATTTATTTACTTACTTTGAGAGAGACAGAAAAAGCATGTACGTGAGCAGCGGCATGGCAGAGAGAGGGAGAGAGAGAATCCCAAGCAGGAACCCAATACAGGGGATTGATCTCATGACCATGATAGCATGACCTGAGTGGAAACTAAGAGTTGCATGCTAAAACGACTGAGCACCCAGATGCCCAAAGATCTTTCTACTTTTCTAATAAATGCATTCAATGTTTTACATTTTACTGTAAATCATGTTTTCAGTGCCCCCCCAGCCCCCGTCCTGCACATTTTGGTAGGTTGTATTTAATTTCCTTTGAGTCCAAACTACTTTGAAATTTCTCTCAAGATTTCTTCTTTGATGTGTTATTTAGAAGTATGTTCTTTAATCTCTAAACATCTGGGGATTTTTGCTGCTATCTTTTTATTATTGCTTTCCATCCAGTTTAATTCCAGTGTGGCCTGACAGCATACTTTGTATGGCTTCTAGTCTTTGAAATTTGGTAGGATGTGTTTTATGGCCCAGAACATGTTCTGACTTTGTGCATGTTCTGTGTGAACTTGAGAAACATGTTTATTCAACTACTGTTGGACAAAATATTCCATACGTATCAGTTAGATCTAGGTGATTACTGCTACTGCTTAGTCCAGCTGTAGCCTTACCTATATCCTTCTAGACCTGTCCGTCACTGACAGAAAGGTGTTGAAGTCTCCACTATAATAATGAATTTTTCCCTTTCTCCTTGAAATTCTAAAAGTTTTTCCATCATGTATTTTCATTCTCTGTTGTGAGACATAGAAAATTAGGGATTGTTATGTTTTCTTACAGAACTGACCCTTTTATCTCTCTAGATAATCTCTTTATATAATGACACTCTTTATCTCTCTAGAGTTTCCTTGTTTGGAAGTTTGCTTTGTCTGGAATTAATGCAATTACTCCAACTCTCTTTTGATAAGCATTAGCATGATAAATCTTTCTTCATCCTTTTACTTTTAATCTATCTGTACCTTTATATCTCATGTGAATTTCTTATAGACAATATAGAGTTGCATCTTGTTTTTGGATCTCCTGTGACAATCTCTGAGCTTTAACTGGTATATTTAGACTATTCACATTTGATGTGAGTATTGATATAGTTGGAATAATATCTACCATGTTTGTAACTGTTTTCTATTCACTGCATTTATACTTTGCTTCCTTTCTATCTTCACCTTTTTCTGCCTTCTGGATGTTAATGCAGCAGTGGGTATATTCCATTTTCTTCTTTCTCTTAGCATATTCACTATACTTTTTTATTTTAAACAGTTGGAGTGGTATCCCCTTTATTTGCATTTGAATTACTCATTTATAACTAGTCAAATTCCTCTTTGAAATCACACTGTACCACTTCACAGGTAGTGCAGCTACCTTATAAAACTTTCTCAATTCCTCCAACCCATGCCTTCTAATATTGAGGTCATCTACCTCCTTATCCATGTGCTATGATCAACCGAGTATATTGTTGCTGTTATCACTTTAAACAAATTGTTATCTATCAGATAAGTTGGGAATGAGAAAAATAAAATATTTTATCTTACCTTCCCTTATTCCTACTCTAATCCTCTTCTTTTTTAAACATAGATCTGAATTCCTTATCTATAACCTATATCCATATTCCTTTTTCTAAAGACCTTTCTCTTGAGAGAGACAGGGGGCACAAACGAGCAAGGGGCAGAGAGAGAATCCCAGGACAGGCAGAGAGAGAGGGAGAGATAATGCGATCTCACTCAAAGCATGGCTCATGCTCACTTGCAGTGGGGCTGGGGCTCACTTGATGTGGCACTTGAACTCACAAACTGTGGGACTTGAACTCATGAATGATGAGATCATGACCTGAGCTAAAGTCAGGTATTTAACCACTGAGGTATCCTCCAAGGAAATTTTTTTTTTTTTTATTTCTTACAAGGCAGATCTACTAGTGATAAAGTCCTTCCTTTTTTGTTTCACAACGTATTACTTGTTTTTGGGTTGTTGTTGTTTTTCTTGTTGCTGTTCTTGTTGTTTACAAAGGTGAGGGATTGTAAAATTCAGATACTTTTGGGAAGAATAATGCACTCCATGCCTAACGTCTTTTTTTAATGTTTATTTATTTGTGTTGAGGGAGAAAGGGGCAGGGGGGGGGGGGGAGAGAGAATTCCAAGCAGACTCCATTCTGATAGCAGAGAGCCCTATGTGGGGCTCAATCTCATTAAACAGGAGATCATGACTTGAGCAGAAACCAAGGTCGGATGCTCAACCGACTGAGCCACACAGGCACCCCAAAAAGTCTTTTTTCTTCAGTTTGAAATACACTTTTGCTGGATATAGAATTTTCAATGGGTATTTTTTTCCCTTTCAACACTATTTTTATTTTTTTTTTATTTTTACTTTTATTTTTTTATTTTTATTTTTATTTATTTTATTTTTATTTGTCCTTCTACCCTGGCTACGAAGAAAGGGATAGATGGGGTAAGAGGAGAGAGAGTGATGCTGGCTTGTGGAAGGGTATGACCTTAGCCTGGCTGGTGAATTGCTGTCTGACAGACACACTAAATGGAGCATTGAAGCAAACGTGCAGTCATCTGAGGGAAGATGCGGGAAGAGCTGTAAGTGTAAAAGGACAGTGGTATCACTGAGGTATTTGAGAAAGGGGATGATGTGACACACGCCAGTATTGTGTTGCCTCAAAAAGCACATCTGCAAGCAGTCTTGTATATTCACAAAAACACTTTCTACCTACCTGGCATTGTGGCTCTCTGAAGTTTTATGATGCCTGTAGTTTTCTTTTTCTTTTTTAGTAATGAAAGGAAAATGTTGAATTCTCTAGTTTCCAAACTCATTTCTGGGACATCATTTTTTCTTGGAAGTTTTTGAAAACCATCCAGTACTACTCAAGGGAAGGTGAGACTTTGCTTCTATGGTATAAGGTGAAGGCCCCAAAGCCAGGCAGTGGGATGATGTATTTTTTTTTTTTTGAGGTAGTATATCAGCTCAGAGGGGGCACATGGCAGAATGGCCGAATATGAGCCTGGAGCCAGATGACCTGGGCTTGAACCCTGGCTGACTAGATGTGTGACCTTGGGTAGGCTATTTCACCTTTCTGTTCCTTAAGTCTCCATTGGCAAAATGAGGATAGTGATTCTATGCCCCAATGTTCCTGGATTGTGGCCGTGCCTGGCACAACTGTTAATGGCCTTCCGCTTTGATTCCCCAAAGTATCTTTATTTGGACAATAAATTATATTGTTGCCCTAACAATAAGCAAACCTGTGTCAGAAGATCCATTTTGAAGATTAAAAGCATTAAAAACAATACCTGCTCATAATATGTGCTCAGTAAGTACTAGTTGCTATTATTAGCTGTGACAACCAGAATACACATTTTAACTATACAGTTTCATGCATTACCCCAGAGGCAAGGATTGTTACTGTAGACCTTGAACTCTGAAAGTGACATGTTTTGTTGGAAAATGGAGAATCACCACAGTGTGAGCAAATTTAATACAGTTTTGAAAAATTCTCTTCCAGTTTAACCTAGCATGGGTGAAACCAGTAGCTTGAAAAAAATGGCCGTTTTCTTTCATTTCACTAACAGGGTAATCACCACCCAGGACATGCTGGTGTTACAGAGAAAATACCATGGGGGTTGTTAATTTGGGTTTTGTGTTTACTGTGCTGTTCTTTCCGGTCTGATCCCTAGTTTTCTTTCTTTGATCTTTCTTTGGGCATTCCCTTCCTTCTCCTCCCCTCATGTAATGTCTAAAGTCAATTGCTGTCCCTTCTTCATACATCCTTGTGCTAGGGGATAAAGAAATTATACATAACTGAAAAAGCTTTATTTGCCGTAATGGTTTCATGTGCCTACTCTTAAAATCCTTTGACGTGTTTGAGATTGGGTAGAAAAAAAGTGGGTTAATTGGGATATGACTTTTCTTCATATAGGCATCTTGATGAGAGTTTCTGCTAAGCTTGTGAGGTAGTCACGCTACACAGGCACAGAGGTGGGATGGACCTCGACTCCTGGCCCTGCCACAGGCTAGCTGTGAGACCTTGGGCACTCCATTAGTTTCATCTCTCTGAGTTTCAGTATTTAGCATGCTTAAAAAGGGGGGTAAAGATACTTGCTGCTTCCCAAGGTTAAACATGAGGTTCAAATGAGATAATGAGTTAGTGTGCTCTAAGCAAATGTTGGCCAAGAGTTCCTTTCTTAAAAATCGGTTGATGTGATTGGGACTCCTTTTGTAAGATCCATGAGCAGAGGCTTGGAGGAAAAGAAGATAAAAATGCTGCTTCTGTTTGTATGTTTCTGACTGGCCTGTGGCTGTAGTACTTGGTTATCTAACCAGGTGCTGCTTCAGCATGCATGAAATACTTCAAATGGGCGACAAGATGGTTTTTCTTTTATCCTAAACTTCAGGCTGTTGGAAGCATATCTGTGGAAGCCTGTGTGATCTGACAGCTTGAAGGCTCCACGAGAAGTCAAGTGTGCAAGGGAGCCCAGCTTTGAGCCAACCAGGGAAAGGATGGCTTCGCTCTCAAAGGAGCGTGCACGTTTCTCAGGTGATAGAGTAGAGAATAAAATGTGTCCCTTTAAACTCCACATTCCCCTGCTCTTCAACTTCTAAGAAACTCTTTGGCTACTAGCAGTCTCGGCTCTGGAGCCAGCATAGTATTTTTGTTCTTTTAGTTTATCCTGGTTTATGATTTGCTCCCCTTCAACTGAAAAAATGTTTTTATTATAGAAAATTTCAAATATGTAAAAGTCAAGAAAATAGCATATTATACCCCCATGTCCTTAGGACCTAGTTATAAAAATTAACAACTCATGTCTAATTTTGTTTCATCTATATTTCTACCCGTTTTGTCCTTGCTCCCGTCTTCGCCTGGTTTATTTGAGACAAATCCCACACATTGCATTTTATTAAAAATATCATCCTGTTTGTTTTTATTTTTAAAAGTTTTATTGTAGTATAATTGGCATAACTTGCAGGAAACTAAAGTGTGCTATTTGATAAGTTTATACATCAGTGTGGATGAGTATTCACACAGATCAAAAACTATATACACACACATATCCATGGAACCACCACAGTCTAGATAGTGAACATATCCATCACCGAAAAGTTTCCTTGTGTCCCTTGGTTATACTTTCCTCTTGCCCCTCTCTGCCACCCATTACTGATCTGCACTCTGTCACAATATATTAATTTCTTTTTTTTAGAGTTCTAGATGAATGAGATCATAAACGACGTACTTTTGTTTTTGGTCCAGTTTTTTTGTTTTTTGTTTTTTGTTTTTGTTTTTGTTTTTGTTTTTGTTTTCCGCCGTGGCATAGTCTTTGTCTAGTCTACCAATATCAGCATGTTGTGACTAGGTACCATTTAGGAAGCTGCACGTCTGGGATGCAGACGGGATACCTGATCAGACCTAGACTAATCTTACAATCAGTGTTAGAGCTGTAACTTGGACCCAGGCAGGTCCCAGATGGTACTCCTGGGTGGCTCAGTTGGTTAAGCCTGCTTGGGATTCTCTCTCTGCTGCTCCCCTGCTTGTACACTCTGGGAGGAAGCCGGGTGATGTCCCGGAGGAGGAGACTGAGCAGGTACCCCGAGGGTCCGAGCTGACTGTGCTAAATTCATTAAGAGATAATATTCTCATTAAGAGATGGTACTCCTGGGTGGCTCAGTTGCTTAAGCCTGCTTGGGATTCTCTCTCTGCTGCTCCCCTGCTTTTGCTTGCATTCTCTCTCTCTCTCTCTCTCTCTCTCTCTCTCTCTCTCCCTTTATCTCTATCTCTAAGTCTTTCTCTATCTCTATCTCTCTCTCTCTCTCTGTCTCAAAACAAACAAAAATGTGTTCTTTTTTTAAAAAAAGAGATAATACTTGAGGTCGATCTTGCAAGATAAAGGGAAGTGTAATGGACTGTGGGGACTGGCATATAATGTAGAAAGAATGTAGTACCAATGCGGGGACATGAGAAACTTATTGGCCTGGGGGCTGATGATGAGAAATAATGTTGGTAATGCTGGTATGACCAGAAAGATGTAGGGCCTAAAAAAAAAATACCTGTTTTGGTTATCCAGAGCAGCTTTTTCACTGATAATCTTATGAGGTCTTCAAAAAGACTCCTTGAAATGTTGAATAAATGCAGGAGATCCCATTTCTGTTTTCTGAGTTCCAAGGATCTCAGATGGAGAGCTTCTGAACAAGCTGATCTCAAAAGCATTTCCTGATTTCAGCCAACCTAGGTTTTGCCATCCAGGAGTAAATTCACTGCTCCCACCTTTTCTGCTCAGCTCTGAGTCCCTTTCGTGTTAAAAGAGATCTGCTTGCTACTTTTAAACTGAATAGTATTTCCAAACCTGTCCCCACTGTCAGTAGTTGAAAGGCTAATAGTCAGCTAGCATCTGAATACCATTGGAGTGGTACCTCACTTATTTGGTTCATAAAAGGATGACGGTTGTAAAAAGGAAAGTGTACGATGTGGTGGTTTATCCATGTTTTGGAGGCTAACTCTTGTTTCCTGCTTTAAAAATGCATTTTGCTATTTCCTAGTTAAGAATCAATTATAATGAGAAGCTAATAATGCAAAATAAAAGGTGCTTTTAGGTTTTAATGCACAGTGCTGTTGCTGAGTATTAGTGAAACGGATTTCTTTTTGTTTTTGTTTTTGTTTTTGTTTTTTAAATGAATAGGTAGTTTGTGGATGTGAATTTAAAAAGGTACACATGTTCATCCTATATCTCAAATCCCTTCTTTCCTCCTCAAGCAACTTTAAATGTTCTTTAGTGGCCCCTTTTATAAAGGGAGTCTATGCTTGTATTAGCGTGTATGAGTGTGTTATTGTTTCTAGGATTTTGTTATGGAAATGCAAATTAGTAAGAATAGAGAGAATGTTATCTCTTGCCAGTCATGATATCAACCAGTGTGTGTGTGTGTGTGTGTGTGTGTGTGTGTGTGTGTGTGTGTGTGTGCCTGGTGCGTGCGTGTGCGCGCAAGCAAATGAACAGATAATCTAAACAAGTGTTTACTTTTCACCTAAAAAAAGAAACATGTACATTAACAAAGTTTAACCCATACTAAGGAAAAAGATTAAATAGAAACTGACTAGGCCCACCTTAGGATTTAACAAACGCTTCAAGAGCTACTATATTTTTCGGTGAGTGGTGAATAAAGGCCACAGGTGGACCAATAAACTCACAAGCAAGCGAGCAAAGGCTGACAAGGGAAAATCCACCTGGTGTATGGTGGTATAGAGAAAGTAGGTGCTTTTAGCAATGCCAGTAAGAGGGTAAACATTATAGAACAGGCCAATTAGTGAATTCTGTGGGTGGAATGTTTTCCCCTGATTACAATGGGCAGCTTATCCATCCTCCAGCTCTGAAGCATATGGTAAGTGGACATCACATGCTGGGGACAACAAGTTCTGGAGTAAAGGAGTGGAAGTCACAAGTCTAGACCTTTGGTAACATTCCAGCCTCCATTTATCCCCTCCATCTGCCCCCTGGCCATATCTTCCTCCCACCCACCCCGATTACTCCCACATATTATATCCTTACTGCAATCTTGCAATCCTTGGTTTTGAACCATCCTTCTAATCTGTTTTGTTGTTGTTTGTAAGATCTGTCATTTATCTCCGTAAAAACCTGGGGATTACAATCTTAACAAAGGTGAGATTACCTGGATGGCTCAGTCAGTTAGGCATGTGACTATATTGCTTTTGACTCAGCTCATGATCTCATAGTTTGTGAGCTCCGCTCTGCATCAGGCTTTGTGCGGACAGTGTAGAAGCTGCTTGGGATTCTCTCTCTCCCTCTCTCTGAGCTTTCCTGGCTCTCTCTCACTGTCTTATGTTTGTGTGCTGCTTTTTAAACTGGCCTACGAGTAATTTGGAACGAGTGATATGATAAGTAACCTTCTCTTTCACCTTCTATGACAGCTCTAATGTTCCTGTTACTCTGCTGAGTTAAGATGTAAGGCAGAGTGTCCCGAGATCCTCAACCAAACTACACGGTGTAATCGTATGAGCATAGGTATTCACACTTCTGTCCATTCCCTCATAAACTCACTCAATTTGCAAAGAGCGAACACTTATGCTGTGCACTCTGAGAAATATAACAGTAAGCAAAATAGCCTTCGTAAATTAATATTTTTCCCGCCTTGGGACTGCATGGGCCTATAGTACCCAGTCCTATGTTATTCAGCGCATCATTATGATTAACATATTTCACTTCTTCCAAAGATGTTTCTAAAGATTGGCAGAGGCAGTGGGATGTGACCGATGCTGGTTCAAATCCTAGCTCTGCCACATAGATGTGATATTTGGCAAGTTATTTAAACTTTCTAAGCATTAGTCTAGTTGCGTGTTAAATGGGAATAATAATACCTTTCCCACAGGCCTGTTATGTTTGCTTGAGAGGGAAACGTATGTGAATTGCAGAGAACTGTACTGGTGTATGCTGGGAACTAAAGTAAAATTAGTTTGTTCCCCCTGTTTTCCTATGGCTTTCTGATCATCTTGTTATGGGTTTGTACCGAGGGCCTTGTGCCTCTCTGTGCCTCTCTGTGCCCTTGAGTATCCTCTTGCAATCACCAGCATCAGGGAGTTGGAACTCATTCTACCAAGTAAGCCTGACTCTGACATGGTGCCTTCCATAGTTCACCTCTTCTGTACATTCAACACAGACAATGTGGAGGTTTTAAGTAAGCAAGCAGCGACTTTGTCAAAAATGTAGTTACATCACTAATAAAGGCGAGTGTTTACTGACTCGCAGTTAAGAGGGTTCCATGCATTATTCTAAGTGTTTTACCTTTGTTACCTCACTGAATTCGTTTCAGAGCTCTATGGTGAAGGTGCTAGGTTGTGCCTGATTTTACAGCTGAGAAAACTGAGTAACAAAGAGAAAAAGTAAGTTGTCCAAAGGTCTGCTGCTAGAAATAGAGTAAAATAGGATTTTAGATCCCAGGCAGCCTGGCTCCAGGGGTCACCCTCTTAGTCACTGAACTATAGTGCTTCTTGCTAAGCAAGAATTTACTGTAGGATAGGGAATTGAAGTGGTATTGGGTTGCAAATAAGATCTTAGGAGATGGCAAAGGTTCCACTCAATTCATCTGATCACAAAAGGGTAAGAGTTCATCAAAAGTTGATTATGCAGGTGTTTGTAAAAAGAGAGAATGTGAGAGAGAATCCCCAGTATAGACTGCTGCCCTTACACATAAAATTGAAGTGAGAAAGCAAGTTCTTCTGTAAAAATTGGGAAATGAAACCCCATAAATACATTGCATTCATTCAGTATGTACAGGGTCCTTTGCACATGGCTGGCACTGTAGTAACGACACACGGATGGCTAAGGTGAGCCCTGTCCATGAGGAACACGTGGTCTAGGAGGGGAGCAATGGCTATGTAAGGAGGTTCATGGCAACACAACTAGTGGGAAGAAGAACTGTGGACACACAAAGGTGAAGTAAGCACCACCAAGACACTTTCCATAAAAAAAGACATAAGAAAGGAACGAATCCTCTTAGAGTTCTGGAGGCATCCTTCACGTAGGCTCTCATGAGTGTATTTTCACTAAGTCCATAACAATTGGAAGCTAATCCCTGCTGAGCCAAACTCCTCCAGGGCAGAACCTTCCTCTGCTCAGTTGGCTTCAAGTGAACCTGGGTATTCAGCACTTCTCCAGTGTCCCTCTCCCACCATCCCACTTCTGGCCCTCTTGATTCCTAGATTTCTAGGAAAATCTGCCAATAAGGTCAAATCCTTATTTGTTGTTAGTTCCTTCCAGAGACAGGGTCTCCACGATGCTATCGATTACTTCAGTGGAATCCTGTCCATGGGCTGCACAAGGAACTCCATGATACTAGTTCAATGCTTCCTCAAATGATGGGTTTTATGAGTAGTTAAGTCCTCTTAGCTTGTGTTAGAAATAGTCCACATCATTCCCAATCTCAAGGCTTGTTTCGGACAAAGGATGAAGATAAAAAACAATGAATACATAAAAGCCTTTTGTAAAAGCTCAGCCTAAAAACGGCAGAAGAACATATAGGGGGAAAATGTCTTTTCATTTCATGCTAAGAGCCAGAGAGAAAAGCTTCTTTAGATTTCAAGAAAAAAGGAATAATATCAGTACACAAAGCAAGCTTTAAAGATGAGATTTATCATCGTGTCAGTAGAGCTTTTTAGCTTATTTTAGTTCATCAAGCTTTTTAGCTTATCTTAATTCATCAAGTTCTTTAAGCTTTTTAGCTTATCTTAGTTCATCAAATATTTTTTTTTCTTTTTTTGATGACAGAAATCTTATTTACACTCCTGAATGTCCTATTACCCTTGACAGGTACCTAGCATTCTACCTTGCACATCTACTTACTTATGTGGGGAAAAAAGAAAAAAAAATAGACATTTGTTTATTCACCGTCCACAGACAGAATAAACTCCTAACGGAAATCATAAAATATTTGGGCAGTGAACACGTGACTGCTCTTAAATGTTCATATATTCAATTTGAGGAATTTTTTTTTGACAGGTTTGCTTAAATGCTCAACAGAACTATTCAAAAATAAAGAGAACTCTGGGAATAATTGGGTTAGGAAGGTAATGAAAAATTGGAGACTACGATACAGATCTTAAAAAAAGCTCTGAATGTATACTCACAAAGACTTAACAACTTTTGATAACCAGGTTAGAAATAGTGCTTTGAAAGTCCATAGAGCTGTAGCATTCGAAGGCAGGGTTTCTTACAGTATGATCTGATACCTCTCCCTAATCAACGGAATCATGGAGGGCTTACTACAGGTACGGATTCTGAATTCACAGCGAATTCTACATTTTTAGATAATTTGCCAGTTGTTGTTAAGATAACCCAAACTAGTAACAGCATTCCAATCTGCAAGGACACACAAGGCCCACTCTCTTTAGCATAAAGTTTGGGTTGCTTTGGTAGGTGGATGAAAGCAACAAAACACAGACGTCTGCAGGGAGAAGTGGAGACTTGAAGGGTTTGAAATGCATACTGTCCCATTTCTCAGGGAGGGCACAGATACTGCTTGATGGCACCCAAATCAGGTGTTTCTGTCTGAACCAGTCCTGCTACCCAGGCCACAGGCAACCATAAAGATTATCCAGAGAAATGATCTGCATCTGTATCTGCTGGAGATTCACTGACTAACCATATTCTCACTGCTGCTTGGGCTGGGGGTATGGGGTGGGAGGTAGATAAACGGGAAAAATCAGACAAGGCCAAGTGGCCAAGAACTGGATGGAGTCCACCCTAACTGTTACCGTGGCCATACCTGTTACTGTGGCCATATCTGAAGTTTCCAGAGCTGATAATGCTACATTCGGGCCACCATTGTTCCGTGATGATATTGCAGTTGGTATATGATGCGAAGACATTAAACAAGGAAACGGGGTAACTTAGTATACATTATAACGTGTCAACAAGAAGACAAAGAACACTCTTGGTTTTTACTTCATTGGCAATTACTAATAGATATGAAAGTTACAGTGCCTCCTAGGAGGCAAGGTTCTTGCCAACAGAAATACAACGCTAATACAGGAGCACCTTCCAATGGTTCATCTGAGAGTATACTGAATGGCATGAGTATTTAATGTGATTTGATAAGGCAGAACTGGTTTCTCCATGACTCACAAGTATTAAATTCTAGAATTCCTATGAGTTTGCTTGATGCATTGATAAGCAAAGGAAACCTAGGAGGGGATTTGGTGAAGCCACATGCCCTAGAAATGTGACAGCTAATTTTTGACTTAAGAAGAAAACGGATGACCTCCAAAAGACATCAACAATTCTACCTCACAGATGTGCTGTGAGCTTGAAATGCTCACACATGTGATGCATCTTGAAGATGGTAAGTGGTAAAAATATTGGTATTATTATATTAATGGCTGCTACCCTTTTCTCCAAAATTGTGTAGTAGGTCGTAAAGAAATTGGCAGCTCTGCCATTCCATGTAGACTGCTACAGATGACATTGCTGCCTTAATGGGACACAGCCTACAGCCTCTTTGTGAGTAAAACTCTCTTTGTTCGTGCCACTGGTGGCAGCCTTTCTGTGACAGCTGAACACGTCCCTAACCGATACTACTTGCCCTTACTCAATGCCATTCAAATACAATTTCATGTTTTGTTAGCACAGATAACATCAATAATGTCACTCTTATTGAAGGTGAAATTATTACCAACCTCACTCAGCAGATGACGTTGGGGAAAAGATGCTAGAAAAGTGTCCTAAATGAAGAAGGGTCTTGGAGAATACTGGTGTTCTCTCTCATAAGCATACCCTCGCAGACTAAACTGTGGGGCACAGGGTTCTCTCTGTTACAATATAACTTGAAGTTTAGGAGTGGTTTTCCTTATAAAGGTTTGAAAAAGTGCATGGTAGAGAAGAGTTTACTTAATCCCAGAGAGTAAAATGAAAGAAGGCTTTGGACCCACAAACTCCTACAATCAGTACGTAGGCCGAGACAACCATAAGGCTGTAGACACAGGCTACCTTTCATGAGAAGGGAAGAATGACTTGGAGGTTGAAAGCCAGAACCCCGGAGGAGCTAGAGCCATGGAAAATCATTCCCAGGCCTTAAGACCCAATGAAAAGTCTGCCTATCTGTGCCAGCTGAACTTCAGAATTGCTATGGACCAGTGACTCATGAAAACCTCCTTCCTTTCTTTGGGAACAGAAATGTTTGTGTTTTGTTGGTTTGTTTGTTTTTTCTGTGTGTGTGTGTGTGTGTGTGTGTGTGTGTGTGTGTGTGTGTGTGTCTGTGTGTGTGTGTGTGTGTGTGTGTGTGTGTGTGTGTGTGTGTTTTCTGGTTATCACGTGCCCGTGTTGGTTGTATGCTTAATTCATAGGTCTTCATTGATAGGTCTTCAGATTGAAAGTGGAATCGAGGACCAGTGCACACAAGGAGACTAATTCACACCTGGACCTAATTTGGATAAAAATATCCTGGACTTTGAGCTGATGTTACAAGGGTTGGGTCTTTAAGAGGGAGGATTCTTGGGGTAGGGTGAGGATATTTTCCATGCACGATGAAAGTGAATAATAGGAGGCCAGCAGACAGGCTGTGGCAGTCTAAAATATGTTCATAAATTCTCTTTTAAGCCCTTCAAAAGGTGAACCTCCATTCCCTTTTCCTTAAGCATACGCCAGACGTACTGAATGGTTTTGAAAAATACAAGAAGGTGAAAGTGATGGTGAGTCAAAAACACTCTAAAGAGCAGATATTGTAGTTCCAATGATGTTGTGATCAGGGAATAATCGATGGAAGGGGCAACTGGCCAATAGACGCTAGAATTCTATGAGTGGAAGAGATGAACATAAGGGAAGAGAAACAAAAATACTATAAAATCAGGGAGGGGGCAAAACATAAGAGACTCATAAATACGGAGAACAAACTGAGGATCACTGGAGGGGTTGTGGGAGGGGGAATCGGCTAAATGGGTAAGGGACATGAGGAAACTACTCCTGAAATCATTGTTGCACTACATGCTAACTAATGTGGAGGTAAATTTAAAAATTAAAAATAAATAAAATAAAAAAAGAAGCTAGAATTGTACACCTATCAAAATTATCAATTCAATTTGAGAGTGGACTCAAGATATCTTCAGATGTGCAAAGACTCAGAACATTTGATTCTATTCATTCTTCATTAGGAAGTTATCTGAAGGTGTACTCCAGCAAAACAAGGAGTGAAAAAAAATAAAGAAAAATTATACTTAATAATAGCCAACATTAACAGTGTTTATTTTTGTGCCAGACACTCTTATGGGTTATTTTCACATATTATTACATATTAACCACACAAGAAACTTATAAAGTACATACAATTACGATTATTATCTTCTAGAGGAGGAAATAGGGTTATAAAGAAGCCAAATAACTCATCCAACATCCAACTTACACAGTTGGTAAGTGGAACAAGTAAAGACTAAGTCCAGGCCGTTTGGCTCTAGAGTCCAGGCTTTTAAATGCTCCCTCACTCCCCAGATAGCCATATTACCATGAAACCTTGGAAACAAACGGGGACTGTAGCAGAGGAAAATCACAGGAAGGAAGCTATGAAGCAGACCTACTGAGTCACCACCTAAATGAGGCAGGAAAAGAGAAGGGTCCATAAGTGACCTCTAAGAGGTTAACAGGAAGATGTCATAAGTGGCATGATTTGAGAACACTGAAAGAGTGCAAGAAAACAAAGAAGTGCAATTAGAAAACTAAGGAGAGCGAGAAAATATCCGTAAGATGGTCTTAGTCTGAATGAGCCAAGTGAAACATGGCGTGGTTTAAAGCACTGATGGAACACAAAGAAAAAGGACCCATTTCACCTTGATCCCAGAGATGTCCTCATTCAGCAGGTCCAAGGACTCCAGGAAAAGAGTAGTAATTCTAATGTTTGCATATTATTTAATAATCCCAATTTTAAACCATTTATTAGTTTTCAAGTTTTAGAATCAACCTTGAACAATCTAAAGAGGCTTGATTGCAGAGCATAATACCAGTGTTAACAACAATGACAAACAGAAGTCCAAAGCTGATGGGAGACCGAGAAAAAGTGCAGCAAGGTTAAGGAAGACATTTATCTTACAATGTAAGGAATGAAAAATGACAGTACAGGTAAAGGAATTAGGTCTCTATTTTAAAATTTCATCTTGTGGGGTACCTGAGTGGGTCAGTGAGTTCAGAATCCAACTCTTGATTTTGGCTCAGATTATGATCTCACTGTTCATAAGACTAAGATGAGCATTAGGTTCTGCACTAACAGAATTCTCAGAAGTCTCTCTCTCTGCCACTATCCTGCTTGAGCATATGCTCTCTCTCGCTCTCTCTCTCTCTCTCTCTCTCTCAAATAACATATATTCATTCACACATGCATACATACATACATAAATACATACATACATACACACATAAAATTATATCTTGTGATGGTTAATTTCATGTTTTAACTGGGCTAAGCCACAGGGTACCCAGATATATGGTTAAACATTATTTCTAGTGAGTCTGTGAGGACATTTCTTAGTACAGTGAACATCTGTATATCAGGAGACTAAGCAAAACATATTGCCTTGACAAACACTGGGTGGCCTCAACTAATCGGTTGGAGACCTGAATGGAACAAAAGGCAGAGTAAGAGAGAATCCACTGTTGTGTATCTGAGTGTCTTCAAGCTGCGATATTGGTCTCCTGACTTCAGACTCAGACTTGGAGTGGAACATACATCATCAGCTCTCCTGATTCTTAGGCTTTTGGAGTCTGCCTGGAACTAAACTACAGGATCTCCTGGGTCTGCCCTTCTCAGCCTCCGTAATCCTGTGAACCAAATCCTATTGATACTGAGTCTCTGGAGAACCCTAACTGGGACATATATGTAACTTCATCCATTATGTCTTTTTGCCCTCAGATCCAGTTCCTGCACTTCTCCTACAGACTGCGTTTCCTGGTTCCTTGCCACCTGGCTTCCAGAGGGGTTTGACCAATGGGTGTTTGATGGGAGAAAGGGAGGAAGGTATAAGCCCAGAGGTTTTTCTCTCTCCCGCTCCACTTGCTACCAGTGATTTTATCTCCTCCAAATTCTAGCTTCTTTCCAAGAGCCTCTTCTCCCATGTTCTCAGTTCCTGCTAGTTATGGTTCTGAGTTTCTCTAGCCCTGGTGGTGGAAACAGCTTTCTGATGATTCTAATTCCTGATTGCTTCGCCATCCTTTATTTGGCTTCTGGGATTTTCCATCACGTGTGTAACTCTTTAAAATACCGATAGTGACTCACCGGCTGGCTGGACCTGACTGAAAAAGTATAAAGATAGAAGTTCAGAAATATATGGGAAGGTGAGGAGAGAGAAGACAGGTGGCTTAAAATTGTCTTAAAATTGTGCAACATGAGTTCTCCAACTTGGTTATTTTTCAGAGCTGTTTGGCTATTCTAGTTCCTTTGTCTTTTCACACACATTTTAGAATCAGCTTGCTGTTATCCACAAAAAAATCCTGGGATTTCGACTGGGATTATGTTGAATCTCTAGATCAAGTTGATAATTGACATCTTACTAGCAAGGCTTCCAATGATACATATGGCATATCTCTCCATTTATTTATATATTCCTTGACTGATCCAATCAGCCTTCTGTGGCTTTTAGCATACAGATCCTGTGCTTGGCTGTTAGATTTAAATGTAATATTTCAATGTTTGGTGTGATATTAAATGGTTCTTTAAAAGCATTTCATATTCTAATTTTTCATTGCCTATGTATGAAAATAAAACTGAGTTGTATATATTGACCATGTATTCTGGGGCTTATTTAATTATGGTTGAGTTCTAGACCTGATGTATACCCCTTAGAATTTGTTTCATGTTGATAATCACATGATTTAAGAGTTGCGGCAGTTTTTAGGGCTCCTTGATGGCTCCATCATTTGACCACCAGACTGCTGGGTTCAGCAGCTCAGGTCATGGTCCCATGGTCAGAGGACTGAGCCCCGTGTGGGGCTCTGTGCTAAGCATGGAGCCTGCTTAAGCTTCTCTCTCTGTCTTTCTCGCTGTCTCTTTCTCTCCCCGTCTCTGCTCATTCTCTCTTTCCAAAATACAAATTGAAAAATAAATAAAAAGAATCATGATAGTTTTCATTTTTAGTTTTTCCATTCTGAAGGCCTTTTCTATGCCTTTTTGTGTACATGCCACACTTGTAATCAGGGGTGGTACTGGTGTTTATGTCGACTTGTACACAGAACTGGCAGATTCCTTGCTTTTATTGTCTCCTTCCTTGGATTTCTCCCAAACATTTCCCAATCAAAATAGGATTCAGAGGGACCCTATTCTAGTTTTGGTTCAAAATGGCTGTGTAGGAAGGCCTTAAACTCAACTCCTCCAGGGTGAAAGAAGATTTCAACTACCTCCATATTGACTTTAAACTTTCCAAATGATTAACTTTTTCTTTCCAGCTTCTCTCCTTCTTTATGATTCTTTATTTTTGAGACAGAGGGAGACAGAGCGCAAGTGGGGGATGGGCAGGGATAGCAGGGGACATAGAATCTGAAACAGGCTCCAGGCTCTGAGCTGTCAGCACAGAGCCCAATGTGGGGCATGAACACATGAACTATGAGATCATGACCTGAACTGAAGTAGGAAGCTTAATCAGCCGAGCCACCCATGCGCCCCCCCCCCACCCTCAGCTTATCTCTTAATTCAGGATCCTGAAAGCAAAGTATCACCTGTTGGGAACTGAATCTACCACTCTAGCAATAAGGACTGCCTGAGCCAATAAGACTCCACCCTCAAGCCCAACAAAATGACCAACGTGACCTTAGTGACCACCTGTGTATACCTACCTCTTTTTGTCCCACATTTTCCTTCCATAAACCTGGAAGTATTTTCAGCACGTAAGAGGGAGTCTTTGATGTGAGTCTGCTGCATTTCTGGTGTCGGCCTCTGAATACATTTCCCATTTGTTTCACCTCCACTAGTTCCTTTGAATTGCGATCTTGTCAGTAATGGGTAGCCAAACCTCACCTTTTTTTGGTCCCCTGGAGCTAGGTGCTCTTGTGCCTGAACTCCCTGACTACGTTTCTGGTGAACCAGCCAGAAGGTGTACTTCCAATTTGTCCAGCTCCCTGGGGATTGCAACCATTGATGTAACAATTCCTCCTGAGGAGCTGAGGACTGACTGCACAGATTGTGCCTAACCAAACATAGAAAATCTAAAGACAACAGCAAGACAGAGAGACAGTAACAAAGGAAACACTCACCCCTAACGTTGCCAAGGGCAGTTGGGGAAGGACCAGGAACAGACTCCTCTGTTTTTGGGCAGAAAAAAGAAAGAAAATAAAAACACAACACTGCAGTTTGAAAAGAGCAACTGTCATATAAAAGAGACCATTACAACTCTGTCAATGACAGAGGAGCCACAGGAGTTCTCTTTGGGTCATAGAGACGGGAGAATGGCAGGGTTACATTTTACATCCACATTTTTTAATGTTTACTTATTTTTGAGAAGCAGAGAATACAAGCAGAGCAGGGGCAGAAAGAGGGGGAGAGAAGATTCAGGAAAGGCTCTACACTGAAAACATCAAGCCCAATGTGGTTCTCAAATTCATGAACTGTGAAATCATGACCTGAGCTGAAGTCAGATACTCCATCCACTGAGCCACCCAGCTGTCCCACATTCTCCATCCACCTTAAAAGCATAGACCACAGCAGGGTCCAGTTGCTGTAGCTGGTCTGCTGCCTCAGTAAGTTCCAGGCACACAATACACAGCAGCCCCAATTGCACTGGACACACACACACACACACACACACACACACACACACATGACATGCTTTTTCCCCCTTAAACAATGCACTTTAAAGAGGAACTAGCATATAAAAAGAGCCATTTCTGGACTGTAACCCACCTCAGCTCCCACGGCCCCTTCAGGGCACCCTCTCAGTGGAAAGTCCTGGTACACCCTAGTTTATATCCACTTCAGCTTCAACTATATTGGCAAGGTATCCTTTGCATTTACAGCCCCAGATGCCTTCAGCTTATACCCACTTTAGCTTCACCTATCTTGCCCAGGAACTGTCTGTATAGAGAGATCACGGACAACCTGATCCCCAGACTGCTTATGTTCTAGCCACCCTGTACAGGGCACCTATACACAGCACCCCAGCATGCCTCAACGTGCAATCATTTCAGCTTCAGCTGTCCTGCCAGGGTACCCTCAACACACAGAATCCTGGGACACCCCAGTCTGCGTTCACTTCAGCTTTAACTATCCTGACAGGGCGCCTGCTATGTAGAAAGCCCCAGGATCCCCAGTCCATTAAAGCCACGGCTTCAGCCAGCCAGCAAATGTCACCAACTAGCACACAGAGTCTATCCAGGGGGACAATCATATATAAGACAATTCCTTCAAGTGTAGGAGAAGCAGCTGCTCTGCCTCATGTATAGAAACAAATACAGAAAGGTAAGCTAAATGGAGAGACAGGGAAATATGCTCCAAAAGAAAGAACAATAAAAAACCCAGAAAAGAGCTGAAACGGAGGTAAGCACTGTACCTAAATTAAATAAAGAATATAAATTAATGATGGTCAAGATGCTCGCCGAGCTGCGGAGAAAAGGCAAGAACTGAATGAGAACCTTAATTATGAGATAGCAAACACACACAAAATCAGAGTTCAAGAATACAATAGCTGAAAAAAAAAAACACTAGAGGGAATCAACAGTAGAAGATGGCATGCGGAAGGACATATCAGTGATATGGAAGACAGATTAAGGGAAAGCACCCAAAACAAACAGCAGAAAGATTGTTTTTTTAATGAGGATAGGTTAAGGGATACTTTGGAAATATCAAGTGAGCAAAAATCCACATAATAGGGATTCCACCAGAAGGAAAAAGGGTACCGAAATTATTTGAAGAAAAGATAACTGAAGACTTTCCAAAACTAGAGAAGAAAACAGACATCTAGGACAAGAAGCACCGAGTTCCAAACATGATGAAACCAAGAAGCCCCACACTATGACACATCAGAATTACAACGTCAAACTTTAAAGATTAAAAAAGAATTTCAAAAGTCGTAAGAGAGAAGCAAAAGTTACCTATGATTTGAAAAACAAATCACAACAAACAAACACCTAAAGCTGTCAGCTGATATTTCAGCAGAAAGTTGGCATGCTGGGAAAGAGTGACATGATATCTTCAAAGGCCTGAAAGGAAAATGCCATGAACAAGAAAACTTTACCTGGAAAGATTATCATTAAGATTTGAAAAAAAAAGATAAAGAGTTTCTCAGACAGAAGATAAAGAAGTTTATCACCACTAATCAGCAATGCAAGAAATGTTAATGGGGGAAAATCATAATTAGATATAACAGAATTATGAAAAAAAAAGATGTAAAATATGACAACATACACATAAAATTTGGAGGAGGGACTTAAAAAAGTACTCTTTGTATTTTATTTTACTAAAAAATATATGTTTTATTTCATGTTTGAGAGAGAGAGACAGAGTGTTAACAGGGAGGACAGAGAGAAGGGGAGGCACAGAATCTGAAGCAGGCTCCAGGCTCTGAGCTGTCAGCACAGAGTCCAACATGCGGTTCAAACTCACGTATTGTGAGATCATTACCTGAGCTCGAAATCGCACACTTAACTGACTGAGCCACCCACTTGCCCCAAAGGTGAGTCTTTTTAAATTTCTCGAATGTGTTTATATTAAAGTGACCACCAAATTAACATAGACTGCTGTTTCCTGGGGATGTTATATGTTAGCCTTGTGATAACAAACTCAAAACACAAAATACATGAAAAATAAAGAAAAAGAAAGCCAAGTAAAGCACAACACAAATCCATCTATGAGAAAGAAAGAGAGTACGGAAAAAAAGAAACAGAGACCTACAAAAGCAACCGGAAAACAAAGAACAAAATTACAATCAGTACATAACGGTGAACAATTACTTTAAAAATAAATGGCTGAAGTGCTCCAGTCCAAATACATAGGGTAACAGGATGGACAAAAAACAACCCTCATCCATATGCTGCCTAGCACAGACTCACTTCAGACCTAGACACATACAGACTGAAAGTGAAGGGATGGAGATACATTTCCCATGCAAATGAAAGCAAACAACAACAAGGACAACAAAACAACATCAAATAACAACAACACCTCAGAACCAGGTAACAACACCTATATCAAACCAAATAGACCTTAAAACCCTCAATAAAATATTAGCAAACTCCTCTCAACAACACACTAAAATGATTAAGTGGCTTTTATTCCAGGGAAACAAAGATGGCTCATCCAATCAATCAACATAATATCCCACCTCAACAAAACGAAGGGTAAAAATCATATGATTATTCCAATAAATGCCGAAAAAGCATATGACAAAATTTAACATGTATTCATGGTAAAAGTTCTCAACAAAGTCAGGGGGGCGGACATGCCTCAACACATAAAAATATTATTTTATATATTTTTTATATTAAGTTCACACCTAACATCTCAATGGTGAAAAACTGAGAGCTTACCCTCTAAGATCAAGAACAAGATAAATATGTCTACTTTTGCCACTCTTGTTTAATATAACACTAGAAGTCCTAGCCACAGGAATCAGATAAGAAAAAAGAAATTAAAGTCATCTACCTTTGTAAAGAAGCTGAAATGTCACTATCTACAGATGACATAAGAATATGCTAGAAAACCCTAAAACTTTCCCCCAAAACTACGAGAAGTAATAAACAAATTCAGTAAAGTTGCAGATACGGAATTGATACACAGAAATTGGTAGGGTTTCTATATAATAATAATGAAGTCACAGAAAGAGCAATTAAGAAAACAACACCGTTCCTAATCGCACCAAAAAAAGAGAGAGTAAAATAGCTAGGACTAAACTTATCCAAAGAAGTGAAAGACCTGTAGTGTGAAAACCGTAAGTCAATGATGAAATTGAAGAGGACACAAACAAATGGAAAGCTATCCCATGATCATGGATTGGAAGAATCAATATCATTAAAACGTCCATATTACTCATAACTATCTACAGTTTCAATGCAATCCCTTTCCAGATACCAAAGGCACTTTTCACAGAACTGAAACAACTAATACTAAAATATGTATGGGACCGCAAAAGACCCTGAAGAGTGAAAATAATCTTGAAAGACAAAACCATACCTGGAGGTATCAAAATCCAAGATTTCAAGATGTAGTACAAAGCTTCAAGTAAAGCAATTAGTATGGGTAGTGGCCCAAACACAGACACATAGATTGATGGGACAGAATAGAAAGCCAGGAAATAAACCCATGCTTATGTGGTAAATTAACCTATAACAGAGGAGGCAAGAATAAACAATGGGGGAAAGACAGTCTCTTCAACAAATGGTATTGGGAAACCAGAAGATCTACATGCAGGTAGCTAAGACCTAACCCTAACGCTGGCCTGGGCTCTGGCCCTAAAGGGACCTAGCATGGACGTCTGAAAGAAATAATGGATTGGGGCCAATTACCATTGGGGAAAATCCTGTGTGGAAGTCACACTCTCTCCATGACATTTCCATGGCCGTGATGGAGATGGAGGAGGAGATCCTGAGACAGTTTCAGTCTGGCCCACCCATATGTTTGGCTCTGCTCTTCCAACGCTACCCCTGACCCATAACCGCACATGGGCCCTCATTTCAGTCCTGCAGGGAAATCACATCACTGTGGGGTGTTGGAGCAAAGGCACTTCCGGAGAACCAACCCTAACCCTACCCACTGCTCTGCCTCTAAGCGGGATCACCTTCTGAGGCTGAGAAAAGAAGCGGTGGGGCATGGATTCCTCCTTTTTCTACCCTGTGTTCTCTTCAGGACCTCAGGACATTGAATGCTGCCCACACTCACTGGCGACGATAGTCTGCTTTACTGAGTCCACCAAATCAAAAGCTAATCTCACCCAGAAACACTCTACAAATATCCCGAGAAAAAAATGTTTAGTCTGGGGCACCCCACGGCCAACTCAAGTAGACACGTAATAAAAACCACCACAGGGTCATTCTCGTTTTGCTTCCCTTCCCTCATTCACCTCCTATTGCTAACTTTCAAGTTCTGAAGTCGTTGCTTTTTATATTCTGACGAGTGTATAGCGTTAAGAGAAATTTGAGGAAACTTGTCTTATGCAGGGACTAGTGTTTCAGTTAATATGAAACTGTTTCCGGTCAGGTAAGGGAAAAAGATCTTAGCTAGGACACCAACATACTCCATGGTACTTTATCAGGGTTGGCCCTCAGCTTTCCAAACCCTTTACATGCTAATGGGAAGGCAGTGCAACATAGCTGAGAGCATGCATGTTGGCATAGGAGCAGAGCTGGTGCCCATCCCAGCCACACCACTTGTGTTTGTGTTATCTTGGAACAATTACTTAACATATCTGAAAGTCAGCTGCCTAATTTATAAAAAGGAAATAATAACAAAGGGTCAAAAAGTTTAAATGACAGTATTGGCAAGGTGCTTAATCCAACACCTGACAACACGGAACAAGTGCTCCACCGATGATAGCCATCATTATCCTCATTTGAACAGCTAAGACAGGCTAATATTCTGTGTGGAGTCAGATACCTACGGGTGGATCTCAGGTCTTCTGACACTGATTCTTTAATTTGGAGGGAACCCAGGGCCGGGATGGCTGAATGAGTACAAGGAGGTACACCAGTAAGTCAGTCCTCTATCCACCTCTTATTTGATAGTCCAGTTGTATATTCATCTCTTTCCTTCCACTAAAAGAAATGCAAATCCCTCCCTCTAGAAGAAATAATACACAGATGCTTGCATGTAATATTAAGTGTTAGGCTCTGTAAAACTGGCACATGCATCATCTCATTTAATCTCACAATGGCCCTTCCTATGGGAGTCCTTATTCCATTTTCCAGGTGAGGAAATTGAGACCTAGGAAAATCAAGTGCCTTCCCCATAACTTGTTTATGACTGTGTTAGACAACAACCCTAGACTCCTACTCCATGTCCAATGTGTCTTCTTCTGTGCCACAGTTTGTTCTCTTCCAAGGCGAACACTGCTAAAGAATCATTTGAACAAAGCAGTAAAAAAAAAAAAAAAAAAAACACAAAAAACAAAAAACAACAACAACAACAACAACAACAACAAAACTCATTTAAGACGTCTAGTTTTCACCCAAGCACTGAATTCTGGGTGACTTTGGTGTGTTTTCTCTCTGAGAAACAAAGGTGAGAAATTCCAAACCTTGGCCTTTGTTATGGAGTTATGAAGACCGGTAGAAATTAGTAAAACTCATTGGCAGATTAAGGTTTCCAAGTTGAAGACATTAGTTTGAATTCTCATATTGTGGGTGTTAAAGTGGAAGCTGGGATTTCACATGGCTTTGACAATCGCCATCAATTCCTTTCTTCAAGATTTGACTGCATGTTCTCATTCTTTCTTTTTTTTTTTCTTTTTTAACTATACTTCCAATCGGCCAGCTCATCCCTAGTTTCTCCCTATGTCTAGCAATGGCCATTCTCCATATGTCCACATTAAATCTATCATCAAAGAAGAATAAAAAGGTAAAAGAATAAAGCCAGAGAAGTAAGACTCAGTACTAAAATGTAAATTGGTGTTAACACTTCTACTTCCAGTCAAATGTAATAACAAAAACTAGATTTATACTCCTTATGGAGGCAGCTAAAAGCGTAGACAAAATATATAAGAAGCTGTTCTCAAAACATCAGACATCAGGCAGTGAAGGGCAGTGATCCCTGATATTGGGAAATAAATGAAATGGTTCCTACAGTGTCCTAGCTTATTGACTAGGTGGGGATTTGAGTCTGTGGTTTAGAGAGGAGGAAGCTGGCATAGCCCAACAGTTTCCCTGAATTGTGGAGGGGGTAGTCACTGATTCAGGAAGACTGCTATGTTTCACAGAGCAGAGTACCAAAGAAGAGAAAGTTGTTCACAGAGAGAACTCCAGAGATCAACAGATTGCCTGCCTTGAGTATTCAATTGAATATGGGTAAACTCTTGTGTATGAGGAAACTGAGATCAGGAGGAGGAACAATACCCACTGCCATGCAGGGTCAGGAATAATGCCTGACAGCCAGTGTGGAAGACCTCCCAATTTACATGCCATTTGGAAAATACTTGATTTTTGTGTCAGTACTGGACAAAAATTATCCCTAAACTAAGTGCTGCCTGTGCCTTGCCCAAAGCACATTTAAAGAAAGACCTGAAAGGATCAAGCTATTTGTAAGTAACTGAACTAAGTCCCAAAACAAAAACCAAGAATATTTTTAGGAATCTAGAAGTATCCAGCCTCTGACAGGCTAAAACTGACCATGTTTGGCAACCCATAAAAATTATCAGGCATGCAAAGAAGCAGGAAACTAAGACACGTAAGGAAGGGGAACTCAACTGACACTGACCCAGAAATTACACAAAGGATATGATTCATACATAAGAACATTCAAATAGTTATTATAACTATTATCAGTATATCCAAGAAATTATAGGGCAGAATGAGCATCTTAAATAGAGACATGCAAGTGATATGTAAGACCTAAACCAAACTTCTCATGACTAAAGCAATGACTGAAATAAGAAATCTGGTCTATGATTACTGAATGGAATTAAAGGCATATAGACAGTGCAGAAAAAAAAAAAAGTTTGATGAACCTAAAGACATAGCAATGGAAATCATCTGAAATGAAACACACAGAGAAAGTGTGACTGCAAATCATCCAATATACATGTAATTGTATCTCCAAGGAACACAGACAAGAAAACTAGTTTCAGTAAATAATGAAACTAATTTGAATTTATACTTGTTAAGATTGATGCAAACTAAAAATATATAGTTCCAATAAATTCAATGAACCTCAAGGACAGGAAAAATGAGGAAAACTACACCAAGGCACCCCACAATCAAATTGCTTTAATCCAGAGAAAGGGAGGAAAAAGATTTCTCATCAGAACCAATGCAATCTAGAATACAGTACGATAACTTTTTTAAAGTACCTAAAGTAGGAAACCATTATGATCTTGGATTAGGCAAACATTTTTTAGCTACACCACCAACAATATGACTCATTACAAGAAAAAAATATGATTGTTTGGATTTTATCAAAATAAAACTTTTGCTTTTCAAAGAACAAAGAGTTTGAAATAGAAGACTGAGACTGGGAGAATATATTTACAAATCACCTATGTGAAATGGGACTTATATCTAGAACATATGGGCAATCCGCAAGAGTCAATATTCTGAAGCGAAATAATCCAAAAAAAGGCAAAAGATTTGAAAAGACACATTACCAAAAAGACATATGTACAGCACATACACACATGAAAATGTGTTGAGCATCATGAGGGGAAATGCAAATATAAACTACAATGAGATAAATGAGATACAATGAGATCAACTACTACTTCATACCTACGAGATGTCTAAAATCAAAAGAGAGGGCTCCGAAGTGTTAGCTAGGGTATGAAAGAACTGGAATTCTCACATACTGCTGATGAGAATGTAAAAGTGATAAAACTACCCTGGCAAACAGTTTGACAGTATCCTAAAAAGCTGAACATGCAACCTATTCTATGATTCAGCCAAATCTACTCTCAAATATTTTCCCTAGAGAGATCAAAGTTTACGATCATACAAAACAAAAAAACAAAAAAAAAAAAAAAAAAAGAGAGAGAGAGAGAAAAGAAAAGAAAAAAATGAATGTTTATAGAAGCTTTGTTTTTAATAGGCTAAGGAGCAGCTGGTGCTTCAGTTGGTAGATTTCTTGATTTCTTGATTTCTGCTTGGGTCATCATCCCAGGGTCGTGTTATTGAGACTCACATTGAGCTCCACACTAAGCATGGAGGCTGCTTTAGATTCTTTTTCTCTTTGCCTCTGCTCTCTCTTTCTCTTTCTCTCTCCCTCCCCCTCTCCCTCTCCCTCTCTATTTCCCTCTCCCTCTCCATCTCCCTTTCCCTATCTCTCCCCCACCTCTCCTTCCACCCTCCCCTCTCCTTCTCCGCCTCCCCCAATAAAAAGAAATAAATACGCTAAATGTGGAAATAATACAAATGTCCACTGAAATGTGAACGGATAAACAAGTAGTAACAGACTATTAGAACACACAACACTATGGATAATATTCAAAATACCAAGTGAAAGAAGTCAACTCCCCACCCCTAAAAAATAAGGAGTATGTCTTATACAATTTTATTTGTATACTATTCTAGAAAATGCAAGATAATATGTAGGGACGGAAAACAGACCAGAGATTGCCTAGGAATGGGAATCGGGAAGACGTGGGGGACGGAGGGATATCTAACGGATACAAGGACATTTTTAGTGGTGACACACATATTCTTTTCCTTGTTGTTATGTATACATTGGTGTACATGTAACCAAAATTTACCAAATTATGTAATTGTATTTATTAGTTTTAGTATTAATTATTAATTGTTAATTAAGTAATTTATTAGGTCTTTTTAAAAAAATTTTCTTTAACGTTTATTTATTTTTGAGACAGAGAGAGACAGAGCATGAACAGGTGAGTAGCAGAGAGAGAGGGAGACGCAGAATCTGAAACAGGCTCCAGGCTCTGAGCTGTCAGCACAGAGCCGACGCGGGGCTCGAACCCACAGACCGTGAGATCATGACCTGAGCCGAAGTCGGACGCTTAATCGACTAAGCCACCCAGGCGCCCCATAGGGTTTTTTTTTTCAGAGAGAGAGCTGAAGCGTTCATAACTGGGGGAGAGAGGCAAGGGAGGAAGAAAGAATCTTAAGCAGACTCCATGCTTAGCATGGAGCCCAATAAATGGCTTGATCAAACCTGGGATCATGACCTGAGCCAAAATCAAGAGTCTGATGCTCAAGTGACTGAGCCATCCAGGTGCTCCACCAATTACGTACTTTAAATATGTATAGTTTGTGTATATCAGTTAAACATTAATGAAGTTGTTAAAAAAAAAAAACATGATTAGATATTGTGACTTTTGACCTCTGGGGCTGCTATTTGAAACCTGGTCCACCAGCATCTACTGATTCTGGGAATTCCCAGTATCTTTCCTTAACTCACATAAGTTCTTCAAAATAAATGTAACTTGGGAAAAGGGGAAATACCCTGGCAGTTATCACATGTATCAATTATAAACATCACAACACTTAGAACTATGATCCATATATGAGGTGGGTGATATAGCGTATGTTTCCTTTAGACAACTGAGAGCTGGTTGAGTCCCAGCACCCCATTACCCTTGTAAACTTGTTAATTACTTGTTTACCAGTTAATGGTCCTCTGCCTCCTTATACTGTATACAGAAGGGACTTGGTCTGTCTTGCTCACTTCTGTGTTTACAATATTACAAAACCAGGCTGGAACGCTGGCAGAAAACAAAGTGGCACTCGGAGATCTTCTTTGGATTGCAGATCTTGATGGAACGGCGGGCTCAGAGGACCCTGTTTCTCCAAACTTCTGAGCGCTGAATGCAAGTGGGGCAGGAAATTTAGTCATCAGCTGCCATATCTGTGGGGATTTTCCTGCACACAGAAAACAAAGGAAGAAGAACCAGGAGAAGGGGTCTCTAAGATAGAGACCAGAGTTCGTTTTATCCCACCGGCCATCTTTGGTGCAGTATTTTATTCACTCCTCCAACATTATCCCATTTTATGCCTTTTACAACACCTTTTTAGTAGGTATCACCTTTCAGTTTTTTAGGTTGGTACCCTCAGAAGGCTAAGATGCCTGCAGTAGTTTGGCGAGCAACAGTGTTTTCAATAAAATGTACCATGGTATTCAGTATACAGGGGCCAATGGATACAAGTAAAATTAGGGAGAAGAGGGGCCCTGCCAGGGCAGGAAGCCAGGATCCCAATCTGTGAGATCTCATTTGTTCTGTTGATTGGTACTTTCCTGTTGTCAATGTTGAATTATTATTATTATTATTATTATTATTATTATTATTATTATTATTATTATTATTTTTAGTTCCTTAACCTTAGTTGTAAGTATTTCTGACTGGTTTAAAAAATAGCAACATTCCTCCCCCGAAAAGATGCAAGTCCCTCCATTTTCTGAAGTGAGGAGGTCGGGGGCTTGTCTATTTTGGGGGGTTACTGCCACCAGAGAGTTTATTTGGTTTTCTAAGGTTACCAGAGAATCGGCCACGCATTCCATGTCTTCATTTAGCTCTTGAGATAGTCTATGGTACAGTCCTATGCATAAACCTATGCCCCCTTCTCCAGTTCCTATTCCTGTCACAATTTCTGAGCCTATCCGAATGGCTAGCAGGACTGCCCGTTTAGCCTGAGACTTGGGGCTAAAGATTGTTAGGAACTGATCTTCAGTGTATACAAATATCCCTGGGGTCCGGAAGATGGAATAACATTTCTGAGTCCAGTTGGCCTCTAAGCACCGATAGGCTGAATTAGAACACAGATAGAACACCCCAAAGGTGCAACATATTTCCTTGTCTGCAATCTGGTGTAGGTCTCCTGGGAGCTTTCCTAAACGTGTGTGTGTGTGGGGGGGGGGGGAGGGTCGCCCATATAATAACTCAAAAGGGGAGAATCCCAGTGCCCCAGGCGGGCATTGGGCACACAGGAGGGCCAGCCGAAGTAAATCTGGCCATAGGGGGTGAGTCTCTTGGTGGAACTTGGCCAGGGTTTCCTTGAGGGTGCAATTCATCCGCTCTACCTTTCCCTGAGCTCTGGGGGCGTTAAGTAGTGTGCAGTTTCCAGGCAATGTTAAGGGACTTTGTTAGGGTTTGAATAATGTCCGCTCCAAATGCAGGTCCATTATTACTGTGTGTGATTAAGCCCAATCTCCCGTAGAAGAGCTTCGGCCACCTCGTGACTTCATTCCATTCTGGCCTGGAATGCTTGGAGGTATCCCAAATTGGTGCAGATTGTTCCAAGAAGGTACCTAAACCCTTATTTGGTTGTACGTTGGTAAAGTCCACCCCTAAGTCCATCCTTTGTGAACCAGGCAGGGGCTGTGGGGCAGAGCAAGTATTGTTTTTGGCACATGTTACACATTATTCACTGACAGCCTGGCATAATGCTGGCAGCTGGCTGGCTGCCGGCAGCTGATATCGTAGTTCTTTTTGAAGAGGCCCTGTAGAGCAGTTTTCCCTAAGAGGGTGAGTTAGTTTTATTCCTTCACTAGGTGCTTTCACATAGATGACGGGACAAGACTCACCATCCGTCTTTGCTTAGTGTGCCCGCTTCTGTCGAGGCCCAACTTCTTTCTTCACTCGTGTACAGGGGTGGGGAGGCTTCCTTCTGGGGCCCAAGAGTCAGAGTGTAGGTAGGAGATTCACCTAGGTCACCTGAGGCAGCCACTCTGGCTGTTTTGTCGGCCAGGTGATTTCCCTGATTTATGGGGGCATCTCATTTCTGAGGTCCCTTACAGTGTAGGATAGCTACTTTGTCTGGTAGCCATATGGTCTCAAGAAGCTTTAGTGTTTCTTCCTCGTTTTTGATAGTTTTCTCTGAAGCGGTAAGGAGGCCTTTTTCTTTATAGATGACCCCATGTACATGCACAGTAGCGAAGCCATGCCAGGAATAGATGTAGATGTTAACTCATTTACCTTTGCGAAGGATGATGGCTCAGGTTAAGGCGTACTGAGTCCAGCCCATTGTGCCGACCATCCTTCCGACAAGGCCTTGGCTTTCTGAACTCCCGTGGTTGTGATTACCGCATACCCTGCTCTTTGGCTGCACTCCTCTAAATAGCTTCTCCCGTCGCTGAACAGGGTGATCTCTGGGTTTGTTATACCCTAGTCTTGGAGGTTTGGGAAGCTGGCGTAGACTTCATCCACTACTCCAGAACAGTCATGGTCAGGTTCTCCCTCCTCTGTGGGAAGGAAGGTGGCCAGGTTTAGTGTTCTTATACTGTTTCGAGAGTGAGCCTTGGGTTCTCATAGAGAAGGCTTTGGGATTGTGTCAGCTCTGAAATGGAGAGGAAATGATATCCTTGGGTGCTTGTGAGCCACACGACCGTGTGTGGGACCTTAACATTAAATGTTTGGCCAAGTGTGAGCTTGTCTGCATCCTTCATGAGCAGGACTGTGGCTCTGATCTCTGAGGCACAGGGGCCATCCTGCAGCCACAGGATCAAGGTTTTTTTTTTTTTTTTGACCGTTAGAACACTGGCCATTGCCAAGGCACCATGCTCTGAGTGAGCACTCCTTTTCATGTAGGAAGAAGTTAAAGGGCCTTTCTAAGTCAGGCAAACCAAGGGCTGGGGCTTGTCCCAGAGCCAACTTTATTTCTGTGAAAGCGGCCCTCACCTCCTCAGTCCATGCGAGGGACTCCCAGTTTGGTCCTCCCAACAGGTCATAGAGGGACCTCACTATGGCTGAGCATCTGAGGATTCCCAATGCGACAGAACCCTCCGGCCCCTAAACATTCACACAAGCCTCGTTTTGTTTGGGGCTGTGGCAGTGTGGTGCCACACTTTCTTCCCTTCCGGTCCTCGTTCTCTTTTTCCTTTTGTGAGGAGGGAGCCTAAGTATTGGACCTGCGGCGGACAAAATCTGTGCCCTTTTCCATGAGGGTGGTACCCCAAGTAGGATCAGAGCTGTAGGAGGGCCTGTGTACCTTTCATACAGTCTTCCTGGGTGTCACTGGAAAGGAGGAGGTCTTCTACATATTGGAGAAGGACATACCCTGTGGTTTCCTTCGGAAAGTCAGCGAGATCTGAACCTAGCGCTTCCCCCAGAAGAATGGGCAAGTTGTTGTAACCTTGGGAAAGTAGTGTCCAGGTCAGCTGCATCTGACGCTCTGTAACAGGCTCAGTCCATTCAAAGGCAAACAATGATTGACTTTGTGGAGCCAGGCAGAGGCAGCAGAAAGCATCCTTTAGGTTGAAGCACGCAACCCTTCTGGCTGACCACGGAATTTGGCTGAGGAGAGTACACTGAGGGTTCGGAATGACTGGGTGTAAGGAAACCGTCACTTTGCTAATGGCCCTCAAATCCTGTACTGGTTGGTGTCCTCCTGGCTTCTTGCCTGGCAAGAGTGAGGTATTCCAAACTTATTGGCACTCAGTTAGAATACCTCTTTCTCTGAGCTTGGTCAGGTGCTCTTGTATGCCCATTCTAGCCTCTAGTGGAACGGGGTACTGCCTTGGTGTCTGAGGTTGAGCTTCAGGGATCAGGTCAACAATGATTGGGACCCGATTCCAAGCTATTTCAGGCGGGTTATCATCAGCCCATAGCGAGCTGATGTAAGCCTGAATTCTTAGGGGCTACCAGGTAAGGCCTGGGCACAGAACAGTCTCCATTCTTCTTCCCTTGGCAGGGGTATCGCCAAGACCAGGGTTTCCTTCTGCCTTGGGTTTCACTGGAGGCTAGTGTGTCCAGTGGGTTCAAAAGGTATCTGGGCCCCAAGTTTGGAGAGTAGATCCTGGCCCAGGAGAGGAATCGGGCAGTCACGTAAGGAGAGGAACTCATGCCGGACCTTGTGACCCCCAAGTGCACCTTGTTGAGCTTGACAGAAGGGCCGTTGCATTGCCTGTGTCCCAGTAGCCCCAAGTATGGTTGCTGTCTTTTGGCCTAAGGGCGCTACCAGGGAAGTAACAAAGGAGTATTCAGCCCCAGTGTCAACCATGAAAGTTATTGTTCAGCCCACCACTTCATTTCAACCGTGGGTTCATGGGGGCCAAGAAACAAAGAGTCCGGTACCCCTCCGTCCAATTCTACCCCGGCCAGATCAAGAGGGTTCTCACCTCGAGGTTCCTCCAGATATTGGCTGCGTTTTGAGGTCCCCATCCAATTCGAACATTCTTACAATTTCCCTTACCTTTGCAGTATGCACACTGGTCCCTTGCTAAGGGGGCTATGGGCTTCCCCCCTTTTTGTGGTTGGGGTTTTCCCATCTTTGCAGCATCTGTTCTTTAGTTCTGCTGTGAGAAAGGTGGCCTTCTGTTTTAGTCTTCACTTCTCTTTCAGCTGCAAATTTCTGTTCGTGAAAACTGTACTGATGACCTCTAACAGCTGAGTGATATTCATCTGGCAAGCCCTCCAACTTCTGGAGCTTTCGTCAGATATCTGGGTAGCCTGTGCCACAAAAGAGATATGTACCATCTGTTGACTCTGGTCCCTCGGGGTCAAACGGGGCGTATACACGGTACACTTCACATAATCTTTCATAGTCGTCTCGGGGAGACTCCCCAGGGTGCTGTGTGACTGATGATATTTTAGTCATGTTCATGGGATTGTTGACTCCAGCTCAGACTCCCTGAAGGAGGGCTTCCAGGTATCATCAGACATGGCCCTGTCCTCCTTCTGTGGTGAAATCCCGTGTTGGACATTCTTCACGCATGCAACTTGAGCCCAGACAGTATGGTCATTGATTCCTGGAGATGTGTGATCTTCTAGGTACTGTCATGTTTCTGTCATTCTTATTTTTAATTAAACAAAGTATGGAGCAACTGTTGACAATCTTCCCAAGTCTGTCAGTACGTCTGGAAGAGGGACTCCATCAAGTCAACCATTGCTTGTGGCTTTTCGGAGTATGGTGGAGTGTTGTGTTTCCACTTGAGGAGGTCGGTTGTAGAGAAAGGTAGATAACCCATCATGGAATGGCTGGTCTGGACTGGTCCATCCTCTTTCTGTCTTTCAGGCTCTCTTGTGTCCGTTACATGCGTTTGGAGAGTTTTAGGTCTGGGTCTGGGCGCAGTCTGGCTGCTGGCCCATGTGGGGTGGGTTATCTGGGTCTGAGAGGGGCGGGGAGATGGGCGGCACTGACTGCAGTGGCAAGTGCACTGACTCTGGCTGTGGCTGGAGAGACAGATGCAGGAGGAGTCTCAAGCTCAGAGGGAGGGAGGTGGGAGCTTGAAGAGTTATAAGGAGGTGGAAAGACAATATCTTCGTCCACATCTCCTTTAAATATTAGAGGAGCAGTGGATCACTTCTTTGACTCCCTGGTGAGCCTCCAGATAAAGTGGCTAAAACCTTTGCCTGGCTCTGTTTGCTAATGATGAATCACCTTCAAGGCAGGAATTCTGGGGCAATTTCAAGCCAGGAGTTGATGTACAGAAATGGATCAGGGTGGCCTGGGTTCCCAGTGACTATTAGCCAAACCTGCTGCACTATTTGAGCATCTAATGTCCCTTCTGGAGGCCATCCTGCATTGAATATGGGCCATTCTAGTTCACAAAATTTCCTTAACTTCCTGGGTGTCATTGTCACCCCATGGTAACCTGAAAACCCCTGTTCACATTTTTTCATCATGACCTCAAAAAAACGTAGGCTTACTCTGTTTTCATCCCATTATTAATTTCTTTCTCATATTTGGTGTCACAAAGACAGACAAAGTTAGGGTATACCGCCAGATGAGAGGAATATTCACATACTCCTCTGGTCGCATTCCTGAGGGAAAGTTTAGGTGAGGTTTGGCTATAGTGGACTCTGCTTTGTGACTTGTAATGGGAATCTGATCTGATACCGCCCTAGACCTTATACTCTCTCAATGACAACACAGGGTAGTCCATTCAGACTCCAGAGACCTTGGGGACCTTAAGAGTGCCCGTCCATGAAGTCACAAACTCTAACTCGACTGGCAACCCTGGCTTAGCTGCACATTCTCTCTCTCTCTCTCTCTCTCTCTCTCTCTGTCTCTCTCTCTCTCTCTCTCTCTCTCTCTCTCTCTCTCTCTCCCCCCCCCACACACACACACACACACACGCACACACATGCACACCAGAGTCTATTACATTTCCTTCCACAAAATTTCCTACCTGGGACACCTATTAAGTCCTCTGGGGATTGATCATGTCCCCCTTCCGCTCTTTTGGGTATGCCTGACTTCTTCGGGGCCCCGGCCTTACCAGTTCCATGGAGCAGGACCTGCCCAAGACAGCGGAGAAGGAGGCTGCTGAAATTCAGGCAGAGCATGCACTTTCTCCCTTGCTAGCCTTTGCTTTGCCACCACCTCACTGTTGTCCCAAACTAGTGGCAACAATGGGCCAGTGCGGTTGGGTTTCCTGGTCAGCAATCTAGTATGTTACGGAACCAGGCTGGAACACTGGAGGAAAAACCAAGTGGCACTCAGAGAGTTTGGTCAGAGAGTTTGAGAGGCCTGAGAAAACTGAAACTTAAAAGCTTAAGTTATGGGAAACTGAAACCTAACCAAGCCTAACTAGCTTGTTCCACTTCTGTACAATTGCTTGGCGTGCCCGTGTATTCCTGATCAATCATTGTTGCTTGGCACATCCGTGTATTCGTGATCAATCATTGTGATGCCCGTACCCCCGGTTGTGGTCTGACCTAAAGGCAGGAACCAATCGAATACTGCTAAGTGTCCAACTTTAAACACCAACCAATCGCAGCTCTGTAACTGTGGAAAATTCCTGATTTCCCCATGACTTGTTTGTACCTGTCTATAAAAGGGGTGTAAAAACCTCTCTCGGGGCCTCTCAGCGTCACTGGCAATTAGTGCGCAGAGGTTCAGGTTCGAACCTGCAATAAATGACCCTTGCTGCTTAGCTTTGACTCTGGACTCTGGTGGTTCGTTTTTGGGGGTCTCTTGGACTCTGGGCATTTCAAGTTTGGCTCACCAAAGGTCTGAGCGTGGAGTCCAGTGGGGAGGGTAATTTATAGTCGTCAGCTTCCATATCTGTGGGGGTTTTCGCACATGCACCAAACAGAGGAAGGAGAATCCAGAGGAGAGGTCTCTAAGCTAGAGACCAGAGTCTGTTTGAGCCCCGTTGAACATCTTTGGAGTACTTTATTCACTTCTCCCACAAGAGTAGAGCTCTAAATATCACATAGTATATGCTCATTAAATCTTATTAAGTGAATGAGTTCTATTGCTTCTGTATCGGACATATAACAAGATTTTGGACAATCTATATGGTAAGAGTCCCCAGACCATCCACATTATAGGGATTTCAAGGTTTTGTAGTCTTCACACAATATTAAGGTTTCGTTACAACCACCATAAGCTAACCCTACAACCTCCCATCCTGGATCATATAATGCCCCTGTCTCCTCCTCATTCACAGTCTTTTGCAACTGAGTGCAGACAATTCCATAATGTGGTCTTGGTTCAGAAAGCCAAATTCCTCAGTTTTTCTCAGTCAGACAGAATTAAATCTGACTGTGAACGTCTGCCAGTAATGTTGCAATAGAGAGGAAGAAGATCAATTCAAGTTGACTCCCTGAGCTGATCCCTATAATCTCTTTAGGGCATGAGTACAGTTAAATAGAAATGCTGCAATCAGAAATATGTCTACTGCTTATCCAACGAACAAAAAGCAAGCATTAAAAAAGTAAGCCGTTTCCCTGCAGAGCAGCTTAATCAGGGAGAGTGAGTGGTGCAAAGTGGGTGAATTCTTCTCTAGGGCCTTAACTATTGCAGAGACACAGTTCAACCTATTGGGGTGTATAACAGAAACATGAAACCTGAGAGCTGCCATTGTTGGGTAACAATGTTCTCTAACTGTGCCTTAGGCATTGACATGATAATCCAAGGGAGAAAAACACTAATTATAAGTGGCATAGACGTGGACAATTTCTACATGCTTCAACACCTCTTGATAATAATTAATCCTGTCTGCTCTTTGCACGTGAACATTCCGTTGTTGGTCATTTTCCCCATGACAGAAATGGTCCCCTGTGTTTCCGTGGGCTTGTAAACTTAGCCTTCCTGAATAGGGTTGGAGACATCAAAAGGGTATCTCTTGGTACCTGTTGTTTCATTTTGTTCGATAGTTATGGACCTACCCCTATAAAAGGATTCAGAATTTTCGTAGTATGTCTTAAGACTGAATTGGAAGCCCATTTTCTGTATTCAATTCAACTTAACAAAGAGGGTATTACATGTCAGACATTGTGAAACATATAACTGAAGTAATATTACTTCCCAAAGATTGACCCTCAAAATCAGTACGCCTTACTAATGATGCCTTGTTTTTTGGAAGGTCATGAAGGTGTGGATCAAGGTAAGAATGGATTAAAATTAAATAGAACCAATAAGAAAATGTAAAAGGACATTTACACTTAGTAAGGATAACCAATAATTCATGAAATGTTGTTTATTTCCTTTATTTATATGTATGTGTATGCTTATACTGGGTTGTGGTGAAATATGTGTTCCTTACAGTAGGTTGGGGATAAAATATTTGAGAGACGCTGTGCTAATGCACCTTATCAGGCTGCCTGGTGCCTCTGTAGCTTGGGTTCTTGATAGGGCTTAGGTTCATCTGCTTCATGTGCTTGCATGAAATTTGGAAGATATGATGGCTAGTTTTATGTGTCAACTTTACTGGGCCACAGAGGTCCAGATGCTTGGTCAAACATTTTTCTGGTGTTTTGTGATGGGAAATACTTGAGTCTGTACAGTGAGTAAAACAGATTGTTTTCTTAATGTAAGTGAGCCTTATCTAATCAATTGAAGGCCTGAATAGAATAAGGATGATTCTCCCATGGATACTAGGGAATTACTCTTGTCTGCCTGAATGTCTTTAAACTGGGACATTGGCCTCATCCCCAGATTCAAACTGAAACAGCAGCTCCACCTGAGATTCAAGCCTGCCAGCCATTGGACAAGAACTATGCCATCAGATCTCGTGTGTTTTCAGCTAGCCAACTCATCCTGCAGATCTTGGGACTTGTCACCGTCCACATTTATGGGAGCCAATTTCTCATAAGAAATAAATAAATAAATAAATAAATAAATAAATAAATAAATAAATAAATAAATAAAAATACATAAATATAAATATATATTTATTTAATAAATTCATATTCATATGAATATATAAATATAAACATAACTATAAATATATAAATAAATAAAAATATATAAATATATTATAAACTATAATATATATTATATATATATGAGAAACAGAAGTTTTCTCTGTTGAATCTTACTAATTCAGAAGGTGAAAACTATTATCTAGTGGTTCTACAGCCGTTTTTTTTGTTGTTGTTTACAAACAGAATGTGGTAGACATTATTCTAATAGAAAAAAAATAGCACCCAACATTCCATACCTTAATGCTGACAACCCATGAAAATGAAGAGATACCTTTTCTGTAGTCGTGTTGTATTATAGAGAGAGATTTTCTGGACCAACCTAGTATCATCATGAACCCATGCACCATACACCCATGCAAAGCAGAGAGTTTTCTCTGGCTGGCCATCCCACAATCTGAAAATAAAGACCTCAGTTGTATAACTGCAAGGAACTTAATTGTCCAAAACCCAAATAATCTCAGAAGTAGATTTCTCCAGATAAGTACCCCACCTACTGACACTTGACTCTTACCTAGTGATACCCTAGGCCCAGAACACCAGTGAGTCTGCCTGGACAGACCAGTGAGTCTGCTGGGGTTATTCTGGCAAGACAATTCTGCAGTGCTGTCTTTGGATTCTGGGAGTGCAGTGTACACCCCACTTAACTAACACTTCTCCTGATGTTTTGAACACACAATTCCTCATACTAAGTCACTGCTTGGATAGAAGGTAATTTCTGCCATATGCTACTGAAATTTGACGATTGTACCTCCACGTATCTCCTACTAGTTGAATGCAACGATACCTGTAGCTTATTTCGAACTCAAGTAAAGCAAAACACAAAACTCTAAAGAACGGACCACTCCTTACTTCTTGAAAATACCTCTTCTTTTCTTTTTGATAACATTTGACTCTCCTGGTTTCTCTTTTATATTCCCTCTACTAATTTTCATTCTATTTTCCTGCCTCATTTCCATTCATCAAGCATGCATTGAGCACGTACTAGGTTGTAGGCACTGTATACAAAGAACAGAGGTCTTATCTAGAACTAATAATGGACTTTGTTATCCAGGGATTTGCCACTGTGCAAACAAATTAACTATACTGAGTTGATAACATCTGTAATAGGGGTGGATAAATGTACCCTGGAATTGCAAAGAAGAAAACACATGAGTCTCTGGGGCACCCAGGGAGTGCTTTACAAAAATGAGAGTCACTTGAAGTGAGTCTTCTAGAGAAGGCATATTTCAAATCGACAGAGTAAGGAAGGGCATTCCAGGCAGGGAAATAAATAAATAAATAAATAAATAAATAAATAAATAAATAAATAAAAGAGGAAGACACGGAAGTTTGAAAATGTGACACATTAAAGGAGTAGCAAAGTTTCCTTTGGATGGATTTCTTGTGGGAATGGGAGGTTGGTAAAGAGTGAGGATTGGTGTAGAAGGTGACATATGAATTGGATCCTAGAAACAGTTTACAGGAGATAGTTATTGTGCCCGAATAACTTTGATGACTACCCATTGTATTCAAATAAACCTGAAGACACTTCTTGGCTTAGTTAGAAGGTTGCTCATCATCTGTTTAATTCTATAAGGTTAATCTCATCCTATGTTCCTCTTCTCTACCAACCATTCACTCATTTACTCAATTATTTATTCAGTCAGGGAGGGTATGTGTGGGGTGCATATCACGAAGAATGTGAAAGTCATTATAAGGATTTTGACTTTTATTTTCAATGAGATGGGAAGTCAGTTGAGTAGTCTGACCAAGTTAATATTTTAGTTTTATTTATTTATTGTTTTATTTATTTATTTATTTATTTATTTATTTATTTATTTATTTATTTATTTATGAGAGTGCCCACAGGGGGATAGAGAGACAGAGAGACAGAGAGACAGAGACAGAGAGAGAGAGAGTGAGAGAGGGAATCTCAAACAGGCTTCATGCCTAATTCATGCCTAGCACAGATCCTAATGCACGTTCTGACCCCATGAGCTCATGATTTCTGGATCATGACCTGAGCCAAAATCAACAGTCAGATGGCTAACCACCTGAGCTACCCAGGTGACCCTAATTTATATGTTAAACAAATCACTCTGACTACTGTCTGGGGAGCAGGATGGAGTGGGAAGCAAGCATACAAGCAACAACAACAACACAATAAGGAGGTTACCATAGTAATCTTGAAATAACTGTAGCTTGAATGAGGATGCAAGAAGGGCACATAGTGAGAAAATTATGATCGTGTGTATATTATAAATGTGGATCAAGTAGGATTGCTTGTGGTTTGAATATAAGGTATGAGAAAAACAGATATAAAAGATGATACCAAGTTTGTTTTTGTTTTTGTTTTTGTTTTTTGTTTGTTTGTTTGTTTGTTTGTTTGTTTTGGGCTGGACCACAGGTTGGTGGTAGTTTTAACTTGTCTGTTAGAGATCATGGGTTTTAGGGGAAACATCAGGACTTACTTTTTTTAACATTGTGAGTTTGAGATGCTTATCAGACATCCAAGCTGCATTTTTGTGAATGCAGTTAGATATAGGCATCTGGAGTTTAAACTAAGAAGTTTTGTGTGGACTCTAGTCTGGATTACTTAGTATGAGATCACATGAGATCAGCTAGGGAGTGAGAATGGATGAGAGAGAAGACATGCAAGGACTGAGCTCTGGGGTCTCTAACTCTTAAAGTACTGCAAGATGTGGAAAAACTAGAGAAGGAAACTAGACACAGTGGCCACTGAAGGAGTAGGCGAGACATGAGGAGGGTCTCGAGTCCAGGAAGCCTGGTAAGGAATGTGTTTCAAGGAAGGAGGTATCAAATTGGTCAAGTGCTGATGGCAAGTCAAATAGGATGAGGTCAAATAAATGATCATCAGGGTCACATGGGGGGGTCACTTGGTTAAGTGTCTGACTCTTGGTTTCACCTCAGGTCATGATCTTATGGTTTGTGGGTCCAAGCCCCAGGTGGGGCTCCATGCTGACAGTGTGGAGTCTGCTTAGGATTCTCTCTATGCCTCCATCTGTCTCATAACCTCCCCTGCTCACTCTCCCTTTCTTTCAAAATGAATGCATACACTTTAAAAATTACTAAAATATAAATAATCACTGTGTTTTGCAAAGTGGATGTCATTGACCTGTGATGAGAACCGTTTCTGTAGCACCGGGGAAAAGCCGAATTGGAGTGGATTCAACAGAGAATTGGAGGAGAATGACTGTAGACAGGGAGGAAGGCAATTCTTTCAAGGAGCATTGTGACAAAATGTGGGAGGAAAATGAGGCAGCAGTGGGAAGGGAAGGGAGCAGGGTCAAGAGAGGGCTTTGGTTTTTCTTTCTAAAATTTGAGAAATAAAAGCATTTTTGTAATTTCCATATTGCTGATGGAAATGATGATATGGCAGAGTCGGGGAGAACTGCTGACAGAAATGTTCTTAACAGGGCAAGAGTGACTTCAGTCTAGTGTCCAAAAGATAATTGGCCCGGAGAGGAATGAACAGATCCTTCATATTAATGTTGGTGAGAGCAGAGCACAAGGGAATAGGTGTAGATGGAATGGTAGATGCGATAGGTGATTTTGCAAATTCTCTTTTCACTGACCTGGTTTTCTCAGTGCGGTAATAGGCAAAGTTATAAGACCAGAGTGAAGAAGGGTTGGGAAAAGTTAGAAGTTTGCGGAGAAGGAAGTTGTGAAATAGAGGTCTAGGGGTGTGAGTAAGTAGCCTTCTGACCTCACTTTGGTCAGTGGCCATCAAGTAACTTTTGTGCTGCTTTTCTCCAATTACATTGGATGTTGCTATGCGTAGGAAGTAGATTGAACTCCCTGCGGTTCCCCACTTCTTTACCTTTGCATAGGTAAGTTTGCATCTGCCTGAGAAGCCCTCTCTACCCTATCACTCATATTTCAAATTTGCCTCAACCATTACTTACTTAATCCCACCAGGCAGAGTGAATTAGTCCCTTCTTGGAACTCTTGTGGTACCATGTGCAGTACCCTGTACTGTAATTTTTGCCATATTGTAATAATTTGCGTCCCCGTCTCCCTAGATAATTTGGCCACTCCTTGAGGGTGTCAATTTGGTCATTGCACTTCCTAGTATACAGTTTGACTTGTGGTTAGCCTTTGTTAGTTGCCAATTGAATTGAATTGAATTGAGTTGAATTGAATTGAGTTGAATTGAATCGAATGTATTGAATTGAATGTATTGAATTGAATTGAATTGAATTGAATTGAATTGAATTGCATGGAGAGAATTAGCAGAAGGGATTGGCAGGTAGGAAGGGCAGAGCCTAGAAAGAGTGGTGACATTTAGAACAAGACTTGTCTGATCTGTAAGGAGGGGAACTCCTGCTCATGAGAGTGGCAAAGGTAACTGTTTACTCACCTGTAGTGGTGGAGTGAATGGAGCCGAAACCCCAAATGGACTTCTGTAAATGGTGTCAACAATTCTTACTTCTATAGTGTTTGCGTTGAGGACCAAAAGAGTTCATATATGCAGAAGGATTTTGTACATAAAAATGTGCTGCATAATGTAAGATACTCTTTCTCACAACACTCTGTGCCAAGATTAAAGAAATGTGTTGATTTTATATATTTTACTAAAGGATAGCATGTATAACAGAGGAAGAGAAGGATGGGTTTAAAAAAATGATTATAGTTATACTCGTCTTGTTGACCTTTCTACTCTTTAAAGTCTCTTTGGAAGATATCATCCTGGTCTCTTTCAGTTACAGATGCCTCTTATTGTCTCTGAGACAATAGCCCTAATATGATCCAATTTGCTAAGCCAGGTGGTGTGGAAGACAGAAAACGGCCAGCTCATTCTGCAGGAAGCAGCATACAAGGAGCCCACTGATCTGACAGGCTTGTGTCACAATGCACCAGTGTGGGAATTGCTCAGGCTCAGAAAAGGCCAGTTTTTTGCAACATTATACAACTCAAGAGAACTTTCTAACACAGAGGCAATGTTCACAGTTCCACAGAAATCACATGTCTGATTCTTGATGCTGACTAGAAGTCAGCCAGTTATTTTAACACAGGTTATAACTCTCACTGGTTTCACTTCACTTTCCCCTAAGTTTCAGGTTTCTTAAGGGCAGGGACCATGTTCTGGGCTTCATAACCTCTGCCCACACATGTCTATCATGGTATTTCATGGGCGCTCCGTTATCATCTGTTATTCATTGGGTTTTTTAGTAGGTGTCAGGCAGCTTTCATGGTGACCACGTATTGGCAGATCATCAAGAGAGTGGCAATAGTGGAGCTTTCTCTACTATATGAACCACATGTTACTTATCTTAAAATTCCTGGAATATATGTATGATGTCCTGTATGAATGATTGTGAGTTTATGACACTCATATTCTACTCCTTTTCCCCAACAGTTTAAAATACCTTTATGGCAGTTTACCTTCCTTTCATTCCCTAACTTAAAATATTTTACTTCTTTGGCTTTGGACTACCTACCTACATGCTAAAAGATGCAACACTAGAAAACATGATTGCATTTTGATGTGTTCTTAGCAGGCTGCCTTAATTGCCAGCTCTGTTGGGTGGGTTGGATATCACTGTAACTTCTGGCAGAATCTTCTGAGATACAAGTATATTTCTTGGGCAAAGTAGCATGTTGAGTCCATCATCATTTGGAGTGAAACTCAGTCTACGTCCAGTAGAGTTGGTCCTATCGGTCACATGAAGGAATGAAAACCAGGCCATATTCGTTTCGATGTCATAACATTCTGGGACGTGTAGTGATGCCCATGAGAAAAAAAAAAAAAGAATCAGACAGGGGACTCCATTTAAGAGACGTCTCAGCAAGCAGAATCAAGATGCCAGAATGAGGAACAAAGATAAATGCTGTCTAGGTTGTAGAGGTTGGAGACATTGCTCCAGCAGAGAGAAAGTTCCTTCAGGGTTAAGGGAGAGGCTGGATAGTGATCCTCAGGCCCCTTGTTACCACCTCCAGGCCATGATCTTTCTACTCCCCTGAAGTTCCTGCCTTCACCTCCTTAGTCCATCTATTCAATCCCAGAGCGCCACCCTTTTTTTCATGGACATTTCTGGAATCCCTTCCTACTCTTCTTTCTTCTCATGTTGCTCCCGCCTCTGTTGTGGGCAATTTCAGAATCCTGGTAAAATTGCTCTAGCAATGTAGCTTCAGTGTTCTTTAAATTCTCTGGCTCCCACAACCTTAAGAGTCAGTTTCCTCCAGTAGCTAACTTCCGTGATGGTACTCTGAGCTCTATGATCATCCAGATGTCTCCTGCTAGAATGTGAAACTTAACGTGCCAATATCTCAGAAGATAACCTCCCCTAACCAGGTGTCTCACTACTTGACTTCACAACTTCTCTTCTTCAGCCTGATAGAGACTTGTGGTCCCTACTTCCTCCCTCTCATTTCCCTGTATATCATCCCTTGTGGCTCCACTTCCCTTCCTAATGCAGTGTATACACCTCAGTATGTCACTTTGTGTTGGAACCTCCTAGTCCTCTGCTGCATTGGCTTAGGTGGCCTTGAAGCTTGGATGAGTCCTCCACTCTGTCAGCCCATCCTCTGTCTCACTCAGCCCAGTGAGCTGTTACAGGGACTCACAGTCACTAGGGTCACTCACTATGATTTTATGGTTGCTGATGGCAACCTACCCCCAGAGCTTCTTGCCAATCTTAAGCGGTCTTCTCCCCACAGCAGCTATTCCATACCTCCATCATTTCCCTCAACCTATCTTTTTCACCTTTCCCTGGGAAATGACTCATATTTCATAGATAGAACTTAGATTGTAGACACCTTCAAACTCTCACTCAGACCTCATAATCACACCTTTCAACACAACGTTCAACCCCCACCCCAGTATGAGAGACAAAATGTTCCTATTCCCACTCTACATTCATTAATTCATTCGGCAGTCACTGAGAGCCAACTGAGTCCTACGAAGCACTGTGCTATATGCTTGGGACATTAGAGATGAGGAGGTAGACCCTACTCACAAGGCGCTTACAATCACAAGGAGCTTACAATCATGTAGGGGAGACAGATATTATGGTGTAATGATCCCAAGATGCATGGAGCATTAGGAGAGTGTGAAGGGAAAATCCATGTAACTCAGCCTTCAGGGGAAGGAGATGAAGTGTTGCAAGGGACTTTTCAGGTGGCGTGCTATCTTGAACTAATCCTTAAAGAGTGAGTAGGTATTAGTTAGGCAAGGTTGGAGTAGGAAGGACACAAGAGGTTCAGGCATTACACAGTAGAGAAAAATCACACTGAATATAGGGAGAGGGTATAAATAGGGTAAAAATAGGAAATTGAGTCATTCCGATTCTTGACTGGGTCCTACACTTTGTAAAGAGGTCATCTCACAAAGAACCTCAAACGATCACATTTTCCCACAATTTCCTTCTGCATTTTTTATTCTTTATCCTAGTGTAATTCCTCTCCTTCCCTCACCAGTATGATTCAATTAGTAACTCACTTCTGTGGATACTATGGCAACCACATTTCCTCTATGCCGCACCCTTCTGTATCTTTGCTTGGCATCAGTGGAGCCTCATGATGGAGCTCATATCTCTACTCCCCTTAGAGTGGACTTTGGAACATGCAAAAGTTATTACATCACTGCCTTCCAAGCTGGAGTTCCCCCACACTCCAGCATGATAGAAAACACCTTTCCCATCCACACCCTGCCCCCACCTTTGCATCCTTACTGGTCCTGGGCCAATTGCTCATGCCCTTAGACTCCCGCATGATCAACTATCAGCAAATTCCTTAATATGCCCTGTTGTTTTATACCTAGAAGTCTTCCCCATCACCATGGGTATGTTTTGATGCAGCATCTTAATTGGTACATATTTTAATGCAGGCTAAAATAACTATCAAATATCTAACCTATTCTCTTTTTTTTTTAATTTCCCAGATAACAAGGGTAATAGATGCTCTTTTTTTTTCGTTTTTAAAATTCTATTATTGAAGTATAGATTACATACAGTGTTATTTTAGTTTCAGGTGTGTAAAATAGTGATTTGATAATTCTATACATTATTCAGTGCTCACCATGGTAAGTGTAATCACCATTTTTCACCATATCATGTTGTTATAATATCAACTATATTTCCTGTGCTGTACTTTTCATCTCTGTAAGTTATGTACTTTATGACAGGAAGTTTGTAACTCTTAGTCGCCTTTCCCTATCTTACACACCCCACCCACTTCTCTTCTTGGAACCACAAGTTTGTTCTCTGTATTGAAGAATCTGTCTGTTTCTTTCTTTGTTTTGTTTTTTAGCTTCTACATAAAAGTGAAATTATATGGTATTTCCTTTTATCGGGATAATCCCACGTAGCATAATACCCTCTAGGTTCACACATGTTGTTGCAAATGGCAACGTTTTATTCCTTTTTTTTTACAATGAAATTATATTCCATTCTATGGACACTACATTTCTTTATGTATTCATCTGTTGACAGGCACTGGGGCTGCTTCCATAGCTGGGCTATCATCAATAATGCTTTAATAAACACAGAGGTGCATGCATCTTTTCAAATTGGGGTTTCCCTTTTCTTTGGGTAAATACCCAGTAGTGGAATTATTGGATGATGTAGAATTTCTGATTTAATTTCTTGAGGAACCTGCATTCTGTTCCCTAGAGTGGCTGCACCTATTTACATCCCCACCAAGGGTGCATTGGTGTTGCTTTTTCTCTTACCTTCTCACCAATACTTGTTATTTCTTGCCTTGCTGCTACTAGGCATTCTGTCAGGTGTGAATTGGTGTGTCATTGTGGTTTTGATTCAGGTTTCTCTGATTAGTGATGTTGAGCATCTTTAATGTGTCTGCTGATGTAGTAGACACTCTTAATTCATCCCTTTCCCCTTCCCTTTTGATTCTTTCCAGGGTGATGGTGACACCGATGACCTCTGACAGCTTAACTCACCATTTTATCTTCTATCAACAGTCATACATTACTTCAAGTGTCCTGCTTTCCTGCTTCAAGTTACATTGTTTCTAATGCTTTACATGACGTCCCTTTCACGAGTCTTCCTAGGGCACCCCTACTCACCTTTTATTACTACCCACCATCACTCATACTCTTAGAAAGTTGCTCTAGTTACTTATCCTGATCCAACACTCTCTTTCTATGCCCCGACTCTAATCTCTACACACACTTCAATTGACACCTCTTACACTTAATATTTTTCCTAAAGTTTATTTATTTATTTATTTATTTATTTATTTATTTATTTATTTATTTTTGGAGGAGAGAGAGAGACAGAGCATCAGTGGGTGAGAGGCAGAGAGACAAGGACATGCAGAATCCCAAGCAGCCTCCAGCTCTGAGCTGTCAGCACAGAGTGCCACATGGATCTTGAACTCACAAGCTGTGAGATAATGGCCCAAGCTGAAGTCGGCCACTTAAGCAACTGAGCCACCCAGGTGCCCCAACACCTCTTACACTTTCATGTCTCCAACATAGGACTTAATATTTCTGAGGACCGGGACTATCCATTCATTAATTTCTAGCACCTCCTACAGTTTGGGAATAAAGTAGACACTCAATAAATTGATGCTCAATTGACAAATAAAGGAAGGAATGGGTCTGAAGACAAAGGGCTCAATAAAGACTTTCGTTCCTAGGAATTCAACCCAGAGTTACACTAGAGCATTTGAATTCAACTGGAGGGTCCTTTAACCAATCATGGGAGAATTTACCATATTCTAAGAGTTGTAAGCTGAGAGACTAAGATTTTTTTGAAGAAATATTAAAGGTAATTTAATTTCCTAAGAGGCCAAGCCTTGAAAGCTTAGCTATAAGAACTATAAGATGTAAGAAGATTCTGGATCATGGTGAAACTCAAGTGCAGTGAGAGCCGTGACAACACGGGGAACGCGCAGTAAGGACCACAGTAGTCCCGGAAGTGCTGTCCTGTATGAGAAAAGAGGGTTTAGTGACCCTGTATGGAGGGAGAGGATAAAGGGTGGGCAGAGTAGGGAGGGGAGGAAGTTGGGATCCAAATTGCAATATTGAAATATCAGAGGAATGTTATTGTCATATTCATAAACTTCCCTATACGTATCCTAAGGAAAACTTTTTTTTTCTTTAACGAGCTTTTTAAAGGTAATATACACATGGTAAAAATTCATATAGTAGCAAAAAAAGTTATTCAATGAAAGTAAATCTATGTCTTCTCTAGGCCTCCATTATCCTTCCCCAGAAGAAGACCACCTTTAACAGTTTGCAGGTTTTTTTTCCCAGAATCTCAAAGTATATAATATGCATATTATGGTATATGCCTACCTCACATGAAAAAAAATATGTATATATAGCTGGTACCAAGATATTATCTACAGCTCTCCATTTTATAGATACATGATTTTTGTGATTGTTAAAAGGTATGACATGCCATTTGCCCTCTTAAAAATTAAAGTGTCTGGTCCAATGGGACATTATTTTTTAAATATACTTCATGGTATTCCTACCCTGGCTGCATTGGAGGTATTTAATCTGTCCCCTGTTTATGTGTATTTAATTTGTTTCTAGTCTACGACTATAGACTATATACGCTGCAGTGAAAGTCCTTGTACATATGTTTGCCTGCCAGAGTCCAGCAGAGTGTGGGTGGTGCCTCTAAAATCTTACCTGGAAAGAGTTTAATGGAGGAACTGTGAACACAGGTGCTGGCGAGATAAACGGGCTCAGAACTAAGTGGTCGAGTTCTTGGGGACTAGCAAGAGAAGACTTCACCTCTCCCAGGCACCAAGGGACACGGAAAGGACAAGTGTTACTAGAAGCCAATGAGCCCACAGCTGGGAGAGAAGCCACCTAACAGGAGATGTGGCCATAGACTGAGGAATAAGCCACTGCCAAAATTCCAGAGTTCACAGTACATATAATGACTGCTTTTCTTTTGCTCTCTGGCTACCTATTAGTATACCTGCCAACTATGGATGGAAGCCAGAGGACAAGAAAGCCTAAACGATGCAGTGCATGGAGGTCAGCTTACTGGCAGGCATAGGATGATCAAAAATATATCTGCAAGGATGAATGGAGGATTAGCAGTCGCTGGCTTAATATTGTTTGACTTATAGTTATTGGACTTCACAAGGGTGTGAAAATGATAGCATTGTTTACAAATTGTACTTTGAAGAGCACCTGGCTGGCTCAGTGGTGTAAGCATCTGACTTTAGTTCATGTCAAGATCTCACGGTTCATGAGTTCAAGCCTGCCTCAGGCTATGCTGACAACTTGCATCCTGGGGCTGACTTGAGATTCTGTGTCTCTCTCTGTCTCTCTGCCCCTCCCCTGCTCGCACTCTTTCTGTCTCTCTTTGTCTCCAAAACTTGAATAAACATTAAACGTTTTAAAAGATAAAATGTACTTCAAGTTTAAATTTTTGACCTCTCCCACTGCTAATGAGACGCGATACGACCCTCTCCTGTGATGCCTGGCAGAGCAACCAGCCACAGCTCCCAGTCCACCACATGATCATGGTGGTGAACAATCTATATGCTTACAGCCATTCTGTACTCACACAACCGTTGTGTTTATGCTTTCAACACAGTATTCACTGAAATACATGAGACAGTTAAACTTTAATGTAACATAGGCTGTGTGTTAGATGATGTCTCATAGTTTCAGCTAATGCAACTGTTCTGAACACACATAATAGAGGCTAGACTAAACTATGATATTCAGCACATTATGTGTGTTAAATGCATTTTTGACTTAGCATAATTTCAACTCACAATGGTTTTATCTAGAGGTGACTCCATCCCAAATCAAGGATGATTTGTAATGTAAAAATCTTGGGAAATTTCCTAGAACTGGAATTGTGGTATCAGTAGGACAGAAAGAACCTCTTCCACATCCATTCCTCCACCTCCTTCCTTTGCTGGTTATTACCAGCGCTTAGCTGTGCCTACGGGCACTCGGAATTAGGACTACATACCCCAGCTTCCCTTGCAGCCAAAGCAATATAAGAGGAAGTGTCATGTGGCAGCTTTTCTGAGAAAGTTGAGACAGCTGTGTGCCTTGTGACCTTTATTTTTTCTTTGATGTCATTCACATGCTGCCTTGGATCCTGAACTCCAGGGCCAAACCATTTGGATGGAAAGTGAACTGAGATTCTTCCAGCAAGAGCTGGTAGGAACTAGATTTCTTTGCACTTCATAGAATATAGCTGCCCAATCAGACTTGAGCTGTATACCTCCAAATCTCACTTATTTGGGAGAGAAATCCACTTTTACCCTATTGAAATCATAGTTCTTCCTTGTTCTGTGTTGTAGGGAAAAACCTAACCCTCATGAAGGTATATAGATAACAGCTATAAATAGTTTGAATTTTTATGGGTTTTGTCAAGTTTGGTATTTTGAACTGAATTTTTAATACTGACTTTGAATTCAGCTACTCCATTCACAACACATGACTTAATCTTCTTGTGCCTCTGATTTCTCAGAGGGGTAGTAATATAAAGCACTTCATTTGGTTGTTATGAGGAATAATTAAATTAAAATATGTGAAAGAGGTCAGTGTCTGTCCAACATGCCAAACACTCAATGAATGTTATTACTGTTATTTTTACCATTATCATGTTTAACTGTCTTCCAAACAAGACGTACCAGTTAGCCAATTGCATTTCTGAAATGCCTTTTTCCTCTTCCCTTATCTATAGTGTGCATTACCAAAGTTTGTGTCCAATAGATGAGTAGTAGTATTTCATTTTTATTTGCAATTGCTTTCTAAAATTGTGGTTGTACATCTAGACATTTTGTAAAAGTCATTTATGCTTGTTTTCTGGTGAACTTCCTTTTTCTTTCCTCTATTCCTTCTATTGGATTTTTGTTTTGTTTTACAGTGTGGCTTAAAAAAAAGCAATACAAGCATTATGGGAATTTGTCTTCTGTGTTCCTATTGGTGGTGCAAATATTTCCACTAATTTTCATTTGCCTTTATTTTCTTTTTTTTAATTTTTTTTAAATTTAATGTTTATTTACTTTTTGAGAGAGAGAGAGAGTGCGAGCAGGGAAGGAGAAGAGAGAGGGGGAGACACAGAATCTGAAACAGCCTCCAGACTCTGAGCTGTCAGCAAAGAGCTAGATGCAGGGCTCAAACCCACAAACCATGAGATCGTGACCTGAGTCGAATTTGGACGCTTAACCTACCAAGCCACCCAGGCACCTCACTGTATTTTTTCTTTTTCCTTTTTTTTTTTTTTTGGCTTTATTTTTTCATATATATATATATATATATATAAATGATCCTTCTCTACTATCGTTACATCTGAGCTTAATATCCACCCCTATTTTAGAACGATCATTGTCATTCTGTATTATAAGAATAATTCCCCCATGTTTTCTCCTAGGACTTCATAGATTGACTTACATAAAAAAATATCTTCTCCATTTGTAATAAAACTGGGGGAGGCAGTGAGATGAGATTTAAAGTGATTCTGCAGATGACTCTGTTGGAGCGTCGGCAAAAATGAACACTTTGACACATAAATCCTACCTAAGAAAGTTATAGTTTCCTTTGATCCACATAATAGATACTTCTTAAATAAAGCATGTGGGAAGCCATCCTCCTTGCAGGTATGGGGTAAGCTTGCCTCCTGGGCTTTTTTTTTTTTTTTTTTTTTTTTTTTTTTTTTACTCTTGGGGGGAAACGCATCGGTTGTTTATAATGGAATTTTGTATTTCCAGGTTAAGGTGCTGCCAGGTACAGCCTAACTAATTTACAGTTTGTAAGACTGCCTCTCACACATCGCTTCCTGGTAGTAGGCAAAATTTCTTTCTCTGCAACCAGGACCATACTGCCACTTGTTCACAGGTTAAGTAATGATGCCAAGACATTTTTATGCCTATGCTACCAATGGCCCATCTGTGGACAAGTGCAGGCAGATACTGCCTACATTTTAAGGCCAAGGAGGGATTGAGCCCAGGGCCTTCCACTGGGCTCCACCATTGTTTCTGCTCTCTCTGGTGTTTGTCAGTTGTTATCATCACGGTTGAGAACACACACTCTAGAGTAAAACTATCTATGTACTTCCATCTTGAGCTATAGGGAAACAAACAAAGTCCCCTTACCTTTTTTGTTCTTTGCTTTCTCTTTTGTGAAACGGGCATTATCACAGTGTGGAAATTAAATAAGTAAATAAATAAATACGTAAGTGCTTAAAATTTCTTAGCAACAAACGCTCAGTAAATATTAAGAAGGCTTATCCCAGTAGAGAATAGAAAAATAACTTTCTTCTTTTCTCCTAGGATTTTATAGATGTATTTTTATAAGAAAACATATAACATTGGTAACAATATTATAACATATAATAATATGACATTATACAAATTAAGACATGTATAAGGAAAGTACTGAAACTTCATGAATAGTATCATTGGTACTATTATTCGAACAATGCATTTGTTTTGAAAGGTTCACTTAGTTATACACTAAATTTGCATATGCTTTGAACCTAGTTGTGTATTCTCTATGAGGATTCATTTATTGAGCTTAGCCACATTTGCTTTATAACATAATTTATCATCTGGTAGAACTCGACTAATTCATATGCTTCCTTTTCAGAACATGTTTTCTAGATCAGCTTGAATTTTGATATTTATACAAAAATCTTAGAACCAGCTGATCTGATTTAAAAAATCCATATTTTATTGGGCTTGCAACAAATTTACATAGTAATTTAGAGATGGTTGGCATTCTTACAATAATAACTTTTCCTATTCCAACACAAGGAATGTTTATATTTAAGCTTTTTTTAATTTTTTTTATTTAAAAAATTTTTTTAACGTTTATTTATTTTTGAGACAGAGAGAGGCAGAGCATGAATGGGGGAGGGGCAGAGAGAGAGGGAGACACAGAATCGGAAGCAGGCTCCAGGCTCTGAGCCATCAGCCCAGAGTCTTAAGCGGGGCTTGAACTCACGGACCGCGAGATCGTGACCTGAGCTGAAGTCGGACGCTTAACCGACTGAGCCACCCAGGTGCCCCAAGCTTTTTTTTAAATATCTCTCAGAAGAGTTTAAAGTTTTCTGAAAGGCTTATTTATATATTTCTTTCATGTTTCTTGTTAAGTTCCCTCCTTCCTTCCTTCCCTCCCTCCCTCCCTCCCTCCTTCCCTCCCTCCCTCCCTCCTTCCCTCCTTCCTTCCTTCCTTCCTTCCTTCCTTCCTTCCTTCCTTCCTTCCTTCCTTCCTTCCTTCCTTCCTTCTTTCCTTCCTTCCTTCCTTCCCCCCTTCCACCTCCTTCTCCTTTTACTTCTGTTATGGCAAATGGTGCCAATTCTCTGACTATATTTCTAATTATTTCTTGTTCGTATGGGAGAATGCTAAATTGTTTACCTTGTGAGCCTGGATCATGTAACTTCATCAGGAAGACTCATGAAAAATCTGATCTCCCTTCCTTCATCGCAGTTATGTATAATTGACATTTGTTGGAAGGAGATAAACAGAGTCAAGAGAATTTCAGTCTTAGAAGAGAAGCCCCTGAGGTGAGAGTAGCCTGAGAGAGCAATTGGAGAGGGAACAAATGTGACCCAGAAAGGAGCTCACTGAACAATGTGATTGGGATACCCCCCCAAAAGCAGGTTGATTAGGAATAGCACCAATCAGTAATTGTCAGATATGATCAAAGCTGTACAAGGGCCACTTTAAAGTGTTAGATGTTTTCCTTAAATACAAAAACTTTTGTATTTAACCAAGAAATTAAAAAGTTACCCAAGATAAAATCAGTAAAATTAAAGCATTTTTCTTTTAAACAGAAAATTCAAGGAAACCAAATTATTAAAGTAAAACATGGTAACATTATAGAGCTTTTGGTTATGAAAAAATCCTATGTACATATGCCAATAAAATAGACAATGAATGTTTTGGAGGCAATGTAAATGATACAACTGGTTTAAGAAAAAGCAGCAAGAGAATGAAAGCCATGCGAGTCATTTCTTTGAAAAACTAGCATAACCCCATACCTCTAACACTGGAGCAAATGAGTAAGACTTGGGGACCAGCTAGCCTGGCTGAGATGTTTCTTGCCAACACTTACTTAGTTCTTACTCATACCAGGGGAGTTTCTGAACATTTCACAAGTAATTCATGTCATTCTCCTAAGGGCCCTAGGAGGGAGGGGTTACTATTAACCTCCTTTTACACATCAGCAAATTGAAGAAGTTCAGAGGTTAAGGAACTTGTCTCCTCCCAAGGTCAACACAGGTGGCATGTGATGGAACTGAGAGGTGGCATGAAATAGTGTCCTCTAGTGCCAGCGTACCCAAGTTTACATCCTGTCTCACCAGCACTAGGTGTATGATCATCGGCACAGTTTTTTTTTTAATGCTTTTGTGCTTTAGTTCTCATATATGTAAGACCAAGAGATGAATATAATAATCATATAAAGAGTTTAGAACAATATCTGAAACATAGCAAACACCCCTTATATAGAATCCTATTATTACTGCTATTATTATTAAAACAGGACAGGACAGAGAATACCTAAAAAGACATAATAACACATATGCAAACAAATGAATTTCCTGATACCTAAAATATCAGAAATTCCAGTGATTTATTTAGGTGCTCTAAAGTTTTTTTTTTTTTTCTTTTTCTTATAAATTGAATTTATTTTTAAATATTTTATGGTTTTTAAACAATGTCTTATTTATTTTTGAGAGAATGCAAGCAGGGTCAGAGAGAGAGAGGAATAGCATATCTGAAGTGGGTGTGATGCCTACAGCAGTGAGCCCAATGTAGGGCTTGAACCCACGAACTGCGAGATCATGACCTGAGCCAAAGTTGGATGGTCAACCAACTGAGCCACCTAGAAGCCCCTATTTTTTTCACATATAGTGTTATATTAGTTTCAGATGTACAACATACTAATTCAGCAATCCCTTACAATACCCAGTACTCATGGCAATAAGGGCACTCCTTAATCCCCATCACATATTTCACTCACTACATCTGCACCCCCCACCCCCCAACACTGGTAACCATCAGTTTGTTATCTATAATTAAGTGTATGTTTCTTGATTTGTCTGTTACTCTTTTTCCCCAACTTTTGATCATTTGTTTAGTTTCTTAAATTTCACCTATGAATGAAATCATATGGTATCTGTCTTTCTCTGACTGACTTCTTTTGCCTAGCATTATATTCTCTAGCTCCATTCATGCTGTTGCAGATGGCAAGATTTATTATTTTACATGGCTGAGTGCTATTCCACTGTGTGTGGGTATTATACATAATATACCACATCATATAATTATGTGTGTATAATACCACATTATAATACCACATCATATATACATACTAAATCTTTATCCATTCCTCATTTGATGGACGCGTGGCTGTTCCTTATCTTTGCTATTTTAGATAATGCTGCCAAAATTATCAGGGTTCTTGTATCTCTTTGAATTATCATTTCTGTATTCTTTGGGCAAATACACAGTAGTGTGATTGCTGCAGTTGTATTTTTCACGTTCTGAGGAACCTACTATGTTTTCCACACTGACTGCACCAGTTTGCATTCCTATCAACAGTGCAAAAGTTCTTTTTCCATATCCTCATCAACACCTGTTGTTCATTGTGTTGCTGAGTTTAGCTATTCCAACAAGTGTGAGGTGGTATCTCATTGTCCTTTTGACTTGCAATTTCCTGATGGTAAGTGATGATAAACATGTTTTCACGTGTCTGTTGGCCATCTGCATGTCTTCATGGAGGAGTGTCTGTTAAGGTCTTCTGCCCATTATTTAATTGGCTAATTTCGTTTTTCAGTATTGAGTTTTGTAAGTTCTTTATATAGTGGATACTAATCCGTTACTGGATATGTCATTTGCAAATATCTCGTCCCGTTGTATAGGTTGCCATTCATTTTTGTGGATTTTTTCCTTAGCTGTGCAGAAGCTTTTTATTTGGATGCAATCCCAATAGTTTATTTTTGCTTTTGTTTCCTTGTCTCAGGAGATATACCTAGAAAACGTTTCTTTGGCTAATGTCAAACAATTACTGCCTGTGTTCTCTTCTAGGATTTTTATGGTATCAGGTTCAGCATTTATATCTCTAATCCATTTTGGATTTATTTTCATGTGTTTTGTAAGAAAGTGGTCCAGTTTCGTTCTTTTCCATATTTCTGTCCAGGTTTCCAACACCATTTGCTGAAGAGAATACCTTTTTCCATTTTATATGCTTTCTTCCTCTGTCAAAGATTAATAGACCAGATAGGTGTGGGTTTATTTCTAGGTATTCTATTCTGTTCCATTGGTCTATGTTCCAATTTGTCCCATACCATGCAGTTTTGATAACTACAGCTTTGTAGTATAACTTGATATCTTGAGTTTGTGATGCCTCCAGTGTTTGTTTGTCTGTCTGTCTGTCTGTCTGTCTGTTTGTTTGTTTGTTTGTTTGTTTGTTTAAGATTGCTTTGCTCTTCAGGTTCTTTGGTGGTCCCATATAAATTTTAGGACTGTTTGTTCTAGTTCTGTGAGAAATGCCGTTGGTGTTTTCATTGGGGTTACATTAAATATGTAGATCGCTTTGGTAACATAGACATTTTAACATTATTTGCCCTTTCAATCCATGAGCATGGAATTATCCATTTCTTTTGTTGACTTCAGTTTCTTTCAACCTTATTTAATAGGTTTCAGAGTATGGGTTATTCACCTCTTTGTATAAGTTTACCCCTAGATATCTTATTTTTTTGGCCCAATTATAAATGGATTGTTTTCTTAATTTGTCTTTCTGCGGCTTCATTATTAGTGTATAGAAATGCAACAGATTTCTTTATGTTGATTGTATCCTATGACTTTACTGAATTCGTTCTTCAGTTCTCACAGTTTTGTCCGTGGAATCTTTCAGGTTTTCTACAGTAGAGTATCATGTCCTCTATAAATCGAGAACATTTTTCTTCTTCTTTATTGATTCCATCGCCTTTTACTTCTTTTTGGTGTCTAATTGCTGTGGCTAGGAGTTCTAGTACTGTGCTGAATAAAGCTTATGGGCAAAGCTTTCAGGTTTTCCCCATTAAAAAAGATTTTAGCTATGAGTTTTTCATAGATGGCCTTTATTATGTTGAGGTATTTTTCCTCTAAACCTAATTTGCGGAGGGTGTTTATCATGAATGGATGTTGTACTTCTTCAAATGCTTTTCCTGCAGCTATTGAAATGATAATGTGGTTCTTCTCCTTTATCTTATTGGTGTACTGTAACATGTCAATTGATTTGGGAATATTGGACTATACTTGTAAACTAGGAATAAATCTACCTCAATTGTGGTGAATACTTTTTTATAATGTATTATTAGAGTCAGTATGCAAGTATTTTCTTGAGGATATTTGCATCTATGTTCATTAAACATATGGGCTTGTAGTTCTTTTTCTTAGTGGAGTAGTATTCTGATTTTGATATAAAGTTAATGCTGGTCTCATAGAATGAAGTTGGAATTCCTTTGAGAAGAACAGGGAGTAACATTTCTTTAAGTTTATAGTAGAATTAATCTGGTCCTGGACTTTTGTTTCTTCAGAGCTTTTGGATTACTAATTCACATTTGAGATTCTATCTCACCGTCTCTGTGCCTCTCCTCTGTATTCTCCCTCTCTCTCTCTCGCTGTCTCTTTCTCTCTCTCTCTTTCAAAATAAATCACTTTTAAAAAGATAAGTTGAGACGTTTTAAAATCAAACACAATATCAGCAATTATGGCAATATTGTCAGATGGAATGAATTTGAGAAACTTTTAAATATTGACATCAAACTTGTCATCGAATTTTCAATAAATAAAAATTTAAGAGGTTTCTTTGCAAGATCGAATATCAAATCATATTTTGAAGGAGTTTTTTTAAAATCATATATTAAAGCATAACAATTTTGAGAATGAATGTTGGAAATAAAATTGTAAACAAAACAAAATACCTAATTTTCTGATTAAACAATTTGATCACACACTCACACCCACAAGACTCCTGAAGGAGTCCTAGTACTGATGCCCTTGTGTGAACTTCGCTGTTTCTGAAATGACCTCAGGTTACGGATGGGTGGCCCAGATTGCAAGCCAACAGAGGGGAGGGTCGCGGGGAGGTGGGGCTCTTAAAGGCCACGAACACACCATCCTCTCTCCCGTGTGCCCTCTGCCCTCTCATCATCAGCCGTGATGAGTTGGGTGATGCTCTTCCTCTGTGTCCACAGGCTTAAGCCGTGTGTCCAACACGCCATGTGAGACTTGTGAGAAGACTCCCAACTGCAAACACCAGCAGGTGCTCAGGGAGGTCGCCTGGTCCCAGGCAGCCTGTGTTCCTTTGCCTGAGTGCCAGGACAAAGGCTGCCTCGGCCACATAGGGAACGATGGACTTGTGCAGCCTTAGCATTCTGTGCAGAGGTCACGGGCAGGCCTGGAGCTTAGAAAGGACTGGGACGAGCCTCACCTGCGAAGAACTGAGTGCTGGGGTACTCCTTACAGAGCAGATGGCTGCTTGCCAGAGATGTCTGTGCTAGGGATGGGGCCAAAGCTCCACCGTGCTAGCAGTGCAGTAGACAGAGTTCACCTTGTCCCTCGCAGACTCTTCTGTATCCCCAAGTAACACGGCCCCCAGCACAGCGTGCCTGAGACTGACATTCCGACACTAATATTCCTGTCTCCCAAGCTGCCCAAGCCCCCCAGGATCCCCACTGCACAGCTCTGCAGTACAAGAGCGTTCTCTTTATACTCTCCAAAGCGCACACACAGTGGGCCACGTTCTGCCCACTGCAGTTTGGGTCGGGGCGGGTGGAGCCTGGTCAGAATCCTGACCACAATGTCCACAGCATCCTCCGTCGACATGCAACCGCTGAGACACTGAGAAAGGAAACCAGGTCCCCATTTACATGAGGCCAGGAGTCAACAAAGACTGAGGCTAATCAGGATCGCCCGCACAGGGACTGAGAGGCTCATGCTGGCACCACTTACATGCAAGGGGAACAGAGTTCTGGGACACATCTTGACATGTCCCCAGCCCAGCTGCAGCAACAGTGGTGATATTGTGCTGTGGGGAGAGGTGTTGCTGGCAAGGAACTGTCCCCTCAGAGAGCAGCTGGCAGGCTGCTCACCTGCCCATCCACACTCGGATCCCCACACACCACCCTGCTATGGCACACCTGGGAGACTCAAGTCACCTGAGGTCTAGGGTCCAAGCTCCTCCCTTTCCCTGGGCCTGGTGCACAGGAAGCAGAGAGGAGAGCCTCGAGGAAGAGCTGACTGGTGACGAAATATGGCACGTCTGCCAAGAGCAGAGATTATTGCTGGACAGCTCCCTCCAGGGAAATACCTACGCCCTCTGCACACCACGTAGCCTGACAGGTTGTGTTCCTTAGCTACTCTGTGCACAAAGCCTGGGCACAACCTTGTAGCCCCTCCGTATTTGCTACTGTAGGACCACCAGGGCAACTCAACACACACACACACACACACACACACACACACGCACACACACACACACACACTCTCTCTCTCTCTCTCTCTCTCTCTCTCTCTCTCTCTCTCACTCACACACTCACACACACGCAAGCACACTAACTCACAAGTGGTCCACTGGCCACTGGGCACAGGCTTTCTTCCCCTCGGCCCCCCTCTTGACCTTGCACCAACTTCCCTTTTGCATCCTGACTTGAGCCCCCTGGCACAGCAATGATTGCACCCATCCCAGCGATTACCATCAGGACTCAGGAGGGAAGGGACTGCACTCTTGTATTCTGGCACCTGACCGTCCCACATAAGCACCTCATTCACAGAGACCCCTGTGTCTCTCCTTGTCTCTCCAGCGGCCTACACACCCACTCCCGCACACACAGAGACACACGCCTACACAATCGCACGAGCATATGAACGCTCACACTGCCGGCACCACCACGGATCTCAGGCCCAGTTTGCCACAGACGCCCACACACACTCGCAGGAACTCAGGCTGGATCTCTGCCCTCGCGTGTACTCTCCCCATGAAATCCCACTCATAAGTCTCGCTGCTGCCCACAACCCACACCTCCCCCTCCCCATCACACATCTCCCATCCTGAGCCACTGTCTGAGGACAGGGCTCAGGGTCAAAGGAGCCCCGGGTATGGGAGGCAGCAGTAAGGTATACTGGCATCGACTGTGAGAAGTCTGCCTACTCCTGAGTTCTCCGGGGACACGGGGCCTTAGCTCTGATCCTGACTGGAGGCTTTGCTGACTGGATTCTATCTCACCAAGGACACGACACCCCTCTGGGAGCAAGGGTCCTGGCTGAAACCCCTCAAGTCCTGGCCACACTCTACCAGGACCCAATGGACCAATTTGGTCCCATTGTGCAATTCCCTTCCCTGCCTTTCGGATCTGGCCTATACAACAAGTCTCCAAATAACAGGTCTGTCTCTTCCTCCTCCTCCTTCCAGGCTCTGCCTGCCCAAGAAGGCAGGCCTCTGTGCACATGGCAACACCTGCCCCACACAAGTACTGCACCTCTCCTGCACACACAGAATCACACCGGCAGCAGCTAGGACAGTCACACTCAGGTCCCTCCCTCGTCGTCCCTCCTCAGGTCCCCATAAAACCACACACACACACACACACACACACACACACACACACACACACACACAAACAGAAGGGTTTTCAGCTTCCTGTATGTGTCCACATAAACATCGTGGCAACTCTTCAAGGCTGCCACATGTGATCACTTCCCCAATTCTCTCCGGGGCACGTAGAAGACAGGAGACTCATCCACCCATCTCTTCCAGTGCTAGTGGCATCCTCCATTTTTTTTGCATGGGCAAAGATAGAAGCTCTGCGCCATTCACGCCCACACAGATGCAGAGCCCCTGACGCATGTGGGCACACGCAGACACATTTGCGTACACGCACACACACGCACCCCCACGCAACAGACACCAAGAATGATACGGGATGTTTGCAAATACATCCCAGATGGTGTCACTCTTGTGCCTCGCCCTTTTGCGATCCCCCTTGCTTTCTCACCCAAGGATTCATTTCCAACCCCCAATGGCCTTGGACCAGTTCTAAGAATGGCTGTCGGGTTGCGGGAGGACATGGCGTGGTGGGGCACATGGAAGGAAGTGCGAGATTCTCACCACAGTGGCGCCTGGGGACACGGCAGCTCCTGACCCAAAGACTGGCAGGCAAATCCAGACTGAAGGAGCAGGGGGAAGCCCGGGACAGGGCGGACATCCACGGGGAGCATTGTGGTGAAGCACTGCTCCTCCCGAGTTGCTCTCCAAAGCCCCAGCCCACAGCACAACTGCATTTGGTTTGCAGGCTTCGACCGTCTGTGTGTTTGTTGCTGAGTCTCTGCAGGTCCCCTGTCATCCTCCCACCCTCTCCCCATGCTACCTGTGTCCCTGTGTCGGCGGACCTTCCATTTGCAAGCCAATATGTGGCCCACGTTCCCTTGCCCATACAACACGCAGGTCAACACACCGCATACTGGGGTTCTCACCGACACGTGAGCACGTCAGATCACTGTCTTCTGGTCCCTTCCTCCCTCAGGTAGTACTGCAGGGGATTGGGCCACAGGTCCTCTATGATGATCTGGAAGAGGACACAGGCCGGCGCCACATTGGGCATAGCCCACTCTCCTCTCTGGCCGGGGGCCACCCACATCCCCACTGCTGACGAAGGCCTCAGGGGCCCCACCTCGGCAATCCTGTTCGCCCCTGGGCAGCTGTGCTCACACAGCCAGTTGATCAAGTTAAGGAACTCATAATCCCAGAACCACTGGACTGGAGTGGAATGCGATGCCCTGTAGCCTGCAGGAAGAGAGGATTTGAGGAGCAACCTGACGGCCTCCTCCCCACCCACCTCCCCCTCCCCCTCCCCCTACCCCCTGCCCCTGATTCATGCTCCTCATCCCCCTGCCCCGCACCATCATGGGACCCACAACCTACCAGCAAAGCTAAGCTGATACTCCTTAATGATCACTGGGTTCTGGAAGTACGGGTTGGCCCCAAAGAAAAACATCACTCTGCATCGATACGTGGGATGGCCTACTTCTCCCACCTGCCATGAGCAATGGGACAGGAGGGGGCAAGTGTCCTCCCTCAGGGTCCTGAGCTACTTGCCTGGCTGTGAGGGTGAGCACCTTTGCCTCACCCTCTCCTGTCCAAATCCCACACCCGACGGGACGGCCCCTAGCCACAGCCTCCCCAGTCTGACCTCCAAGTCGACCACATAGCTGAGCACGTCTTTGTCCTGGGCAACGATCATGGCCGACAACTGGGGGTGATTCAGAATCTGTGCTGTGTCAAGGAGCTGTGCCTTCAGATGCTGTGGAAACAGACACAGCCCCCCTCCAACCCTCCCAGGCTAAGAGCAAGGGACTAGATCACGGCATGTGCAGAAAGACCAGGAAACACTAGTCCCCACACTCCTCAGCCTCTGCAGATGCATCAGACCCCATCGACACTGGGCAGTCCGTTGGCTTCCTGTACCTCCCACGCTGTCTGCACACAGCAGGGAGAGACTCCACTGCCTGCACGCCTCACAGTTCCTTCCTATATCTGACCTGTGTGGGCTGCCAGCAGCCCATCATAGCTTGTGATGTCGGCATGTGCTCTGACCCCTCCTCACGGCTGGGTTTCTTGGCATATTCCCATGAACACCTATGTTGTCACCAGCCTTCGGAGTCCAGATGGAATAACATGGCTTAAAGGAACCCGACTGCACACTTACGATGCAAACAGAGGGTGTGGGAGGGAGAAAGAGATCGAGAAGCATGGACGAGGAGGGCCGAGGAGGGAAAAGAAACAGACACAGTGACACAGCCAGTCCGGAGAGAAAGACAGGGGTGGGACCCAGCCTGAGCCTGAGGACAGAGAGGGAAGCAGGGGTGGAGATACCAGGAGAGAATCCTCTGTGTGTGTGTGTGTATGTGTGTGTGTGTGTGTGTGTGTGTGTGTGTGTGTGTATGTCAGGGTCTGTGGAGGCAGCGTGTACCCCGTTTGGAGTGGGTCTGAGTCGTCCTACTGTCTGGCAAAGGGGCGTGGCGTTGTTCCACTAAAGGCCATGAGTGTGTGTCTGAAATGCTCTCTTTTGACGGAACTGCTAAGAAACCGTGCACAGCCTGTGAATGTGAAGGGGGGTATGTGGCCTGTGTAACTCTCCCATTTTGCAGGAAATATTTCCTTGGCTTATTTGCTCTGAGTGAAGGCTGCTTTGTGCTACCCTAGCTCTGGTAGCATGGGGACACATGACTCACGTCTGCAAATAATGTTTGAGAGCAGCCTGCAGGCCAACGTTGGCGGAGACCAAGAGGAAGCACCTCCAAGTCCCCAAGTCCCCCCATGCCCAAAAACCGCCCCTGTGCAAGGCCTTACACTGGATCCCAAACCACACCAACCCAGGGCCAGGGACCATTCCCCAGCTCTCCTCTCTGGGGGCCATCGCCCTGAGGCACCCTGCTCTCAAAGCCCAGCCCTCCTGCACAACAGCCCCCGCCATCACCCACCAGCACAAGGAAGGATACCGCCTGGGCCCAGAAACCAGGGATGTGCTTGATGATGACCCTTCTGTGATCCAGGTGAGAAAACCGCCTCCGAAGAATCCTGCACTTCAGCCGCCATAAGGCCCTGGAATCCTGGGCATTCCCAGCGCTGATCTCCAGCTGAACATGCTCCAGCGCTGCCAGCGGGTCCTGGGCTGAGGCAGGACGCAGCGCTGGCTCTTGCTGCTGCAGCGGCTGTGAGAGCTGGGGCCCCTCCTCCGCCTCTGCATCTGCCTTGCGCTTCTCCTCTTGCTCCTGAATCTCCTCCTGCTGCTGTCTCTCAACTTCCACCTCCTCCTCCTCGTGCATGTCCTCTGCTTCTGGCTTGGCTTCCTCAGAATTCTCCTCTCCAGCCACCTCATCCTTGGTCGCCTCGCCGTCCTCTTCCTCCTCCCCGATCACCACCTCAGCCGCCACCATTCCGTCATCCAATATCAGCACCAATTCCTCCGCTGGGCTTGCCACCTGTATCGCACATCCGGCCTGGGCTTCCTGCACAGGATGGGCGCTTGCCACCCCTGAACCTAGGGACTGCGGCCAGCCCACGCCCTCCAGCACCCCTGCATTCCCGCGGGGCCGGGACTCTCCACCTTTCGCATCCGGGACGATCAGGGCTCAGGGTCGGCGGGAATCTCTGCTTTGTCCGGACCGCGACACGCTGGCCATGACGCTCGGCCCCGGCCCCAGTGTAGCTAGGGCAGCCTCAGGACAAGGACAGGAAATGGCAGCAGGTGGGGGGAGCCTTGGCCGCAAGACCATTAGCTCCCTGAAGCCTCCTGCCGCAGCCCGCCAAAGTTGAGCGCAGGCGCACAGGCTCTGGGATTTGAGGACTCTGCATTGGCTGTGGCTGCCGTGGAGGAGGGGCCGAGACAGAGGCAGTGAAGAGTGTGCGCATGCGGCCTGGGGGCGAAGTGGTTCCAGGGCAGGTCAGGCCAGCTGGCCAGGTTCGGGGAGCAATTAGTTGCAAGACAGCAAGACAGGGTGCTGGCCGCCAGCAAGCGCGCGCCAATGGCCGGTCCAGGCTCTGGAGCGAGTGCCAAGGTGTCAGCGTGGCCCCCGTTTGCCACATGTCCTCTTCAGCGCTGTCACCTTCCAGGCCTGACTTGCGAGGTCCCCGGTATCGCACAGTCTGTGCTCGCTTGTACACCCTTTCCCCAGATGCCTCACTACGGGCACCAGAGCATTCAGCACAGGAACGTCCACGCCGTGAGCCACTCCCTGGTCCGTCCCCTGCCCCTTCTTCATGAAGCTGGGGCAAGGCCTGGAGAAGTCCTTAGTGTCACGCCTACCGGGGCCACATGGCCGTCCGCACGGTATCTCCTCCTTGGCCGTCAGGCTGAGGGCGGCGGTAAGGTGGGTGCCCACCCACAACCAGTGACACCCACCCTAGACCCACCCCACCGCCATGTCCTTGCAAGAAAACAGCTCAGTAGACCTCACTGCACTGCAATTCAGAGCAAAGAACAACCCCCAGAGCCCCATCTGCCACTGGTGCCCTACTGATCTCCGTACAGAGCGCCAGGGAGATGGGGTAGTAGGATTTAGCAGCTTGCTCCGGTCCTGAAATCTAACCTTCCACTAAAAGGAGGACGACTCCAACCACACAGGGCACGTAGGGGCCCTTCACCGAGAATTGCAAACTTGTCTGTGTCTGTCTCTGAGAAAGCCCTGTGCCTGCTTTCACTAGTACACACGAAAGCAGACGAGTTCCCTTCACATTTCCCAGGCACCAACAAGAATTCTGAAGAAGCAGGCACCCAGACACAGAAGGTCCACTGAGAGAGACAGCGAGAAAGAGACACACAGAGAGACAGAGCTATAGAGGGAGAGAGAGAGAAACATGCAAGCAGATGAAGGAAGGATGAGTGGAGGGGAAGACCGGCCTGGAGAGGGAGAGTCCCAGGGAGATTGGCGGGAGAGACAGGGACGAGGAGCAAGACAAGAAGAGACAGAGGGGCACCTATTACAAGGAAGACAGGCGGAGACAGGGGGAGGCATTAGTGATGGAGAGGAGGGAGACGAAGACAAAGAGAGCTGGAAGGAAAGTGGGAGGGAGGGACAGGAAGAAGACAAGGGAGGGGGAGGCAAGGAGAGGGTAGGAGGAAGGAGAGCAGTGGGCAGCCGAGGCGGAGACAGGTGAGCTGACTCTGAAGACAGGGCAACTACAGTGTGCAGTTTCACCTGGTGAAATTCACCTGTGCGATTTGCACAGAGACGAATGCTGTACAGTGGTCAGCCCTCAGCACAAAAGGCACTGCTCCCACCTGGACCTTAAGGGCAGTCTGAAACGATCCCTGAACTAGAAGGAAGCTGCAACGAGGTCATTCGGGGTGAGGAAGAGGGCACCGCAGGGAAGAAAACAAGGACCCGATCCCCACAGGGCTGCTGGAAGCCCTGTACTTACCAGCAGGAGACAGGAAACGGGACTGCCAGAAAGAGACAGCAGAGATTTAGGCACAGCACGTGCAGGAAGAAATCACGTTCCAAAGCTCAGCAAATTCAAGCAAAAGCAGAGGCTGCACATCCATGAAAGTCATTTCTTTCTGAGTGGAACCAACGAGGTTCTCACAGATAATGTGAGATAATGTTCTCACAAGAAATGTGCTCAACTCTGAGGCCCCTCGCCTCGGGCAAGCTTCTCATCCAAAGCGACTCATCTCAGAGAAAGGGTGCACCATGAGCAAAAGAGCCAAGGTCTCCTTCGGATCCCCGGATGCAGACAGGTGATCCGCCCAGTAATTTCAAGCCAACGTATGGTTATAAAGGTTACATTCCACCACAGTGATGGAGGAAACTCGCACCCGAGGGGAGGACAATGAGTGAGAACCACATCCCAGGCTGTAAGCTAAGGACAGACCATCAAGCTGTATTGAAAGGTCAGGAGACCGCGACTCAAATGTCTGTACAGACACAGAGCGTCTGCAGAAGCACGAGGGCTGGATAGTTGTAAGCAGGTAGCAGGATTTCTAAGTCTGGGCTGCCTGTATGATACGAAAGGCTAACACGTGCAAGCAGAGCTATGCCCATGTGATGCGGATCAGCCTCCTGAGGCGGTACTTTGTACCCTGTGGAGGACCTGGGAGACGCATGCAGGCGGGCTCCTTGTGCACCTCTGCCACCAGGCACACATGTGGGAAACGTAGGGCCAAAGGGTTCGCCGCCGGGCTTAGTGTGGCTCACCCTTCCGCGGGTGCATTGAGCATCAGTGCAGAAAGCACTGGGCTCACTGAAAGAACCCAGCCCCTGACAGAAGCACAGTGGTGGTGAGCCCTGCCTGATGGATTCCTGAGGAGACTAAAGGAGTTAAAGGCATGCAGTCCACCAGAGAGTAGAGTGGTGCTAATCAGGGGAGGGTGCGATGAGGAGGTGTCGGGCCTCGGGTGTGAAGATGCAGTCATGGCATGTGCATGAGTTCTGGAGATCTAACTTGCACAGGGCAGCCGTAAGCAATGCTTCACCGCCTCGTCAGATTTCTCAGAGGCAAGTGCTCTCACCACAAACAAAGAGGGGTTGCTGAGAAATGTCCCGGTGAAGGTGGCTGGACGGAGCGCTTGCACGTGAAGGATACGGGCACATCCGTCACTGCCCGTTGTGTCCCTCAGTCACGCACTAGTCCTGGTGGACTAAGCTGAGCTCAGAACCCAGCAGTCAAAGGTGTCAGCCTCGTTCCCGCAAACATGAATCAGACTCCCAGGTAGGATGTAATGGACAAATTAGGGACCAGAACACACAGGAGGCACACGGAAACGAGACACACGCTGGCAGGGGGAAGTCTCTCCCAGCCAGGAACATGCCACATGGCAAAAGAGTAAGTGGGAAAACGTTGCTGGACCACTTTTCACAATTTACGCCTGCATCTGCAATGTGCAAGCCAGTGATGTTTGAGCTCCTCGGGTGCAAAGGGTTTGGAAACAGAAGGACAGAAATTAGAGGTGTGACTTAATGCTCAAAGCAAGGCAGCTGCATTTGGGGACATTAACTGACTGGAAGCGAGTGCATGGCCAATCCTCTGAAGAAGGTCCTACTGGCACGGAATGATTTCTGGCTCCTGGAACATATAACAGAACATGCAGAATCCCCTCCACCTGACAGCAGGACAGCAATTGGATCTGTCAGTGGAAGAAAGGGGTTTAATGCAGAGGGAAACACACTCAAGCGCAGAAGCATACACCAAAGACAAGACAGGCCACCAGAGCCACAGCTGACCCAACACACAGGTGTGCAGAGACGAAGGCGGTTACACGGGTAGAGCTGTGCCCACTTAGGCCAGGCAAGGAGGCATCACCAGAGAGGTGTCGGCACAGGCAAAGCCAGGAAAAGACACAAACACGCCAGGGCTCACTCAGGGAGACAGAGGAGCACAGGCAATGCGAGACATTTCCTGTGAACAGAGAACAACGGGACGATCCCGACAGGCCAATGAGACACGCGTGGTTCAGAGACATGGAAGTCAGAAGGCTCCTGAATTGCTGAGGGTGTCCTCTCTCGAGGGACAGCACTCTGGAGCCCACACACGCTGGTGTTGGGGTGGAAGAGGCCGCTGGGCAGCAGATACAGTTGTGCAGGGGGTTTAGCAGCTCCTGGACCCTAGGGCTGCAGGGTAAGGGGACTTTATTTGTTTCCCTATAGCTCAAGATGGAAGTACATAGATAGTTTTACTCTAGAGCGTGTGTTCTCAACCGTGATGATAACAACTGACAAACACCAGAGAGAGCAGAAACAATGGTGGAGCCCAGTGGAAGGCCCTGGGCTCAATCCCTCCTTGGCCTTAAAATGTAGGCAGTATCTGCCTGCACTTGTCCACAGATGGGCCATTGGTAGCATAGGCATAAAAATGTCTTGGCATCATTACTTAACCTGTGAACAAGTGGCAGTATGGTCCTGGTTGCAGAGAAAGAAATTTTGCCTACTACCAGGAAGCGATGTGTGAGAGGCAGTCTTACAAACTGTAAATTAGTTAGGCTGTACCTGGCAGCACCTTAACCTGGAAATACAAAATTCCATTATAAACAACCGATGCGTTTCCCCCCAAGAGTAAAAAAAAAAAAAAAAAAAAAAAAAAAAAAAAAAGCCCAGGAGGCAAGCTTACCCCATACCTGCAAGGAGGATGGCTTCCCACATGCTTTATTTAAGAAGTATCTATTATGTGGATCAAAGGAAACTATAACTTTCTTAGGTAGGATTTATGTGTCAAAGTGTTCATTTTTGCCGACGCTCCAACAGAGTCATCTGCAGAATCACTTTAAATCTCATCTCACTGCCTCCCCCAGTTTTATTACAAATGGAGAAGATATTTTTTTATGTAAGTCAATCTATGAAGTCCTAGGAGAAAACATGGGGGAATTATTCTTATAATACAGAATGACAATGATCGTTCTAAAATAGGGGTGGATATTAAGCTCAGATGTAACGATAGTAGAGAAGGATCATTTATATATATATATATATATATATATATATATATATATATATATAAAGCCAAAAAAAAAAAAAAAAGGAAAAAGAAAAAATACAGTGAGGTGCCTGGGTGGCTTGGTAGGTTAAGCGTCCAAATTCGACTCAGGTCACGATCTCATGGTTTGTGGGTTTGAGCCCTGCATCTAGCTCTTTGCTGACAGCTCAGAGTCTGGAGGCTGTTTCAGATTCTGTGTCTCCCCCTCTCTCTTCTCCTTCCCTGCTCGCACTCTCTCTCTCTCTCAAAAAGTAAATAAACATTAAATTTAAAAAAAATTAAAAAAAAGAAAATAAAGGCAAATGAAAATTAGTGGAAATATTTGCACCACCAATAGGAACACAGAAGACAAATTCCCATAATGCTTGTATTGCTTTTTTTTAAGCCACACTGTAAAACAAAACAAAAATCCAATAGAAGGAATAGAGGAAAGAAAAAGGAAGTTCACCAGAAAACAAGCATAAATGACTTTTACAAAATGTCTAGATGTACAACCACAATTTTAGAAAGCAATTGCAAATAAAAATGAAATACTACTACTCATCTATTGGACACAAACTTTGGTAATGCACACTATAGATAAGGGAAGAGGAAAAAGGCATTTCAGAAATGCAATTGGCTAACTGGTACGTCTTGTTTGGAAGACAGTTAAACATGATAATGGTAAAAATAACAGTAATAACATTCATTGAGTGTTTGGCATGTTGGACAGACACTGACCTCTTTCACATATTTTAATTTAATTATTCCTCATAACAACCAAATGAAGTGCTTTATATTACTACCCCTCTGAGAAATCAGAGGCACAAGAAGATTAAGTCATGTGTTGTGAATGGAGTAGCTGAATTCAAAGTCAGTATTAAAAATTCAGTTCAAAATACCAAACTTGACAAAACCCATAAAAATTCAAACTATTTATAGCTGTTATCTATATACCTTCATGAGGGTTAGGTTTTTCCCTACAACACAGAACAAGGAAGAACTATGATTTCAATAGGGTAAAAGTGGATTTCTCTCCCAAATAAGTGAGATTTGGAGGTATACAGCTCAAGTCTGATTGGGCAGCTATATTCTATGAAGTGCAAAGAAATCTAGTTCCTACCAGCTCTTGCTGGAAGAATCTCAGTTCACTTTCCATCCAAATGGTTTGGCCCTGGAGTTCAGGATCCAAGGCAGCATGTGAATGACATCAAAGAAAAAATAAAGGTCACAAGGCACACAGCTGTCTCAACTTTCTCAGAAAAGCTGCCACATGACACTTCCTCTTATATTGCTTTGGCTGCAAGGGAAGCTGGGGTATGTAGTCCTAATTCCGAGTGCCCGTAGGCACAGCTAAGCGCTGGTAATAACCAGCAAAGGAAGGAGGTGGAGGAATGGATGTGGAAGAGGTTCTTTCTGTCCTACTGATACCACAATTCCAGTTCTAGGAAATTTCCCAAGATTTTTACATTACAAATCATCCTTGATTTGGGATGGAGTCACCTCTAGATAAAACCATTGTGAGTTGAAATTATGCTAAGTCAAAAATGCATTTAACACACATAATGTGCTGAATATCATAGTTTAGTCTAGCCTCTATTATGTGTGTTCAGAACAGTTGCATTAGCTGAAACTATGAGACATCATCTAACACACAGCCTATGTTACATTAAAGTTTAACTGTCTCATGTATTTCAGTGAATACTGTGTTGAAAGCATAAACACAACGGTTGTGTGAGTACAGAATGGCTGTAAGCATATAGATTGTTCACCACCATGATCATGTGGTGGACTGGGAGCTGTGGCTGGTTGCTCTGCCAGGCATCACAGGAGAGGGTCGTATCGCGTCTCATTAGCAGTGGGAGAGGTCAAAAATTTAAACTTGAAGTACATTTTATCTTTTAAAACGTTTAATGTTTATTCAAGTTTTGGAGACAAAGAGAGACAGAAAGAGTGCGAGCAGGGGAGGGGCAGAGAGACAGAGAGAGACACAGAATCTCAAGTCAGCCCCAGGATGCAAGTTGTCAGCATAGCCTGAGGCAGGCTTGAACTCATGAACCGTGAGATCTTGACATGAACTAAAGTCAGATGCTTACACCACTGAGCCAGCCAGGTGCTCTTCAAAGTACAATTTGTAAACAATGCTATCATTTTCACACCCTTGTGAAGTCCAATAACTATAAGTCAAACAATATTAAGCCAGCGACTGCTAATCCTCCATTCATCCTTGCAGATATATTTTTGATCATCCTATGCCTGCCAGTAAGCTGACCTCCATGCACTGCATCGTTTAGGCTTTCTTGTCCTCTGGCTTCCATCCATAGTTGGCAGGTATACTAATAGGTAGCCAGAGAGCAAAAGAAAAGCAGTCATTATATGTACTGTGAACTCTGGAATTTTGGCAGTGGCTTATTCCTCAGTCTATGGCCACATCTCCTGTTAGGTGGCTTCTCTCCCAGCTGTGGGCTCATTGGCTTCTAGTAACACTTGTCCTTTCCGTGTCCCTTGGTGCCTGGGAGAGGTGAAGTCTTCTCTTGCTAGTCCCCAAGAACTCGACCACTTAGTTCTGAGCCCGTTTATCTCGCCAGCACCTGTGTTCACAGTTCCTCCATTAAACTCTTTCCAGGTAAGATTTTAGAGGCACCACCCACACTCTGCTGGACTCTGGCAGGCAAACATATGTACAAGGACTTTCACTGCAGCGTATATAGTCTATAGTCGTAGACTAGAAACAAATTAAATACACCCAAACAGGGGACAGATTAAATACCTCCAATGCAGCCAGGGTAGGAATACCATGAAGTATATTTAAAAAATAATGTCCCATTGGACCAGACACTTTAATTTTTAAGAGGGCAAATGGCATGTCATACCTTTTAACAATCACAAAAATCATGTATCTATAAAATGGAGAGCTGTAGATAATATCTTGGTACCAGCTATATATACATATTTTTTTTCATGTGAGGTAGGCATATACCATAATATGCATATTATATACTTTGAGATTCTGGGAAAAAAAACCTGCAAACTGTTAAAGGTGGTCTTCTTCTGGGGAAGGATAATGGAGGCCTAGAGAAGACATAGATTTACTTTCATTGAATAACTTTTTTTGCTACTATATGAATTTTTACCATGTGTATATTACCTTTAAAAAGCTCGTTAAAGAAAAAAAAAGTTTTCCTTAGGATACGTATAGGGAAGTTTATGAATATGACAATAACATTCCTCTGATATTTCAATATTGCAATTTGGATCCCAACTTCCTCCCCTCCCTACTCTGCCCACCCTTTATCCTCTCCCTCCATACAGGGTCACTAAACCCTCTTTTCTCATACAGGACAGCACTTCCGGGACTACTGTGGTCCTTACTGCGCGTTCCCCGTGTTGTCACGGCTCTCACTGCACTTGAGTTTCACCATGATCCAGAATCTTCTTACATCTTATAGTTCTTATAGCTAAGCTTTCAAGGCTTGGCCTCTTAGGAAATTAAATTACCTTTAATATTTCTTCAAAAAAATCTTAGTCTCTCAGCTTACAACTCTTAGAATATGGTAAATTCTCCCATGATTGGTTAAAGGACCCTCCAGTTGAATTCAAATGCTCTAGTGTAACTCTGGGTTGAATTCCTAGGAACGAAAGTCTTTATTGAGCCCTTTGTCTTCAGACCCATTCCTTCCTTTATTTGTCAATTGAGCATCAATTTATTGAGTGTCTACTTTATTCCCAAACTGTAGGAGGTGCTAGAAATTAATGAATGGATAGTCCCGGTCCTCAGAAATATTAAGTCCTATGTTGGAGACATGAAAGTGTAAGAGGTGTTGGGGCACCTGGGTGGCTCAGTTGCTTAAGTGGCCGACTTCAGCTTGGGCCATTATCTCACAGCTTGTGAGTTCAAGATCCATGTGGCACTCTGTGCTGACAGCTCAGAGCTGGAGGCTGCTTGGGATTCTGCATGTCCTTGTCTCTCTGCCTCTCACCCACTGATGCTCTGTCTCTCTCTCTCCTCCAAAAATAAATAAATAAATAAATAAATAAATAAATAAATAAATAAATAAACTTTAGGAAAAATATTAAGTGTAAGAGGTGTCAATTGAAGTGTGTGTAGAGATTAGAGTCGGGGCATAGAAAGAGAGTGTTGGATCAGGATAAGTAACTAGAGCAACTTTCTAAGAGTATGAGTGATGGTGGGTAGTAATAAAAGGTGAGTAGGGGTGCCCTAGGAAGACTCGTGAAAGGGACGTCATGTAAAGCATTAGAAACAATGTAACTTGAAGCAGGAAAGCAGGACACTTGAAGTAATGTATGACTGTTGATAGAAGATAAAATGGTGAGTTAAGCTGTCAGAGGTCATCGGTGTCACCATCACCCTGGAAAGAATCAAAAGGGAAGGGGAAAGGGATGAATTAAGAGTGTCTACTACATCAGCAGACACATTAAAGATGCTCAACATCACTAATCAGAGAAACCTGAATCAAAACCACAATGACACACCAATTCACACCTGACAGAATGCCTAGTAGCAGCAAGGCAAGAAATAACAAGTATTGGTGAGAAGGTAAGAGAAAAAGCAACACCAATGCACCCTTGGTGGGGATGTAAATAGGTGCAGCCACTCTAGGGAACAGAATGCAGGTTCCTCAAGAAATTAAATCAGAAATTCTACATCATCCAATAATTCCACTACTGGGTATTTACCCAAAGAAAAGGGAAACCCCAATTTGAAAAGATGCATGCACCTCTGTGTTTATTAAAGCATTATTGATGATAGCCCAGCTATGGAAGCAGCCCCAGTGCCTGTCAACAGATGAATACATAAAGAAATGTAGTGTCCATAGAATGGAATATAATTTCATTGTAAAAAAAAAGGAATAAAACGTTGCCATTTGCAACAACATGTGTGAACCTAGAGGGTATTATGCTACGTGGGATTATCCCGATAAAAGGAAATACCATATAATTTCACTTTTATGTAGAAGCTAAAAAACAAAACAAAGAAAGAAACAGACAGATTCTTCAATACAGAGAACAAACTTGTGGTTCCAAGAAGAGAAGTGGGTGGGGTGTGTAAGATAGGGAAAGGCGACTAAGAGTTACAAACTTCCTGTCATAAAGTACATAACTTACAGAGATGAAAAGTACAGCACAGGAAATATAGTTGATATTATAACAACATGATATGGTGAAAAATGGTGATTACACTTACCATGGTGAGCACTGAATAATGTATAGAATTATCAAATCACTATTTTACACACCTGAAACTAAAATAACACTGTATGTAATCTATACTTCAATAATAGAATTTTAAAAATGAAAAAAAAAAAAAAAAGAGCATCTATTACCCTTGTTATCTGGGAAATTAAAAAAAAAGAGAATAGGTTAGATATTTGATAGTTATTTTAGCCTGCATTAAAATATGTACCAATTAAGATGCTGCATCAAAACATACCCATGGTGATGGGGAAGACTTCTAGGTATAAAACAACAGGGCATATTAAGGAATTTGCTGATAGTTGATCATGCGGGAGTCTAAGGGCATGAGCAATTGGCCCAGGACCAGTAAGGATGCAAAGGTGGGGGCAGGGTGTGGATGGGAAAGGTGTTTTCTATCATGCTGGAGTGTGGGGGAACTCCAGCTTGGAAGGCAGTGATGTAATAACTTTTGCATGTTCCAAAGTCCACTCTAAGGGGAGTAGAGATATGAGCTCCATCATGAGGCTCCACTGATGCCAAGCAAAGATACAGAAGGGTGCGGCATAGAGGAAATGTGGTTGCCATAGTATCCACAGAAGTGAGTTACTAATTGAATCATACTGGTGAGGGAAGGAGAGGAATTACACTAGGATAAAGAATAAAAAATGCAGAAGGAAATTGTGGGAAAATGTGATCGTTTGAGGTTCTTTGTGAGATGACCTCTTTACAAAGTGTAGGACCCAGTCAAGAATCGGAATGACTCAATTTCCTATTTTTACCCTATTTATACCCTCTCCCTATATTCAGTGTGATTTTTCTCTACTGTGTAATGCCTGAACCTCTTGTGTCCTTCCTACTCCAACCTTGCCTAACTAATACCTACTCACTCTTTAAGGATTAGTTCAAGATAGCACGCCACCTGAAAAGTCCCTTGCAACACTTCATCTCCTTCCCCTGAAGGCTGAGTTACATGGATTTTCCCTTCACACTCTCCTAATGCTCCATGCATCTTGGGATCATTACACCATAATATCTGTCTCCCCTACATGATTGTAAGCTCCTTGTGATTGTAAGCGCCTTGTGAGTAGGGTCTACCTCCTCATCTCTAATGTCCCAAGCATATAGCACAGTGCTTCGTAGGACTCAGTTGGCTCTCAGTGACTGCCGAATGAATTAATGAATGTAGAGTGGGAATAGGAACATTTTGTCTCTCATACTGGGGTGGGGGTTGAACGTTGTGTTGAAAGGTGTGATTATGAGGTCTGAGTGAGAGTTTGAAGGTGTCTACAATCTAAGTTCTATCTATGAAATATGAGTCATTTCCCAGGGAAAGGTGAAAAAGATAGGTTGAGGGAAATGATGGAGGTATGGAATAGCTGCTGTGGGGAGAAGACCGCTTAAGATTGGCAAGAAGCTCTGGGGGTAGGTTGCCATCAGCAACCATAAAATCATAGTGAGTGACCCTAGTGACTGTGAGTCCCTGTAACAGCTCACTGGGCTGAGTGAGACAGAGGATGGGCTGACAGAGTGGAGGACTCATCCAAGCTTCAAGGCCACCTAAGCCAATGCAGCAGAGGACTAGGAGGTTCCAACACAAAGTGACATACTGAGGTGTATACACTGCATTAGGAAGGGAAGTGGAGCCACAAGGGATGATATACAGGGAAATGAGAGGGAGGAAGTAGGGACCACAAGTCTCTATCAGGCTGAAGAAGAGAAGTTGTGAAGTCAAGTAGTGAGACACCTGGTTAGGGGAGGTTATCTTCTGAGATATTGGCACGTTAAGTTTCACATTCTAGCAGGAGACATCTGGATGATCATAGAGCTCAGAGTACCATCACGGAAGTTAGCTACTGGAGGAAACTGACTCTTAAGGTTGTGGGAGCCAGAGAATTTAAAGAACACTGAAGCTACATTGCTAGAGCAATTTTACCAGGATTCTGAAATTGCCCACAACAGAGGCGGGAGCAACATGAGAAGAAAGAAGAGTAGGAAGGGATTCCAGAAATGTCCATGAAAAAAAGGGTGGCGCTCTGGGATTGAATAGATGGACTAAGGAGGTGAAGGCAGGAACTTCAGGGGAGTAGAAAGATCATGGCCTGGAGGTGGTAACAAGGGGCCTGAGGATCACTATCCAGCCTCTCCCTTAACCCTGAAGGAACTTTCTCTCTGCTGGAGCAATGTCTCCAACCTCTACAACCTAGACAGCATTTATCTTTGTTCCTCATTCTGGCATCTTGATTCTGCTTGCTGAGACGTCTCTTAAATGGAGTCCCCTGTCTGATTCTTTTTTTTTTTTTTTTTTTTTTTTTCTCATGGGCATCACTACACGTCCCAGAATGTTATGACATCGAAACGAATATGGCCTGTTTTTATTTCCTTCATGTGACTGATAGGACCAACTCTACTGGACGTAGACTGAGTTTCACTCCAAATGATGATGGACTCAACATGCTACTTTGCCCAAGAAATATACTTGTATCTCAGAAGATTCTGCCAGAAGTTACAGTGATATCCAACCCACCCAACAGAGCTGGCAATTAAGGCAGCCTGCTAAGAACACATCAAAATGCAATCATGTTTTCTAGTGTTGCATCTTTTAGCATGTAGGTAGGTAGTCCAAAGCCAAAGAAGTAAAATATTTTAAGTTAGGGAATGAAAGGAAGGTAAACTGCCATAAAGGTATTTTAAACTGTTGGGGAAAAGGAGTAGAATATGAGTGTCATAAACTCACAATCATTCATACAGGACATCATACATATATTCCAGGAATTTTAAGATAAGTAACATGTGGTTCATATAGTAGAGAAAGCTCCACTATTGCCACTCTCTTGATGATCTGCCAATACGTGGTCACCATGAAAGCTGCCTGACACCTACTAAAAAACCCAATGAATAACAGATGATAACGGAGCGCCCATGAAATACCATGATAGACATGTGTGGGCAGAGGTTATGAAGCCCAGAACATGGTCCCTGCCCTTAAGAAACCTGAAACTTAGGGGAAAGTGAAGTGAAACCAGTGAGAGTTATAACCTGTGTTAAAATAACTGGCTGACTTCTAGTCAGCATCAAGAATCAGACATGTGATTTCTGTGGAACTGTGAACATTGCCTCTGTGTTAGAAAGTTCTCTTGAGTTGTATAATGTTGCAAAAAACTGGCCTTTTCTGAGCCTGAGCAATTCCCACACTGGTGCATTGTGACACAAGCCTGTCAGATCAGTGGGCTCCTTGTATGCTGCTTCCTGCAGAATGAGCTGGCCGTTTTCTGTCTTCCACACCACCTGGCTTAGCAAATTGGATCATATTAGGGCTATTGTCTCAGAGACAATAAGAGGCATCTGTAACTGAAAGAGACCAGGATGATATCTTCCAAAGAGACTTTAAAGAGTAGAAAGGTCAACAAGACGAGTATAACTATAATCATTTTTTTAAACCCATCCTTCTCTTCCTCTGTTATACATGCTATCCTTTAGTAAAATATATAAAATCAACACATTTCTTTAATCTTGGCACAGAGTGTTGTGAGAAAGAGTATCTTACATTATGCAGCACATTTTTATGTACAAAATCCTTCTGCATATATGAACTCTTTTGGTCCTCAACGCAAACACTATAGAAGTAAGAATTGTTGACACCATTTACAGAAGTCCATTTGGGGTTTCGGCTCCATTCACTCCACCACTACAGGTGAGTAAACAGTTACCTTTGCCACTCTCATGAGCAGGAGTTCCCCTCCTTACAGATCAGACAAGTCTTGTTCTAAATGTCACCACTCTTTCTAGGCTCTGCCCTTCCTACCTGCCAATCCCTTCTGCTAATTCTCTCCATGCAATTCAATTCAATTCAATTCAATTCAATTCAATTCAATTCAATACATTCAATTCAATACATTCGATTCAATTCAACTCAATTCAATTCAACTCAATTCAATTCAATTCAATTGGCAACTAACAAAGGCTAACCACAAGTCAAACTGTATACTAGGAAGTGCAATGACCAAATTGACACCCTCAAGGAGTGGCCAAATTATCTAGGGAGACGGGGACGCAAATTATTACAATATGGCAAAAATTACAGTACAGGGTACTGCACATGGTACCACAAGAGTTCCAAGAAGGGACTAATTCACTCTGCCTGGTGGGATTAAGTAAGTAATGGTTGAGGCAAATTTGAAATATGAGTGATAGGGTAGAGAGGGCTTCTCAGGCAGATGCAAACTTACCTATGCAAAGGTAAAGAAGTGGGGAACCGCAGGGAGTTCAATCTACTTCCTACGCATAGCAACATCCAATGTAATTGGAGAAAAGCAGCACAAAAGTTACTTGATGGCCACTGACCAAAGTGAGGTCAGAAGGCTACTTACTCACACCCCTAGACCTCTATTTCACAACTTCCTTCTCCGCAAACTTCTAACTTTTCCCAACCCTTCTTCACTCTGGTCTTATAACTTTGCCTATTACCGCACTGAGAAAACCAGGTCAGTGAAAAGAGAATTTGCAAAATCACCTATCGCATCTACCATTCCATCTACACCTATTCCCTTGTGCTCTGCTCTCACCAACATTAATATGAAGGATCTGTTCATTCCTCTCCGGGCCAATTATCTTTTGGACACTAGACTGAAGTCACTCTTGCCCTGTTAAGAACATTTCTGTCAGCAGTTCTCCCCGACTCTGCCATATCATCATTTCCATCAGCAATATGGAAATTACAAAAATGCTTTTATTTCTCAAATTTTAGAAAGAAAAACCAAAGCCCTCTCTTGACCCTGCTCCCTTCCCTTCCCACTGCTGCCTCATTTTCCTCCCACATTTTGTCACAATGCTCCTTGAAAGAATTGCCTTCCTCCCTGTCTACAGTCATTCTCCTCCAATTCTCTGTTGAATCCACTCCAATTCGGCTTTTCCCCGGTGCTACAGAAACGGTTCTCATCACAGGTCAATGACATCCACTTTGCAAAACACAGTGATTATTTATATTTTAGTAATTTTTAAAGTGTATGCATTCATTTTGAAAGAAAGGGAGAGTGAGCAGGGGAGGTTATGAGACAGATGGAGGCATAGAGAGAATCCTAAGCAGACTCCACACTGTCAGCATGGAGCCCCACCTGGGGCTTGGACCCACAAACCATAAGATCATGACCTGAGGTGAAACCAAGAGTCAGACACTTAACCAAGTGACCCCCCCATGTGACCCTGATGATCATTTATTTGACCTCATCCTATTTGACTTGCCATCAGCACTTGACCAATTTGATACCTCCTTCCTTGAAACACATTCCTTACCAGGCTTCCTGGACTCGAGACCCTCCTCATGTCTCGCCTACTCCTTCAGTGGCCACTGTGTCTAGTTTCCTTCTCTAGTTTTTCCACATCTTGCAGTACTTTAAGAGTTAGAGACCCCAGAGCTCAGTCCTTGCATGTCTTCTCTCTCATCCATTCTCACTCCCTAGCTGATCTCATGTGATCTCATACTAAGTAATCCAGACTAGAGTCCACACAAAACTTCTTAGTTTAAACTCCAGATGCCTATATCTAACTGCATTCACAAAAATGCAGCTTGGATGTCTGATAAGCATCTCAAACTCACAATGTTAAAAAAAGTAAGTCCTGATGTTTCCCCTAAAACCCATGATCTCTAACAGACAAGTTAAAACTACCACCAACCTGTGGTCCAGCCCAAAACAAACAAACAAACAAACAAACAAACAAAAAACAAAAACAAAAACAAAAACAAACTTGGTATCATCTTTTATATCTGTTTTTCTCATACCTTATATTCAAACCACAAGCAATCCTACTTGATCCACATTTATAATATACACATGATCATAATTTTCTCACTATGTGCCCTTCTTGCATCCTCATTCAAGCTACAGTTATTTCAAGATTACTATGGTAACCTCCTTATTGTGTTGTTGTTGTTGCTTGTATGCTTGCTTCCCACTCCATCCTGCTCCCCAGACAGTAGTCAGAGTGATTTGTTTAACATATAAATTAGGGTCACCTGGGTAGCTCAGGTGGTTAGCCATCTGACTGTTGATTTTGGCTCAGGTCATGATCCAGAAATCATGAGCTCATGGGGTCAGAACGTGCATTAGGATCTGTGCTAGGCATGAATTAGGCATGAAGCCTGTTTGAGATTCCCTCTCTCACTCTCTCTCTCTCTGTCTCTGTCTCTCTGTCTCTCTGTCTCTCTATCCCCCTGTGGGCACTCTCATAAATAAATAAATAAATAAATAAATAAATAAATAAATAAATAAATAAATAAATAAATAAAACAATAAATAAATAAAACTAAAATATTAACTTGGTCAGACTACTCAACTGACTTCCCATCTCATTGAAAATAAAAGTCAAAATCCTTATAATGACTTTCACATTCTTCGTGATATGCACCCCACACATACCCTCCCTGACTGAATAAATAATTGAGTAAATGAGTGAATGGTTGGTAGAGAAGAGGAACATAGGATGAGATTAACCTTATAGAATTAAACAGATGATGAGCAACCTTCTAACTAAGCCAAGAAGTGTCTTCAGGTTTATTTGAATACAATGGGTAGTCATCAAAGTTATTCGGGCACAATAACTATCTCCTGTAAACTGTTTCTAGGATCCAATTCATATGTCACCTTCTACACCAATCCTCACTCTTTACCAACCTCCCATTCCCACAAGAAATCCATCCAAAGGAAACTTTGCTACTCCTTTAATGTGTCACATTTTCAAACTTCCGTGTCTTCCTCTTTTATTTATTTATTTATTTATTTATTTATTTATTTATTTATTTATTTATTTCCCTGCCTGGAATGCCCTTCCTTACTCTGTCGATTTGAAATATGCCTTCTCTAGAAGACTCACTTCAAGTGACTCTCATTTTTGTAAAGCACTCCCTGGGTGCCCCAGAGACTCATGTGTTTTCTTCTTTGCAATTCCAGGGTACATTTATCCACCCCTATTACAGATGTTATCAACTCAGTATAGTTAATTTGTTTGCACAGTGGCAAATCCCTGGATAACAAGGTCCATTATTAGTTCTAGATAAGACCTCTGTTCTTTGTATACAGTGCCTACAACCTAGTACGTGCTCAATGCATGCTTGATGAATGGAAATGAGGCAGGAAAATAGAATGAAAATTAGTAGAGGGAATATAAAAGAGAAACCAGGAGAGTCAAATGTTATCAAAAAGAAAAGAAGAGGTATTTTCAAGAAGTAAGGAGTGGTCCGTTCTTTAGAGTTTTGTGTTTTGCTTTACTTGAGTTCGAAATAAGCTACAGGTATCGTTGCATTTAACTAGTAGGAGATACGTGGAGGTACAATCGTCAAATTTCAGTAGCATATGGCAGAAATTACCTTCTATCCAAGCAGTGACTTAGTATGAGGAATTGTGTGTTCAAAACATCAGGAGAAGTGTTAGTTAAGTGGGGTGTACACTGCACTCCCAGAATCCAAAGACAGCACTGCAGAATTGTCTTGCCAGAATAACCCCAGCAGACTCACTGGTCTGTCCAGGCAGACTCACTGGTGTTCTGGGCCTAGGGTATCACTAGGTAAGAGTCAAGTGTCAGTAGGTGGGGTACTTATCTGGAGAAATCTACTTCTGAGATTATTTGGGTTTTGGACAATTAAGTTCCTTGCAGTTATACAACTGAGGTCTTTATTTTCAGATTGTGGGATGGCCAGCCAGAGAAAACTCTCTGCTTTGCATGGGTGTATGGTGCATGGGTTCATGATGATACTAGGTTGGTCCAGAAAATCTCTCTCTATAATACAACACGACTACAGAAAAGGTATCTCTTCATTTTCATGGGTTGTCAGCATTAAGGTATGGAATGTTGGGTGCTATTTTTTTTCTATTAGAATAATGTCTACCACATTCTGTTTGTAAACAACAACAAAAAAAACGGCTGTAGAACCACTAGATAATAGTTTTCACCTTCTGAATTAGTAAGATTCAACAGAGAAAACTTCTGTTTCTCATATATATATAATATATATTATAGTTTATAATATATTTATATATTTTTATTTATTTATATATTTATAGTTATGTTTATATTTATATATTCATATGAATATGAATTTATTAAATAAATATATATTTATATTTATGTATTTTTATTTATTTATTTATTTATTTATTTATTTATTTATTTATTTATTTATTTCTTATGAGAAATTGGCTCCCATAAATGTGGACGGTGACAAGTCCCAAGATCTGCAGGATGAGTTGGCTAGCTGAAAACACACGAGATCTGATGGCATAGTTCTTGTCCAATGGCTGGCAGGCTTGAATCTCAGGTGGAGCTGCTGTTTCAGTTTGAATCTGGGGACGAGGCCAATGTCCCAGTTTAAAGACATTCAGGCAGGCAAGAGTAATTCCCTAGTATCTATGGGAGAATCATCCTTATTCTATTCAGGCCTTCAATTGATTAGATAAGGCTCACTTACATTAAGAAAACAATCTGTTTTACTCACTGTACAGACTCAAGTATTTCCCATCACAAAACACCAGAAAAATGTTTGACCAAGCATCTGGACCTCTGTGGCCCAGTAAAGTTGACACATAAAACTAGCCATCATATCTTCCAAATTTCATGCAAGCACATGAAGCAGATGAACCTAAGCCCTATCAAGAACCCAAGCTACAGAGGCACCAGGCAGCCTGATAAGGTGCATTAGCACAGCGTCTCTCAAATATTTTATCCCCAACCTACTGTAAGGAACACATATTTCACCACAACCCAGTATAAGCATACACATACATATAAATAAAGGAAATAAACAACATTTCATGAATTATTGGTTATCCTTACTAAGTGTAAATGTCCTTTTATATTTTCTTATTGGTTCTATTTAATTTTAATCCATTCTTACCTTGATCCACACCTTCATGACCTTCCAAAAAACAAGGCATCATTAGTAAGGCGTACTGATTTTGAGGGTCAATCTTTGGGAAGTAATATTACTTCAGTTATATGTTTCACAATGTCTGACATGTAATACCCTCTTTGTTAAGTTGAATTGAATACAGAAAATGGGCTTCCAATTCAGTCTTAAGACATACTACGAAAATTCTGAATCCTTTTATAGGGGTAGGTCCATAACTATCGAACAAAATGAAACAACAGGTACCAAGAGATACCCTTTTGATGTCTCCAACCCTATTCAGGAAGGCTAAGTTTACAAGCCCACGGAAACACAGGGGACCATTTCTGTCATGGGGAAAATGACCAACAACGGAATGTTCACGTGCAAAGAGCAGACAGGATTAATTATTATCAAGAGGTGTTGAAGCATGTAGAAATTGTCCACGTCTATGCCACTTATAATTAGTGCTTTTCTCCCTTGGATTATCATGTCAATGCCTAAGGCACAGTTAGAGAACATTGTTACCCAACAATGGCAGCTCTCAGGTTTCATGTTTCTGTTATACACCCCAATAGGTTGAACTGTGTCTCTGCAATAGTTAAGGCCCTAGAGAAGAATTCACCCACTTTGCACCACTCACTCTCCCTGATTAAGCTGCTCTGCAGGGAAACGGCTTACTTTTTTAATGCTTGCTTTTTGTTCGTTGGATAAGCAGTAGACATATTTCTGATTGCAGCATTTCTATTTAACTGTACTCATGCCCTAAAGAGATTATAGGGATCAGCTCAGGGAGTCAACTTGAATTGATCTTCTTCCTCTCTATTGCAACATTACTGGCAGACGTTCACAGTCAGATTTAATTCTGTCTGACTGAGAAAAACTGAGGAATTTGGCTTTCTGAACCAAGACCACATTATGGAATTGTCTGCACTCAGTTGCAAAAGACTGTGAATGAGGAGGAGACAGGGGCATTATATGATCCAGGATGGGAGGTTGTAGGGTTAGCTTATGGTGGTTGTAACGAAACCTTAATATTGTGTGAAGACTACAAAACCTTGAAATCCCTATAATGTGGATGGTCTGGGGACTCTTACCATATAGATTGTCCAAAATCTTGTTATATGTCCGATACAGAAGCAATAGAACTCATTCACTTAATAAGATTTAATGAGCATATACTATGTGATATTTAGAGCTCTACTCTTGTGGGAGAAGTGAATAAAGTACTCCAAAGATGTTCAACGGGGCTCAAACAGACTCTGGTCTCTAGCTTAGAGACCTCTCCTCTGGATTCTCCTTCCTCTGTTTGGTGCATGTGCGAAAACCCCCACAGATATGGAAGCTGACGACTATAAATTACCCTCCCCACTGGACTCCACGCTCAGACATTTGGTGAGCCAAACTTGAAATGCCCAGAGTCCAAGAGACCCCCAAAAACGAACCACCAGAGTCCAGAGTCAAAGCTAAGCAGCAAGGGTCATTTATTGCAGGTTCGAACCTGAACCTCTGCGCACTAATTGCCAGTGACGCTGAGAGGCCCCGAGAGAGGTTTTTACACCCCTTTTATAGACAGGTACAAACAAGTCATGGGGAAATCAGGAATTTTCCACAGTTACAGAGCTGCGATTGGTTGGTGTTTAAAGTTGGACACTTAGCAGTATTCGATTGGTTCCTGCCTTTAGGTCAGACCACAACCGGGGGTACGGGCATCACAATGATTGATCACGAATACACGGATGTGCCAAGCAACAATGATTGATCAGGAATACACGGGCACGCCAAGCAATTGTACAGAAGTGGAACAAGCTAGTTAGGCTTGGTTAGGTTTCAGTTTCCCATAACTTAAGCTTTTAAGTTTCAGTTTTCTCAGGCCTCTCAAACTCTCTGACCAAACTCTCTGAGTGCCACTTGGTTTTTCCTCCAGTGTTCCAGCCTGGTTCCGTAACATACTAGATTGCTGACCAGGAAACCCAACCGCACTGGCCCATTGTTGCCACTAGTTTGGGACAACAGTGAGGTGGTGGCAAAGCAAAGGCTAGCAAGGGAGAAAGTGCATGCTCTGCCTGAATTTCAGCAGCCTCCTTCTCCGCTGTCTTGGGCAGGTCCTGCTCCATGGAACTGGTAAGGCCGGGGCCCCGAAGAAGTCAGGCATACCCAAAAGAGCGGAAGGGGGACATGATCAATCCCCAGAGGACTTAATAGGTGTCCCAGGTAGGAAATTTTGTGGAAGGAAATGTAATAGACTCTGGTGTGCATGTGTGTGCGTGTGTGTGTGTGTGTGTGTGGGGGGGGGAGAGAGAGAGAGAGAGAGAGAGAGAGAGAGAGAGAGACAGAGAGAGAGAGAGAGAGAGAGAGAGAGAGAGAGAATGTGCAGCTAAGCCAGGGTTGCCAGTCGAGTTAGAGTTTGTGACTTCATGGACGGGCACTCTTAAGGTCCCCAAGGTCTCTGGAGTCTGAATGGACTACCCTGTGTTGTCATTGAGAGAGTATAAGGTCTAGGGCGGTATCAGATCAGATTCCCATTACAAGTCACAAAGCAGAGTCCACTATAGCCAAACCTCACCTAAACTTTCCCTCAGGAATGCGACCAGAGGAGTATGTGAATATTCCTCTCATCTGGCGGTATACCCTAACTTTGTCTGTCTTTGTGACACCAAATATGAGAAAGAAATTAATAATGGGATGAAAACAGAGTAAGCCTATGATTTTTTGAGGTCATGATGAAAAAATGTGAACAGGGGTTTTCAGGTTACCATGGGGTGACAATGACACCCAGGAAGTTAAGGAAATTTTGTGAACTAGAATGGCCCATATTCAATGCAGGATGGCCTCCAGAAGGGACATTAGATGCTCAAATAGTGCAGCAGGTTTGGCTAATAGTCACTGGGAACCCAGGCCACCCTGATCCATTTCTGTACATCAACTCCTGGCTTGAAATTGCCCCAGAATTCCTGCCTTGAAGGTGATTCATCATTAGCAAACAGAGCCAGGCAAAGGTTTTAGCCACTTTATCTGGAGGCTCACCAGGGAGTCAAAGAAGTGATCCACTGCTCCTCTAATATTTAAAGGAGATGTGGACGAAGATATTGTCTTTCCACCTCCTTATAACTCTTCAAGCTCCCACCTCCCTCCCTCTGAGCTTGAGACTCCTCCTGCATCTGTCTCTCCAGCCACAGCCAGAGTCAGTGCACTTGCCACTGCAGTCAGTGCCGCCCATCTCCCCGCCCCTCTCAGACCCAGATAACCCACCCCACATGGGCCAGCAGCCAGACTGCGCCCAGACCCAGACCTAAAACTCTCCAAACACATGTAACGGAGACAAGAGAGCCTGAAAGACAGAAAGAGGATGGACCAGTCCAGACCAGCCATTCCATGATGGGTTATCTACCTTTCTCTACAACCGACCTCCTCAAGTGGAAACACAACACTCCACCATACTCCGAAAAGCCACAAGCAATGGTTGACTTGATGGAGTCCCTCTTCCAGACGTACTGACAGACTTGGGAAGATTGTCAACAGTTGCTCCATACTTTGTTTAATTAAAAATAAGAATGACAGAAACATGACAGTACCTAGAAGATCACACATCTCCAGGAATCAATGACCGTACTGTCTGGGCTCAAGTTGCATGCGTGAAGAATGCCCAACACGGGATTTCACCACAGAAGGAGGACAGGGCCATGTCTGATGATACCTGGAAGCCCTCCTTCAGGGAGTCTGAGCTGGAGTCAACAATCCCATGAACATGACTAAAATATCATCAGTCACACAGCACCCTGGGGAGTCTCCCGGAGACGACTATGAAAGATTATGTGAAGTGTACCGTGTATACGCCTCGTTTGACCCCGAGGGACCAGAGTCAACAGATGGTACATATCTCTTTTGTGGCACAGGCTACCCAGATATCTGACGAAAGCTCCAGAAGTTGGAGGGCTTGCCAGATGAATATCACTCAGCTGTTAGAGGTCATCAGTACAGTTTTCACGAACAGAAATTTGCAGCTGAAAGAGAAGTGAAGACTAAAACAGAAGGCCACCTTTCTCACAGCAGAACTAAAGAACAGATGCTGCAAAGATGGGAAAACCCCAACCACAAAAAGGGGGGAAGCCCATAGCCCCCTTAGCAAGGGACCAGTGTGCATACTGCAAAGGTAAGGGAAATTGTAAGAATGTTCGAATTGGATGGGGACCTCAAAACCCAGCCAATATCTGGAGGAACCTCGAGGTGAGAACCCTCTCTTGATCTGGCCGGGGTAGAATTGGACGGAGGGGGACCGGACTCTTTGTTTCTAGGCCCCCATGAACCCACGGTTGAAATGAGGTGGTGGGCTGAACAATAACTTTCATGGTTGACACTGGGGCTGAATACTCCTTTGTTACTTCCCTGGTAGCGCCCGTAGGCCAAAAGACAGCAACCATACTTGGGGCTACTGGGACACAGGCAATGCAACGGCCCTTCTGTCAAGCTCAACAAGGTGCACTTGGGGGTCACAAGGTCCGGCATGAGTTCCTCTCCTTACGTGACTGCCCGATTCCTCTCCTGGGCCAGGATCTACTCTCCAAACTTGGGGCCCAGATACCTTTTGAACCCACTGGACACACTAGCCTCCAATGAAACCCAAGGCAGAAGGAAACCCTGGTCTTGGCGATACCCCTGCCAAGGGAAGAAGAATGGAGACTGTTCTGTGCCCAGGCCTTACCTGGTAGCCCCTAAGAATTCAGGCTTACATCAGCTCGCTATGGGCTGATGATAACCCACCTGAAATAGCTTGGAATCGGGTCCCAATCATTGTTGACCTGATCCCTGAAGCTCAACCTCAGACACCAAGGCAGTACCCCGTTCCACTAGAGGCTAGAATGGGCATACAAGAGCACCTGACCAAGCTCAGAGAAAGAGGTATTCTAACTGAGTGCCAATAAGTTTGGAATACCTCACTCTTGCCAGGCAAGAAGCCAGGAGGACACCAACCAGTACAGGCTTTGAGGGCCATTAGCAAAGTGACGGTTTCCTTACACCCAGTCATTCCGAACCCTCAGTGTACTCTCCTCAGCCAAATTCCGTGGTCAGCCAGAAGGGTTGCGTGCTTCAACCTAAAGGATGCTTTCTGCTGCCTCTGCCTGGCTCCACAAAGTCAATCATTGTTTGCCTTTGAATGGACTGAGCCTGTTACAGAGCGTCAGATGCAGCTGACCTGGACACTACTTTCCCAAGGTTACAACAACTCGCCCATTCTTCTGGGGGAAGCGCTAGGTTCAGATCTCGCTGACTTTCCGAAGGAAACCACAGGGTATGTCCTTCTCCAATATGTAGAAGACCTCCTCCTTTCCAGTGACACCCAGGAAGACTGTATGAAAGGTACACAGGCCCTCCTACAGCTCTGATCCTACTTGGGGTACCACCCTCATGGAAAAGGGCACAGATTTTGTCCGCCGCAGGTCCAATACTTAGGCTCCCTCCTCACAAAAGGAAAAAGAGAACGAGGACCGGAAGGGAAGAAAGTGTGGCACCACACTGCCACAGCCCCAAACAAAACGAGGCTTGTGTGAATGTTTAGGGGCCGGAGGGTTCTGTCGCATTGGGAATCCTCAGATGCTCAGCCATAGTGAGGTCCCTCTATGACCTGTTGGGAGGACCAAACTGGGAGTCCCTCGCATGGACTGAGGAGGTGAGGGCCGCTTTCACAGAAATAAAGTTGGCTCTGGGACAAGCCCCAGCCCTTGGTTTGCCTGACTTAGAAAGGCCCTTTAACTTCTTCCTACATGAAAAGGAGTGCTCACTCAGAGCATGGTGCCTTGGCAATGGCCAGTGTTCTAACGGTCAAAAAAAAAAAAAAAAAAAAAAACCTTGATCCTGTGGCTGCAGGATGGCCCCTGTGCCTCAGAGATCAGAGCCACAGTCCTGCTCATGAAGGATGCAGACAAGCTCACACTTGGCCAAACATTTAATGTTAAGGTCCCACACACGGTCGTGTGGCTCACAAGCACCCAAGGATATCGTTTCCTCTCCATTTCTCAGCTGACACAATCCCAAAGCCTTCTCTATGAGAACCCAAGGCTCACTCTCGAAACAGTATAAGAACACTAAACCTGGCCACCTTCCTTCCCACAGAGGAGGGAGAACCTGACCATGACTGTTCTGGAGTAGTGGATGAAGTCTACGCCAGCTTCCCAAACCTCCAAGACCAGGGTATAACAAACCCAGAGATCACCCTGTTCAGCGATGGGAGAAGCTATTTAGAGGAGTGCAGCCAAAGAGCAGGGTATGGGGTAATCACAACCACGGGAGTTCAGGAAGCCAAGGCCTTGTCGGAAGGATGGTCGGCACAATGGGCTGGACTCAGTACGCCTTAACCTGAGCCATCATCCTTCGCAAAGGTAAATGAGTTAACATCTACATCGATTCCTGGCATGGCTTCGCTACTGTGCATGTACATGGGGTCATCTATAAAGAAAAAGGCCTCCTTACCGCTTCAGAGAAAACTATCAAAAACGAGGAAGAAACACTAAAGCTTCTTGAGACCATATGGCTACCAGACAAAGTAGCTATCCTACACTGTAAGGGACCTCAGAAATGAGATGCCCCCATAAATCAAGGAAATCACCTGGCCGACAAACCAGCCAGAGTGGCTGCCTCAGGTGACCTAGGTGAATCTCCTACCTACACTCTGACTCTTGGGCCCCAGAAGGAAGCCTCCCCACCCCTGTACACGAGTGAAGAAAGAAGTTGGGCCTCGACAGAAGCGGGCACACTAAGCAAAGACGGATGGTGAGTCTTGTCCCGTCATCTATGTGAAAGCACCTAATGAAGGAATATAACTAACTCACCCTCTTAGGGAAAACTGCTCTACAGGGCCTCTTCAAAAAGAACTACGATATCAGCTGCCGGCAGCCAGCCAGCTGCCAGCATTATGCCAGGCTGTCAGTGAATAATGTGTAACATGTGCCAAAAACAATACTTGCTCTGCCCCACAGCCCCTGCCTGGCTCACAAAGGATGGACTTAGGGGTGGACTTTACCAACGTACAACCAAACAAAGGGTTTAGGTACCTTCTTGGAACAATCTGCACCAATTTGGGATACCTCCAAGCATTCCAGACCAGAATGGAATGAAGTCACGAGGTGGCCAAAGCTCTTATACAGGAGATTGGGCTTAATCACACACAGTAATAATGGACCTGCATTTGGAGCGGACGTTATACAAACCCTAACAAAGTCCCTTAACATTGCCTGGAAACTGCACACTACTTAACGCCCCCAGAGCTCAGGGAAAGGTAGAGCGGATGAATTGCACCCTCAAGGAAACCCTGGCCAAGTTCCACCAAGAGACTCACCCCCTATGGCCAGATTTACTTCGGCTGGCCCTCCTGTGTGCCCAATGCCCGCCTGGGGCACTGGGATTCTCCCCTTTTGAGTTATTATATGGGCGACCCTCCCCCCCCCCCCCCACACACACGTTTAGGAAAGCTCCCAGGAGACCTACACCAGATTGCAGACAAGGAAATATGTTGCACCTTTGGGGTGTTCTATCTGTGTTCTAATTCAGCCTATCGGTGCTTAGAGGCCAACTGGACTCAGAAATGTTATTCCATCTTCCGGACCCCAGGGATATTTGTATACACTGAAAATCAGTTCCTAACAACCTTTAGCCCCAAGTCTCAGGCTAAACGGGCAGTCCTGCTAGCCATTCGGATAGGCTCAGAAATTGTGACAGGAATAGGAACTGGAGAAGGGGGCATAGGTTTATGCATAGGACTGTACCATAGACTATCTCAAGAGCTAAATGAAGACATGGAACGCGTGGCCGATTCTCTGGTAACCTTAGAAAACCAAATAAACTCTCTGGTGGCAGTAACCCCCCAAAATAGACAAGCCCCCGACCTCCTCACTTCAGAAAATGGAGGGACTTGCATCTTTTCGGGGGAGGAATGTTGCTATTTTTTAAACCAGTCAGAAATACTTACAACTAAGGTTAAGGAACTAAAAATTAATAATAATAATAATAATAATAATAATAATAATAATAATAATAATAATTATTCAACATTGACAACAGGAAAGTACCAATCAACGGAACAAATGAGATCTCACAGATTGGGATCCTGGCTTCCTGCCCTGGCAGGGCCCCTCTTCTCCCTAATTTTACTTGTATCCATTGGCCCCTGTATACTGAATACCATGGTACATTTTATTGAAAACACTGTTGCTCGCCAAACTACTGCAGGCATCTTAGCCTTCTGAGGGTACCAACCTAAAAAACTGAAAGGTGATACCTACTAAAAAGGTGTTGTAAAAGGCATAAAATGGGATAATGTTGGAGGAGTGAATAAAATACTGCACCAAAGATGGCCGGTGGGATAAAACGAACTCTGGTCTCTATCTTAGAGACCCCTTCTCCTGGTTCTTCTTCCTTTGTTTTCTGTGTGCAGGAAAACCCCCACAGATATGGCAGCTGATGACTAAATTTCCTGCCCCACTTGCATTCAGCGCTCAGAAGTTTGGAGAAACAGGGTCCTCTGAGCCCGCCGTTCCATCAAGATCTGCAATCCAAAGAAGATCTCCGAGTGCCACTTTGTTTTCTGCCAGCGTTCCAGCCTGGTTTTGTAACATTATAAACACAGAAGTGAGCAAGACAGACCAAGTCCCTTCTTTATACAGTATAAGGAGGCAGAGGACCATTAACTGGTAAACAAGTAATTAACAAGTGTACAAGGGTAATGGGGTGCTGGGAGTCAACCAGCTCTCAGTTGTCTAAAGGAAACATATGCTATATCACCCACCTCATATATGGATCATAGTTCTAAGTGTTGTGATGTTTATAATTGATACACGTGATAACTGCCAGGGTATTTCCCCTTTTCCCAAGTTACATTTATTTTGAAGAACTTATGTGAGTTAAGGAAAGATACTGGGAATTCCCAGAATCAGTAGATGCTGGTGGACCAGGTTTCAAATAGCAGCCCCAGAGGTCAAAAGTCACAATATCTAATCATGTTTTTTTTTAACAACTTCATTAATGTTTAACTGATATACACAAACTGTACATATTTAAAGTACGTAATTGGTGGAGCACCTGGATGGCTCAGTCACTTGAGCATCAGACTCTTGATTTTGGCTCAGGTCATGACCCCAGGTTCGATCAAGCCCTTAATTGGGCTCCATGCTAAGCATGGAGTCTGCTTAAGATTCTCTCTTTCTCCCTTGCCTCTCTCCCCCAGTTATGAACGCTTCAGCTCTCTCTCCGAAAAAAAAGCCCTATGGGATGCCTGGGTGGCTTGGTCGATTAAGCGTCCGACTTCGGCTCAGGTCATGATCTCACGGTCCGTGGGTTCGAGCCCCGTGTCGGGCTCTGTGCTGACAGCTCAGAGCCTGGAGCCTGTTTCAGATTCTGTGTCTCCCTCTCTCTCTGCTCCTCACCTGTTCATGCTCTGTCTCTCTCTGTCTCAAAAATAAATAAACGTTAAAAAAATTTTAAAAAGCCCTAATAAATAAATTACTTAATTAATAATTAATACTAATACTAATAAATACAATTACATAATTTGGTAAATTTTGTTTACATATACACCAATGTATACATAACAACAAGGAAGAGAATATGTCTGTCACCACTAAAAATGTCCTCGAATCCTTTAGATATCCCTCCATCCCCCACATCTTCCCGATTCCCATTCCTAGGCAATCTCTGGTCTGTTTTCTGTCCCTACATATTATCTTGCACTTTCTAGAATAGTATACAAATAAAATTATATAAGACACACTCCTTAATTTTTGAGGGTGGGGAGTTGACTTCTTTCACTTGGTATTTTGAATATTATCCATAGTGTTGTGTGTTCCAATAGTCTGTTACTACTTGTTTATCCATTCACATTTCAGTGGACATTTGTATTATTTCCACATTTGGCGTATTTATTTCTTTTTATTAGAGAGGGGGGGAGAAGGAGAGGGGAGGGTGGAAGGGGAGGTGGGGGAGAGAGGGAAAGGGAGATGTAGAGGGAGAGGGAGAGGGAGAGAGAAAGAGAAAGAGAGAGCAGAGGCAAAGAGAAAAAGAATCTAAAGCAGCCTCCATGCTTAGTGTGGAGCTCAATGTGAATCTCAATAACACGACCCTGGGATGATGACCCAAGCAGAAATCAAGAAATCAAGAAATCTACCAACTGAAGCACCAGCTGCTGCTTAGCCTATTAAAAACAAAGCTTCTATAAACATTCATTTTTTTCTTTTCTTTTCTCTCTCTCTCTCTTTTTTTTTTTTTTTTTTTTTTTTTGTTTTTTTGTTTTGTATGATCGTAAACTTTGATCTCTCTAGGGAAAATATTTGAGAGTAGATTTGGCTGAATCATAGAATAGGTTGCATGTTCAGCTTTTTAGGATACTGTCAAACTGTTTGCCAGGGTAGTTTTATCACTTTTACATTCTCATCAGCAGTATGTGAGAATTCCAGTTCTTTCATACCCTAGCTAACACTTCGGAGCCCTGTCTTTTGATTTTAGACATCTCGTAGGTATGAAGTAGTAGTTGATCTCATTGTATCTCATTTATCTCATTGTAGTTTATATTTGCATTTCCCCTCATGATGCTCAACACATTTTCATGTGTGTATGTGCTGTACATATGTCTTTTTGGTAATGTGTCTTTTCAAATCTTTTGCCTTTTTTTGGATTATTTCGCTTCAGAATATTGACTCTTGCGGATTGCCCATATGTTCTAGATATAAGTCCCATTTCACATAGGTGATTTGTAAATATATTCTCCCAGTCTCAGTCTTCTATTTCAAACTCTTTGTTCTTTGAAAAGCAAAAGTTTTATTTTGATAAAATCCAAACAATCATATTTTTTTTCTTGTAATGAGTCATATTGTTGGTGATGTAGCTAAGAAATGTTTGCCTAATCCAAGATCATAATGGTTTCCTACTTTAGGTACTTTAAAAAAGTTATCGTACTGTATTCTAGATTGCATTGGTTCTGATGAGAAATCTTTTTCCTCCCTTTCTCTGGATTAAAGCAATTTGATTGTGGGGTGCCTTGGTGTAGTTGTCCTCATTTTTCCTGTCCTTGAGGTTCATTGAATTTATTGGAACTATATATTTTTAGTTTGCATCAATCTTAACAACTATAAATTCAAATTAGTTTCATTATTTACTGAAACTAGTTTTCTTGTCTGTGTTCCTTGGAGATACAATTACATGTATTTTGGATGATTTGCAGTCACACTTTCTCTGTGTGTTTCATTTCAGATGATTTCCATTGCTATGTCTTTAGGTTCATCAAACTTTTTTTTTTTTTCTGCACTGTCTATATGCCTTTAATTCCATTCAGTAATCATAGACCAGATTTCTTATTTCAGTCATTGCTTTAGTCATGAGAAGTTTGGTTTAGGTCTTACATATCACTTGCATGTCTCTATTTAAGATGCTCATTCTGCCCTATAATTTCTTGGATATACTGATAATAGTTATAATAACTATTTGAATGTTCTTATGTATGAAATATATCATTTGTGTAATTTCTGGGTCAGTGTCAGTTGAGTTCCCCTTCCTTACGTGTCTTAGTTTCCTGCTTCTTTGCATGCCTGATAATTTTTTATGGGTTGCCAAACATGGTCAGTTTTAGCCTGTCAGAGGCTGGATACTTCTAGATTCCTAAAAATATTCTTGGTTTTTGTTTTGGGACATAGTTCAGTTACTTACAAATAGCTTGATCCTTTCAGGTCTTTCTTTAAATGTGCTTTGGGCAAGGCACAGGCAGCACTTAGTTTAGGGATAATTTTTGTCCAGTACTGACACAAAAATCAAGTATTTTCCAAATGGCATGTAAATTGGGAGGTCTTCCACACTGGCTGTCAGGCATTATTCCTGACTCTGCATGGCAGTGGGTATTGTTCCTCCTCCTGATCTCAGTTTCCTCATACACAAGAGTTTACCCATATTCAATTGAATACTCAAGGCAGGCAATCTGTTGATCTCTGGAGTTCTCTCTGTGAACAACTTTCTCTTCTTTGGTACTCTGCTCTGTGAAACATAGCAGTCTTCCTGAATCAGTGACTACCCCCTCCACAATTCAGGGAAACTGTTGGGCTATGCCAGCTTCCTCCTCTCTAAACCACAGACTCAAATCCCCACCTAGTCAATAAGCTAGGACACTGTAGGAACCATTTCATTTATTTCCCAATATCAGGGATCACTGCCCTTCACTGCCTGATGTCTGATGTTTTGAGAACAGCTTCTTATATATTTTGTCTACGCTTTTAGCTGCCTCCATAAGGAGTATAAATCTAGTTTTTGTTATTACATTTGACTGGAAGTAGAAGTGTTAACACCAATTTACATTTTAGTACTGAGTCTTACTTCTCTGGCTTTATTCTTTTGCCTTTTTATTCTTCTTTGATGATAGATTTAATGTGGACATATGGAGAATGGCCATTGCTAGACATAGGGAGAAACTAGGGATGAGCTGGCCGATTGGAAGTATAGTTAAAAAAGAAAAAAAAAAGAAAGAATGAGAACATGCAGTCAAATCTTGAAGAAAGGAATTGATGGCGATTGTCAAAGCCATGTGAAATCCCAGCTTCCACTTTAACACCCACAATATGAGAATTCACACTAATGTCTTCAACTTGGAAACCTTAATCTGCCAGTGAGCTTTACTAATTTCTACCGGTCTTCATAACTCCATAACAAAGGCCAAGGTTTGGAATTTCTCACCTTTGTTTCTCAGAGAGAAAACACACCAAAGTCACCCAGAATTCAGTGCTTGGGTGAAAACTAGACGTCTTAAATGAGTTTTTGTTGTTGTTGTTGTTGTTGTTGTTGTTGTTGTTGTTGTTTTGGTTGTTTTTTTTTTTTTTACTGCTTTGTTCAAATGATTCTTTAGCAGTGTTCGCCTTGGAAGAGAACAAACTGTGGCACAGAAGAAGACACATTGGACATGGAGTAGGAGTCTAGGGTTGTTGTCTAACACAGTCATAAACAAGTTATGGGGAAGGCACTTGATTTTCCTAGGTCTCAATTTCCTCACCTGGAAAATGGAATAAGGACTCCCATATGAAGGGCCATTGTGAGATTAAATGAGATGATGCATGTGCCAGTTTTACAGAGCCTAACACTTAATATTACATGCAAGCGTCTGTGTATTATTTTTTCTAGAGGGAGGGATTTGCATTTCTTTTAGTGGAAGGAAAGAGATGAATATACAACTGGACTATCAAATAAGAGGTGGATAGAGGACTGGCTTACTTGTGTACCTCCTTGTACTCATTCAGCCATCCCGGCCCTGGGTTCCCTCCAAATTAAAGAATCAGTGTCAGAAGACCTGAGATCCACCCGTAGGTATCTGACTCCACACAGAATATTAGCCTGTCTTAGCTGTTCAAATGAGGATAATGATGGCTGTCATCGGTGGAGCACTTGTTCCGTGTTGTCAGGTGTTGGATTAAGCACTTTGCCAATACTGTCATTTAAACTTTTTGACCCTTTGTTATTATTTCCATTTTATAAATTAGGCAGCTGACTTTCAGATATGTTAAGTAATTGGTCCAAGATAACACAAACACAAGTGGTGTGGCTGGGATGGGCACCAGCTCTGCTCCTATGCCAACATGCATGCTCTCAGCTATGTTACACTGCCTTCCCATTAGCATGTAAAGGGTTTGGAAAGCTGAGGGCCAACCCTGATAAAGTACCATGGAGTATGTTGGTGCCCTAGCTAAGATCTTTTTCCCTTACCTGACCGGAAACAGTTTCATATTAACTGAAACACTAGTCCCTGCACAAGACAACTTTCTCAAATTTCTCTTAACGCTATACACTGGTCAGAATATAAAAAGCAACGACTTCAGAACTTGAAAGTTAGCAATAGGAGGTGAATGAGGGAAGGGAAGCAAAACGAGAATGACCCTGTGATGGTTTTTATTACATGTCTACTTGAGTTGGCCGTGGGGTGCCCCAGACTAAACATTTTTTTCTCGGGATATTTGTAGAGTGTTTCTGGGTGAGATTAGCGTTTGATTTGGTGGACTCAGTAAAGCAGACTATCGTCGCCAGTGAGTGTGGGCAGCATTCAATGTCCTGAGGTCCTGAAGAGAACACAGGGTAGAAAAAGGAGGAATCCATGCCCCACCGCTTCTTTTCTCAGCCTTAGAAGGTGATCCCGCTTAGAGGCAGAGCAGTGGGTAGGGTTAGGGTTGGTTCTCCGGAAGTGCCTTTGCTCCAACACCCCACAGTGATGTGATTTCCCTGCAGGACTGAAATGAGGGCCCATGTGCGGTTATGGGTCAGGGGTAGCGTTGGAAGAGCGGAGCCAAACATATGGGTGGGCCAGACTGAAACTGTCTCAGGATCTCCACCTCCATCTCCATCACGGCCATGGAAATGTCATGGAGAGAGTGTGACTTCCACACAGGATTTTCCCCAATGGTAATTGGCCCCAATCCTTATTTCTTTCAGACGTCCATGCTAGGTCCCTTTAGGGCCAGAGCCCAGGCCAGCGTTAGGGTTAGGTCCTAGCTACCTGCATGTAGATCTCCTGGTTTCCCAATACCATTTGTTGAAGAGACTGTCTTTCCCCCATTGTTTATTCTTGCCTCCTCTGTTATAGGTTAATTTACCACATAAGCATGGGTTTATTTCCTGGCTTTCTATTCTGTCCCATCGATCTATGTGTCTGTGTTTGGGCCACTACCCATACTAATTGCTTTACTTGAAGCTTTGTACTACATCTTGAAATCTGGGATTTTGATACCTCCAGGTATGGTTTTGTCTTTCAAGATTATTTTCACTCTTCAGGGTCTTTTGCGGTCCCATACATATTTTAGTATTAGTTGTTTCAGTTCTGTGAAAAGTGCCTTTGGTATCTGGAAAGGGATTGCATTGAAACTGTAGATAGTTATGAGTAATATGGACGTTTTAATGATATTGATTCTTCCAACCCATGATCATGGGATAGCTTTCCATTTGTTTGTGTCGTCTTCAATTTCATCATTGACTTATGGTTTTCACACTACAGGTCTTTCACTTCTTTGGATAAGTTTAGTCCTAGCTATTTTACTCTCTCTTTTTTTGGTGCGATTAGGAACGGTGTTGTTTTCTTAATTGCTCTTTCTGTGACTTCATTATCATTATATAGAAACCCTACCAATTTCTGTGTATCAATTCCGTATCTGCAACTTTACTGAATTCGTTTATAACTTCTCGTAGTTTTGGGGGGAAAGTTTTAGGGTTTTCTAACATATTCTTATGTCATCTGTAGATAGTGACAGTTCAGCTTCTTTACAAAGGTAGATGACTTTAATTTCTTTTTTCTTATCTGATTCCTGTGGCTAGGACTTCTAGTGTTATATTAAACAAGAGTGGCAAAAGTACACATATTTATCTTGTTCTTGATCTTAGAGGGAAAGCTCTCAGTTTTTCACCATTGAGATGTTAGGTGTGAACGTAATATAAACAATATATAAAATAATATTTTTATGTGTTGAGGCATGTCCGCCCCCCTGACTTTGTTGAGAACTTTTACCATGAATACATGTTAAATTTTGTCATATGCTTTTTCGGCATTTATTGGAATAATCATATGATTTTTACCCTTCGTTTTGTTGGGGTGGGATATTATGTTGATTGATTGGATGAGCCATCTTTGTTTCCCTGGAATAAAAGCCACTTAATCATTTTAGTGTGTTGTTGAGAGGAGTCTGCTAATATTTTATTGAGGGTTTTAAAGTCTATTTGGTTTGATATAGGTGTTGTTACCTGGTTCTGAGGTGTTGTTGTTATTTGATGTTGTTTTTGTTGTCCTTGTTGTTGTTTGCTTTCATTTGCATGGGAAATGTATCTCCATCCCTTCACTTTCAGTCTGTATGTGTCTAGGTCTGAAGTGAGTCTGTGCTAGGCAGCATACGGATAAGTGTTGTTTTTTGTCCATCCTGTTACCCTATGTATTTGGACTGGAGCACTTCAGCCATTTATTTTTAAAGTAATTGTTCACCGTTATGTACTGATTGTAATTTTGTTCTTTGTTTTCCGGTTGCTTTTGTAGGTCTCTGTTTCTTTTTTTCCGTACTCTCTTTCTTTCTCATAGATGGATTTGTGTTGTGCTTTATTTGGCTTTCTTTTTCTTTATTTTTCATGTATTTTGTGTTTTGAGTTTGTTATCACAAGGCTAACATATAACATCCCAAGGAAACAGCAGTCTATGTTAATTTGGTGGTCACTTTAATATAAACACATTTGAGAAATTTAAAAAGACTAACCTTTGGGGCAAGTGGGTGGCTCAGTCAGTTAAGTGTGCGATTTCGAGCTCAGGCCATGGTCTCACAATACGTGAGTTTGAACCGCATGTTGGACTCTGTGCTGACAGCTCAGAGCCTGGAGCCTGCTTCAGATTCTGTGCCTCCCCTTCTCTCTGTCCTCCCTGTTAACACTCTGTCTCTCTCTCTCAAACATGAAATAGAACATATATTTTTTAGTAAAATAAAATACAAAGAGTACTTTTTTAAGTCCCTCCTCCAAATTTTATGTGTATGTTGTCATATTTTACATCTTTTTTTTCATAATTCTGTTATATCTAATTATGATTTTCCCTCATTAACATTTCTTGCATTGCTGATTAGTGGTGATAAACTTCTTTATCTTCTGTCTGAGAAACTCTTTATCTCTTTTTTTCAAATCTTAATGATAATCTTTCCAGGTAAAGTTTTCTTGTTCATGGCATTTTCCTTTCAGGCCTTTGAAGATATCATGTCACTCTTTCCCAGCATGCCAACTTTCTGCTGAAATATCAGCTGACAGCTTTAGGTGTTTGTTTGTTGTGATTTGTTTTTCAAATCATAGGTAACTTTTGCTTCTCTCTTACGACTTTTGAAATTCTTTTTTAATCTTTAAAGTTTGACGTTGTAATTCTGATGTGTCATAGTGTGGGGCTTCTTGGTTTCATCATGTTTGGAACTCGGTGCTTCTTGTCCTAGATGTCTGTTTTCTTCTCTAGTTTTGGAAAGTCTTCAGTTATCTTTTCTTCAAATAATTTCGGTACCCTTTTTCCTTCTGGTGGAATCCCTATTATGTGGATTTTTGCTCACTTGATATTTCCAAAGTATCCCTTAACCTATCCTCATTAAAAAAACAATCTTTCTGCTGTTTGTTTTGGGTGCTTTCCCTTAATCTGTCTTCCATATCACTGATATGTCCTTCCGCATGCCATCTTCTACTGTTGATTCCCTCTAGTGTTTTTTTTTTTTCAGCTATTGTATTCTTGAACTCTGATTTTGTGTGTGTTTGCTATCTCATAATTAAGGTTCTCATTCAGTTCTTGCCTTTTCTCTGCAGCTCGGCGAGCATCTTGACCATCATTAATTTATATTCTTTATTTAATTGAGGTACAGTGCTTACCTCCGTTTCAGCTCTTTTCTGGGTTTTTTATTGTTCTTTCTTTTGGAGCATATTTCCCTGTCTCTCCATTTAGCTTACCTTTCTGTATTTGTTTCTATACATGAGGCAGAGCAGCTGCTTCTCCTACACTTGAAGGAATTGTCTTATATATGATTGTCCCCCTGGATAGACTCTGTGTGCTAGTTGGTGACATTTGCTGGCTGGCTGAAGCCGTGGCTTTAATGGACTGGGGATCCTGGGGCTTTCTACATAGCAGGCGCCCTGTCAGGATAGTTAAAGCTGAAGTGAACGCAGACTGGGGTGTCCCAGGATTCTGTGTGTTGAGGGTACCCTGGCAGGACAGCTGAAGCTGAAATGATTGCACGTTGAGGCATGCTGGGGTGCTGTGTATAGGTGCCCTGTACAGGGTGGCTAGAACATAAGCAGTCTGGGGATCAGGTTGTCCTTGATCTCTCTATACAGACAGTTCCTGGGCAAGATAGGTGAAGCTAAAGTGGGTATAAGCTGAAGGCATCTGGGGCTGTAAATGCAAAGATTACCTTGCCAATATAGTTGAAGCTGAAGTGGATATAAACTAGGGTGTACCAGGACTTTCCACTGAGAGGGTGCCCTGAAGGGGCCGTGGGAGCTGAGGTGGGTTACAGTCCAGAAATGGCTCTTTTTATATGCTAGTTCCTCTTTAAAGTGCATTGTTTAAGGGGGAAAAAGCATGTCGTGTGTGTGTGTGTGTGTGTGTGTGTGTGTGTGTGTGTGTGTCCAGTGCAATTGGGGCTGGTGTGTATTGTGTGCCTGGAACTTACTGAGGCAGCAGACCAGCTACAGCAACTGGACCCTGCTCTGGTCTATGCTTTTAAGGTGGATGGAGAATGTGGGACAGCTGGGTGGCTCAGTGGATGGAGTATCTGACTTCAGCTCAGGTCATGATTTCACAGTTCATGAATTTGAGAACCACATTGGGCTTGATGGTGTCAGTGTAGAGCCTTTCCTGAATCTTCTGTCCCCCTCTTTCTGCCCCTGCTCTGCTTGTATTCTCTGCTGCTCAAAAATAAGTAAACATTAAAAAATGTGGATGTAAAATGTAACCCTGCCATTCTCCCGTCTCTATGACCCAAAGAGAACTCCTGTGGCTCCTCTGTCATTGACAGAGTTGTAATGGTCTCTTTTATATGACAGTTGCTCTTTTCAAACTGCAGTGTTGTGTTTTTATTTTCTTTCTTTTTTCTGCCCAAAGACAGAGGAGTCTGTTCCTGGTCCTTCCCCAACTGCCCTTGGCAACGTTAGGGGTGAGTGTTTCCTTTGTTACTGTCTCTCTGTCTTGCTGTTGTCTTTAGATTTTCTATGTTTGGTTAGGCACAATCTGTGCAGTCAGTCCTCAGCTCCTCAGGAGGAATTGTTATAGCAATGGTTGCAATCCCCAGGGAGCTGGACAAATTGGAAGTACACCTTCTGGCTGGTTCACCAGAAATGTAGTCAGGGAGTTCAGGGACAAGAGCCCCTAGCTCCAGGGGACCCAAAAAAGGTGAGGTTTGGCTACCCATTACTGACAAGATCGCAATTCAAAGGAACTAGTGGAGGTGAAACAAATGGGAAATGTATTCAGAGGCCGACACCAGAAATGCAGCAGACTCACATCAAAGACTCCCTCTTACGTGCTGAAAATACTTCCAGGTTTATGTAAGGAAAATGTGGGACAAAAAGAGGTAGGTATACACAGGTGGTCACTAAGGTCACGTTGGTCATTTTGTTGGGCTTGAGGGTGGAGTCTTATTGGCTCAGGCAGTCCTTATTGCTAGAGTGGTAGATTCAGTTCCCATCAGGTGATACTTTGCTTTCAGGATCCTGAATTAAGAGATAAGCTGAGGGTTGGGAGGGGGCGCATGGGTGGCTCGGCTGATTAAGCTTCCTACTTCAGTTCAGGTCATGATCTCATAGTTCATGTGTTCATGCCCCACATTGGGCTCTGTGCTGACAGCTCAGAGCCTGGAGCCTGTTTCAGATTCCATGTCCCCTGCTATCCCTGCCCGTCCCCCACTTGCGCTCTGTCTCCCTCTGTCTCAAAAATAAAGAATCATAAAGAAGGAGAGAAGCTGGAAAGAAAAAGTTAATCATTTGGAAAGTTTAAGGTCAATATGGAGGTAGTTGAAATCTTCTTTCACCCTGGAGGAGTGGAGTTTAAGGCCTTCCTACACAGCCATCTTGAACCAAAACTAGAATAGGGTCCCTCTGAATCCTATTTTGATTGGGAAATGTTTGGGAGAAATCCAAGGAAGGAGACAATAAAAGCAAGGAATCTGCCAGTTCTGTGTACAAGTCGACATAAACACCAGTACCTCCCCTGATTACAAGTGTGGCATGTACACAAAAAGGCATAGAAAAGGCCTTCAGAATGGAAAAAGTAAAAATGAAAACTATCATGATTCTTTTTATTTATTTTTCAATTTGTATTTTGGAAAGAGAGAATGAGCAGAGACGGGGAGAGAAAGAGACAGCGAGAAAGACAGAGAGAGTAGCTTAAGCAGGCTCAACGCTTAGCACAGAGCCCCACACGGGGCTCAATCCCCTGACCATGGGACCATGACCTGAGCTGTTGAACCCAGCAGTCTGGTAGTCAACTGATGGAGCCATCAAGGTGCCCTGAAATCTGCTGCGACTCTTAAATCATGGGGTTATCAACATGAAACAAATTCTAAGGGGTATACATCAGTTTTCTAGAACTCAAACATAATTTAATAAGCCCCAGAATACACGGTCAATATATACAACTCGGTTTTATTTTTATACATAAGCAATGAACAATTAGAATATGAAATGCTTTTAAAGAACCATTTAATATCACACCAAACATTGAAATATTACATTTAAATCTAACAGCCAAGCACAGGATCTGTATGCTAAAAGCCACAGAAGGCTGATTGGATCAGTCAAGGAATATATAAATAAATGGAGAGATATGCCATATGTATCATTGGAAGCCTTGCTAGTAAGATGTCAATTATCAACTTGATCTAGAGATTCAACATAATCCCAGTCGAAATCCCAGGATTTTTTTGGGGATAACAGCAAGCTGATTCTAAAAAGTGTGTGAAAAGACAAAGGAACTAGAATAGCCAAACAGCTCTGAAAAATAACCAAGTTGGAGAACTCATGTTGCACAATTTAAAGACAATTTTAAGCCACCTGTCTTCTCTCTCCTCACCTTCCCATATATTTCTGAACTTCTATCTTTATACTGTTTCAGTCAGGTCCAGCCAGCCAGTGAGTCACTATCGGTATTTTAAAGAGTTACACACGTGATGGAAAATCCCAGAAGCCAAATAAAGGATGGCGAAGCAATCAGGAATTAGAATCATCAGAAAGCTGTTTCCACCACCAGGGCTAGAGAAACTCAGAACCTTACCTAGCAGGAACTGAGAACATGGGAGAAGAGGCTCTTGGAAAGAATCTAGAATTTGGAGGAGATAAAATCACTGGTAGCAAGTGGAGCGGGAGAGAGAAAAACCTCTGGGCTTATACCTTCCTCCCTTTCTCCCATCAAACATCCATTGGTCAAAACCCTCTGGAAGCCATGTGGCAAGGAACCAGGAAACACAGTCTGTAGGAGAAGTGCAGGAACTGGATCTGAGGGCAAAAAGACATAATGGATGAAGTTACATATATGTCCCAGTTAGGGTTCTCCAGAGACTCAGTATCAATAGGAATTGGTTCACAGGATTACGGAGGCTGAGAAGGGCAGACCCAGGAGATCCAGTAGTTTGGTTCCAGGCAGACTCCAAAAGCCTAAGAATCAGGAGAGCTGATGATGTATGTTCCACTCCAAGTCTGAGTCTGAAGTCAGGAGACCAATATCGCAGCTTGAAGACACTCAGATACACAACAGTGGATTCTCTCTTACTCTGCCTTTTGTTCCATTCAGGTCTCCAATCGATTAGTTGAGGCCACCCAGTGTTTGTCAAGGCAATATGTTTTGCTTAGTCTCCTGATATACAGATGTTCATTGTAATAGGAAATGTCCTCACAGACTCACTAGAAATAATGTTTAACCATATATCTGGGTACCCTGTGGCTTAGCCCAGTTAAAACATGAAATTAACCATCACAAGATATAATTTTATGTGTGTATGTATGTATGTATGTATGTATGTATGTATGTATGTATGCATGTGTGAATGAATATATGTTATGAGAGAGAGAGAGAGAGAGAGAGAGAGAGAGAGAGAGGATAGAGAGCATATGCTCAAGCAGGATAGGGGCAGAGAGAACAATTGTGAGCTGTCAGTGCAGAACCTAATGCTCATCTTAGTCTTATGAACTGTGAGATCATAATCTGAGCCAAAATCAAAAGTTGGATTCTGAACTTACCGAGCCACTCAGGTACCCAACAAGATGTAATTTGATAATAGAGACCTATTTCCCTTACTGTACAATCATTTTTCATTCCATACATTGTAAGATAAATGTCTTCCTCAACCTTGCTGTACTTTTTCTCGGTTTCCCATCAGCTTTGGACTTCTGTTTGTCATTGTTGTTAACACTGGTATTATGCTCTGCAGTCAAGGCTCTTTCCATTGTTTAAGGTTGATTCTAAAACTTGTAAACTAATAAATGGTTTAAATTATTGGGATTATTAAATAATATGCAAACACTAGAATTACTTCTCTTTTCCTGGAGTCCTTGGACCTGCTGAATGAGGACGTCTCTAGGATCAAGGTGAAATGGATCCTTTTTCTTTGTGTTCCATCAGTGCTTTAAACCACGCCATGTTTCACTTGGCTCATTCAGACTAAGACTATCTTATGGATATTTGCTCGTTCTCCTTTGATTTCTAATTGCACTTCTTTGTTTTATTGCACTCTTTCACTGTTCTCAAATCATGCCTCTTATGACATCTTCCTGTTAACCTCTTAGAGGTCACTTACTGGACCCTTCTCTTTTCCTGCCTCATTTAGGTGGTGACTCAGTAGGTCTGCTTCATAGCTTCCTTCCTGTGATTTTCCTCTACTACGGTCCCCATTTGTTTCCATGGTTTCATGGTAATATGGCTATCTGGGGAGTGAGGGAGCATTTAAAAGCCTGGACTCTTGAGCCAGACGGCCTGGGGTTAGACTTTACTCGTTCCACTTACCAACTGTGTAACTTGGATGTTGGATGAGTTATTTGACTTCTTTATAACCCTATTTCCTCCTCTAGAAGATAATAATCGTAATTGTATATACTTTATAAGTTTCTTGTGTGGTTAATATGTAGTAATATGTGAAAATAACCCATAACAGTGTCTAGTACAAAAATAAACACTGTTAATGTTGGCTATTATTAAGTATAATTTTTCTTTATTTTTTTCTCTCCTTGTTTTGCTGGAGTACACCTTCAGATAACTTCCTAATGAAGAATGAATAGAATCAAATGTTCTGAGTCTTTGCACATCTGAAGATATCTTGAGTCCACTCTCGAATTGATAATTTTGATAGGTGTACAATTCTAGCTTCTTTTTTTATTTTATTTATTTTTAATTTTTAAAGTTTACCTCGACATTAGTTAGCATGTAGTGCAACAATGATTTCAGGAGTAGATTCCTGAGTGCCCCTTACCCATTTAGCCCATCCCCCCTCCCACAACCCCTCCAGTAACCCTCAGTTTGTTCTCCATATTTATGAGTCTCTTATGTTTTGCCCCCTCCCTGATTTTATAGTATTTTTGTTTCTCTTCCCTTATGTTCATCTCTTCCACTCATAGAATTCTAGCGTCTAATGGCCAGTTGCCCCTTCCATCCATTATCCCCTGATCACAACACCATTGGAACTACAATATCTGCTCTTTAGAGTGTTTTTGACTCACCATCACTTTCACCTTCTTGTATTTTTCAAAACCATTCAGTACGTCTGGCGTATGCTTAAGGAAAAGGGAATGGAGGTTCACCTTTTGAAGGGCTTAAAAGAGAATTTATGAACATATTTTAGACTGCCACAGCCTGTCTGCTGGCCTCCTATTATTCACTTTCATCCTGCATGGAAAATATCCTCACCCTACCCCAAGAATCCTCCCTCTTAAAGACCCAACCCTTGTAACATCAGCTCAAAATTCAGGATATATTTATCCAAATTAGGTCCAGGTGTGAATAAGTCTCCTTGTGTGCACTGGTCCTCGATTCCACTTTCAATCTGAAGACCTATCAATGAAGACCTATGAATTAAACATACAACCAACACGGGCACGTGATAAACAGAAAACACACACAAAACACACACACACACACACACACACACACACACACACACACACACACAGAAAAAACAAACAAACCAACAAAACACAAACATTTCTGTTCCCAAAGAAAGGAAGGAAGTTATCATGAATCACTGGTCCATAACAATTCTGAAGTTCATCTGGCCCAGGTAGGCAGTCCTTTCATTGGGTCTTAAGGCCTGGGAATGATTTTCCATGGCTCTAGCTCCTCCGGGGTTCTGGCTTTCAACCTCCAAGTCATTCTTCCCTTCTCATGAAAGGTAGCCAGTGTCTACAGCCTTATGGTTGTCTCGGCCTACTTACTGATTTTAGAAGTTTGTGGGTCCAAAGCCTTCTTTCATTTTACTCTCTGGGATTAAGTAAACTCTTCTCTACCATGGACTTTTTCAAACCTTTATAAGGAAAACCACTCCTAAACTTCAAGTTATGTTGTAACAGAGAGAACCCTGTGCCCCACAGTTTACTCTGCGAGGGTATGCTTAAGAGAGAGAACACTGGTATTCTCCAAGACCCTTCTTCATTTAGGACACTTTTCTAGCATCTTTTCCCCAACGTCATCTGCTGAGTGAGGTTGGTAATAATTTCACCTTCAATAAGAGTGACATTATTGATGTTATCTGTGCTAACAAATCATGAAATTGTATTTGAATGGCATTGAGTAAGGGCAAGTAATATCGGTTAGGGACGTGTTCAGCTGTCACAGAAAGGCTGCCACCAGTGGCAGGAACAAAGAGAGTTTTACTCACAAAGAGGCTGTAGGCTGTGTCCCATTAAGGCAGCAACGTCATCTGCAGCAGGCTGCATGGAATGGCAGAGCTGCCAATTTTTTACGACCTACTACAAACTTTGGAGAAAAGGGTAGCAGACATTAATATAATAATACAAATATTTTTACCACTTTCCATCTTCAAGATGCATCACATGTGTGAGCATTTCAAGCTCACAGCACATCTGTGAGGTAGAATTGTTGATGTCTTTTGGAGGTCATTCGTTTTCTTCTTAAGTCAAAAATTAGCTGTCATATTTCTAGGGCATGTGGCTTCACCAAATCCCCTCCTAGGTTTCCTTTGCTTATCAATGCATCAAGCAAACTCATAGGAATTCTAGAATTTAATACTTGTGAGTCATGGAGAAACCAGTTCTGCCTTATCAAATCACATTAAATACTCATGCCATTCAGTATACTCTCAGATGAACCGTTGGAAGGTGCTCCTGTATTGGTGTTGTATTTCTGTTGGCAAGAACCTTGCCTCCTAGGAGGCACTGTAACTTTCATATCTATTAGTAATTGGACTTAGTGAAAATACACTCATGAGAGCCTACATGAAGGATGCCTCCAGAACTCTAAGAGGATTCGTTCCTTTCTTATGTCTTTTTTTTATGGAAAGTGTCTTGGGGGTGCTTACTTCACCTTTGTGTGTACACAGTTCTTCTTCCCACTAGTTGTGTTGCCATGAACCTCCTTACGTAGCCCTTGCTCCCCTCCTATACCATGTGTTCCTCATGGACAGGGCTCACCTTATCCATCCGTGTGTCGTTACTACAGTGCCAGCCATGTGCAAAGGACCCTGTACATACCGAATGAATGCAATGTATTTATGGGGTTTCAGTTCACAATTTTTACAGAAGAACTTGCTTTCTCACTTCAATTTTATGTGTAAGGGCAGCAGTCTATACTGGGGATTCTCTCTCACATTCTCTCTTTTTACAAACACCTGCATAATCAACTTTTGATGAACTCTTACTCTTTTGTGATCAGATGAATTGAGTGGAACCTTTGCAATCTCTTAAGATCTTATTGGCAACCCAACGCCACTTCAACTCCCTATCCTACAGTAAATTCTTGCTTAGCAAGAAACACTATAGTTCAGTGACTAAGAGGGTGGCCCCAGGAGCCAGGTTGCCTGGGATCTAAACTCATATTTTGCTCTATTTCTAGCAGCAGACCTTTGGACAACTTACTTTTTCTCTTTGTTACTCATTTTTCTCAGCTGTAAAATCAGGCACAACCTAGTACCTTCAACACAGAGCTTTGAAATGAATTCAGTGTGGTAACAAAGGTAAAACACTTAGAATAATGCATGGAACCCCCTTAACTGCGAGTCAGTAAACACTCGCCTTATTTAGTGATGTAACTACGTTTTTGACAAAGTCACTTTTTGCTTACTTAAAACCTCCACGTTGGCTGTCTTAAATGTACAGAACAGGTGAACTATGGAAGGCACCATGTCAGAGTCGGGCTTACTTGGTAGAATGAGGTCCCATTCCCTGATGCTGGTGATTGCAAGAGGATACTCAATCCTCTTGTGCACAGAGAGGTACAGAGGCCCTCGGTACAAACCTATAACAAGATGATAAGAAAGCCATAGGAAAACAGAGGGAACAAACTAATTTTACTCAATCCTCTTGTGCACAGAGAGGCACAAGGCCCTCGGTACAAACCTATAACAAGATGATCAGAAAGCCATAGGAAAGCAGAGGGAACAAACTAATTTTACTTTAGTTCCCACCATACACCAGTACAGTTCTCTGCAATTCACACATGTTTCCCTCTCAAGCAAACATAACAGGCCTGTGGGAAAGGTATTATTATTCCCATTTAACATGCAACTAGACTAATGCTTAGAAAGTTTAAATAACTTGCCAAATATCACATCTATGTGGCAGAGCTAGGATTTGAACCAGCATCGGTCACATCCCACTGCCTCTGCCAATCTTTAGAAACATCTTTGGAAGAAGTGAAATACGTTAATCATAATGATGCGCTGAATAACATAGGACTGGGTACTTTAGGCCCATGCAATCCCAAGGTGGGAAAATATTAATTTACAAAGGCTATTTTGCTTACTGTTATATTTCTCAGAGTGCACAGGGTAAGTGTTCACTCTTTGTGAAATGAGTGAGTTTACGAGGGAATGGACAGAAGTGTGAATACCTATGCTCATACGATTACACCGTGTAGTTTGGTTGAGGATCTCGGGACACTCTGCCTTACATCTTATCTCAGCAGAGTAACGGGGACGTTAGAGCTGTCATAGCAGGTGAAAGAGAAGGTTACTTATCATACCACTTGTCCCAAATTACTCGTAGGCCAGTTTAAAAAGCAGCACACAAACATAAGACAGTGAGAGAGAGCCAGGAAAGCTCAGAGAGAGGGAGAGAGAGAATCCCAAGCAGGTTCTAAGTGTCCACACAAAGCCTGATGCAGAACTGGACCTCGCAAACCATGAGATCATGACCTGAGTCGAAAGCAATATAGTCACATGCCTAACTGACTGAGCCATCTAGGTGCTCTCACCTTTGTTAAGATTGAAATTCCCAGGTTTTTACGTAGATAAATGACAGATCTTACAAACAACAACAAACAGATTAGAAGGATGGTTCAAAACCAAGGATTGCAAGATTGCAGTAAGGACATAATATGTGGGAGTAATTGGGGTGGGTGGGAGGAAGAAAGGGCCAGGGGCCAGATGGAGGGTCTGTAAATGGAAGCCGACATTCTAGCAAAGGTGGAGCCTTGTTACTTCCACTCTTTTACTCCAGAACTTGTTGTCCCCAGCATGTGGTGTCCACTTACCGTATGCTTCAGAGCTGGTGGATGGATAAGCTGCCCATTGTAATCAGGGGAAAACATTCCACCCACAGAATTCACTAATTGCCCTGTTCTATAATGTTTACCCTCTTACTGGCATTGCTAAAAGCACCTACTTTCTCTATACCACCATAGAACAGGAGGATTTTCCCTTGTCAGCCTTTGCTCGCTTGCTTGTCAGTTTATTGGTCCACCTGTGGCTTTATTCACCACTCACCGAAAACTGACTGAGGGACTCTGTGTGCCAGGCTCTGTTCTTGAGGTATACCCCTGCCTCCATGGTGGTTGTGGGTAATTCTTGACTTCTGGTCTTCCAGCTACTACATCAGGTGGGGGTCTCCATCACCTTCTGTTGCTTTTTCATTGTCATTGGGAAGGTTTCTGCCTGCTTCTTCTCTCTAATTATGTACACGGTAGAAATCAGTGCTTTGGGGATGTGGATGACTGCAAGAACAGACTCCTGGACGTGTCTTTTCACTTGGGGAATTTGCATATTTGTGCATATTTGTGTCTCAAAATCTAGTTTATCCTAGAGGTAGACATTTTAAACAAAGCAAACACAGTCCAGAAGGGGCTCAAGAAACAAAATCATTGGATGTGTCCCCGAGCCTGGTAGCAATGCAGGTGGGCTAGAGACCTACAGATGTGGAGCTAGACTGTTGTTGGATGACAGCTTCACTGTGCATCTTCAGCCAGGAAGTGGTACAGCTGGAATGAGAATTCTCCTACTGTGATTCTTGGCCTGGTGTTTTCCTGCTGACTCATTGGCCTGGGAGGGCTGAGACCTTTTGGAACTTTGTTGCATTTTGCTGCAGAATCAAACACTAGCTATGTTTGTCAGGTAGTTATAGAATGGGCTTTGACAGCAAGGTGGAGTGGGGGTCAGAGAGACCTGGCAGGAAGGAGGAAACTGCACAGGCAGGAGAGTGGGACTGACAGAGGCTGTTTTCTTCCATTTTGTTCTGGGCAGACCTTAGTGAGGATGTCTAGTCCTGAGTACTGGTGAAGTTTCCGTACTGGCCATGGAATTGGGCGGGCACCTTAGAGAGATTCCTGACAGTCTGGGGGAAGTGTGTGTGTGTGTGTGTGTGTGTGTGTGTGTGTGTGTGTGTGTGTGTCAAAGAGAAGGAGAGTGAGAGAGAAAGAGAGAGAGAGTGAGAGAAAGATGGAGAGAGAGAAGTCCCAGTAAGGGAATGTGATATTTATTCGGATTGCCTCTTCAATTCATTTTCAAAGGATTCAAATCACAGGGAATTTCTCTTAATACTAAAAGTATGTACTGAATTTAATCCTAATAACATTAATAAGAAAATAGGATCTAGAATTTGAGGTCCATCAATTTATAAATAAATCCTTCTGGGGCAGAAGGGTCAACATGGTGGAGAAGTAGGGGGAACTGTACATCCCATGTCTCTCAAACAAAGTGCTGAAGCCAAAGTATTTTGAACCCCAAAAGTCTGCGAAAAAAGACACTGAATACTCCTGAAGGAAATGAGACAACTTGAGAAATGACAGGTGGCTGATTGTGAACTGGGATACATAAATTGGGCCAAGTAGGAATGGAGGGAAGAGATCCCCTTCTGCGGAGAGACAAAAGTAAGAGAAAGAGTGGCTCCGGGAGTGTAGGGCTGTATGTGGATAAGAGGAGAACCTCGGACTGGGACTGAGAGGGATCTTATCTCTAACTGTGGGGCTTTCTTGGGGTCTGGGGCTAGGCTCCCTGTTTGCGCACCTGGGGAGGAGAGGAGCCAGCATTGGTTTCAGGGGTAGATCAGGGGCACAGTCCACAGAAGGAGACAGTAGCCCCTCCCTGGAGGGCTGTGCAATAGAACAAAGCCTGCCTGCATCCACCACCCCCCGGATCAGTGGCTGGGTCTAGGGCGCAGTCTGCAGTAGGAGAAAGTGGCCCCCTCCCTGGGGGCGTCGCTGTGGGACAAAACAATGCCTGCCTGCATCCACCATGCCCAAGCTCAGCAGTGAGGTCAGCAGCGCAGTCCACGGCAGGAAAAGGCGGGGCTCCCTGAAGCACAGCAGCACAAAGATAGCCAGGAAGACATTTGTAGCAGCACAGAGAGACACTTCCCCAGTGCCAGAGCACACGGAACGGGTCTGCGAATCCTAGACAAGCGCTATGCCAAAGGAGTCAGCGGAGCAAGAACGACCACCCTGCGTGTGCCCTCGGCACAATGAGGACAACTGGAACGGAGTACACCAGGTCATGGAGAAGAGGCGGGGCATCACCATTTCCCCACCACCACCAACACCGCCACCACCACCAGCACAAAGGCGGGGCCTCAGGGATCAGTCCGAGGGTCCATAGCGGAGGTGGGACCAGCCTACCCCAAACCACGCCCCTCTGTGCTGGGTACCTGCTTATCTGATGGACCAGGGTAGGCGCTGTGGAACCAGGAAGGTCCATCATCCGGACCAGTGATGCTGCATAGACTGGATTAATTCCGGGACAACTCTTGTTAGTTAGACATATTCTCCCTTCCTATCTCTTCCCTCTTTTAGGTTGATAACTCTGCTTGTTGGTTCGTTTAAGCGGACATTTATAATCCATTCCCTTGATACATTTCCTACCTATATTTCTATACTTTCCTTTCTCTCTCTCTGGAATGATCAAGCCATCTAGTTTCTCTGTCTGGATAAACTTATCTTCCTTTTGTTCCCACACCTCTTTCCTTATTTTCCTTTCTCTCTCTCTGCATTAAGCCATTTAGCTTCCCAGTCTGGTCAATATATATATATATATATTTTTTTTTTTTTTTCCTTTTCCCCACTCCTGTCATTTCCCTCTTTATATGTGTTCTTCCAAAAGCAACACCTCTACCGTGTTCTTTACTTGTAGCTGGTGTTTCTGGTTTGTTTGTTTTGTTTCGTTTTTGATTTCAGACTGTTTTTCTGTGTGTGAGCGTGTGTGTGTCCATTTATTTCTTTTAGTTGCACGTTTCCTTCCATGTCTCTGTTTCCTGTGTGTTGGTTTCTTTGTTTTCCTTTCCAGGGCTACTTCAAGGAACAAATAAAAGCACACCTTGTGGAGGGTCAAAAACATCATGACGAGAAGAGAACTCAAAGAGCCAATGCCACAACAACAGAGAGCCAGTAACACTCTCCAGGAAACACTACCTGCAGTGTTAGAACCTGCACAGGGCGTGACCCTCATTTCATATAGCAATTCTTGCAGGTGCAGAGCAAATAACAAGCATGTAAACCTCATAAGAGAGAAAACTAGCCAAAATAATGAAACAGAAGCATTCCCCTCAAAAGAAGTTCAGGGAAGAAGTGGACATCTAACGACTTGATCAAAACAGATATAAGCTACATTTCAGAATTTAGCATAACGTCAAAAGATGAATCGTTGGGATTGGCAAAGGCATAGAAGACAGCATGGAATCCATTATTGCAGAGATCAAGGAAATAAAAAGTAGTCATGATGAATTCAAATGGTATAAATGAGGTGCAATTTAAAATGGAGGCAGCCACAGTGCGGATTGAAGAGACAGAGGGGAGAATAAATGAATTAGAAGATAAAAATATGGGGGAAAGGAGGTGAGAAAAGATAGAGAGAAAATTGAGGATCGAGAGGGGAGAATAAGAGAAGTAAGTGATGCAATCAAATGGAACAATATCCACAGCACAGGTTTTCCAGAAGAGAGCAAAAAGGGGTGTGAAGATGACCTTGAACAAATCATAGCTGAGAACTTCCACAATCTGGGGAAGGAAACCGGCATTGACACCAAACGGGCACAGAAAACTCCCTTCAGATGTAACTTGAGTTGATCTTCTGCACAACATATAATAGTGAAACTGGCAAAATACAAGCATGAAGAGAGAATTCTGAAAGCAGCTAGGGATGAATGGATGTTAACGTACAAAGGTAGAAGTATTGGGATCGGAGCAGACCCATCTACTGAAATCAGACAAACCATAAAGGAATAGGGGAATCTTCAATGTGATGAATAGGAAAAATATGCAACCAAGAATCCTTTATCCAGCCAGCCTGCCATTCAGAATCGAAGGAGAGGTAAAGGTCTTCCCAAACAAACCAAAACTGAAGGAATTCATCACCGCTAAACCATCCCTGCAAGAGATCCTAAGAGGGATTCTATGAGAGAAATGTCGCAAGTATCACAAAGTGCCACAGACACCAGTACAAGCATGAAAAGTACAGACATCACACTGCCTTGGAACCATAGCTTTCCATAATAACACTGCATGGAAGTGGAATAAATGCTCCAACCAAAAGACTTAGGGTATCAGAATGGATAATACAAAACAAGACCCATCTATTTGCTGTCTTACAAGAGACTCATTTCCACCTGAGGACACCTTACTATTGAAAGTGGGGGGATGGAGAACTACCTTTCATGCTACTGGGAGTCAAAAAGAAGCTGTATTAGCCATACTTATATCAGACCAACTTGACCTTAAATTAAAGTGTGTAGCAAGAGATGTTTAAGGGCATTATTAAATAATTACAGTGTCTGTCCATCAGGAGGAGCTATAATTATAATGAGTGTGCAGTGATTTCGGAAGCACACAAAGATTTAAAACATTTAATCACAAACATTAACAATCTCATTGATAAGAATGTGGTAATTGCAGGGGGCTTTAATACTCAACTTACAACAATGGACAGAAAATCTAGACAGAATCAGGAAAGAAACAATGGTCCTGAATGATACATTGGACCAGAAGGACGCGTCAGATATTTTAGAACTCTACATCCCAAAGCAGCAGAGCATACTTTCTTCTGGAGTGCACGTGGAATATTCTCCAAGAGAGACCACATACTGGGTCACAAAAAACCTTCAGTAAATATAACAGAATTGAGATGACACCATGCACACTTTCAGGTCACAATGTTTTGAACTTGAAATAAACTACAGGAAAAAGTCTGCTAAACCTCTAGCATACAGGTTAAAAAACATCTTACTAAAGAACGAATCAGTCAACCAGACAGAGAAGAAATTAAAAGACATAAGGAAACAAATAAAAATGAAAATACAGCAATCAAAATTTTTTGAAAAAAAATTTGCTTAAAAAGATGGTAAAAGGGTTAGTGAAGCTGAGTTTTGCATACTTGAGACAGCATGTAATGCACTAAGGAGTCAGAGTGCTTGGGGTAACGGCCATTTCCATAACTTTCTTAGTCCTGTGACCTTAATCAATTTTAACATCTCCTTCAGCCTCAATTCCTTCTTCTGTACCCAGGGTCAATTGAGATGCTTTATCAGGTAATGTGCTTGCCACAGGGAAGTGATTGGTAGCTGTAAGTTCATTGCTTTGCCCCTGATATTCCCAGGACTCCTGCCAGGGAGCCTGGAGGCCTGTGTGCTGGCCTGAATCTGTAGCATTTTCAGGCAAATTATTCACCCTGTGATTAAGTCTTCCCGTTTCACTGAGCCCTTGATTCACCCCATGTGTTCTGCAATCTGCCGCCCTGCGTGAGTTCTCTCCTCCTTTTTAACATCTTTACTTGGTTTTGTGTGATACAGTGATCACACCACCTGAGCATCAGTTATTAGCAATAAGTGTGAGTCCTCTGAGTAGCTATGGTATTCTGATTATTCCCACATACAGCTAGTTTCTGCAGCTCTGATTATCTGCTAAATTATACCAATGCATATTTTAGAAGACTCTTTTGTTGTTGTTGCTGCTACTGCTGTTGTTGTTGTTGCTGCTTTGTTGTTGTTGTTGTTGTTGTTGTTGTTGTTTAGAAATTATTTGCTTCAGGTTCATCTAGTCTATCCAGTAACACCTGCAATAACATTGAGATAAACCTTGGTGTTACCTGTTTTCACTTTTTAACGCCAGTGGATTTTGTTTTTGGTTTTCTTTTTCAGGCTCCCTTTGGGAACTTCTATTTCTTCCATCTTCTCGCTCATGTTTCCTACATAGACAACGGATTGTTTGCTAGTTGCTGTCTCTGGGACATTGTTGCTGTTTGCCAAGTGTTAGTATTGGCATGCCAGGCCTGGGGTGTTCATTCTTTCAAGGATTTTTGTTCCAGGTCTTCATGACAAAGGCAACAGAATGAAGAAGGTACTGAGTTGAAGTACTTAGAAATTCACTTCAACTAGGACTGCCGGAGGAAGTGCCACTGCATTTAGAGGAGGAGACACAGAAATGAACCACAAGTGAGCAAAATGAGTTGGGTATAAGAGAAAAAAAAATAATTCCAGCACGACAGTCAAGTGTTCTCTGCTTTTATTTGAACTATGGGATAAATGTGTAACGTACCACAAACCCTTACGATTTGGGCTGCTTATTTTGATTTTAATGTTTGTTCGTTGGTTGGTTGGTTGGTTGGTTGGTTGGTTGCGTGGGTGGGTGGGTGGGTGGGTGGGTAGTTGATTTGCAGTGTATGTGAGGAAGGGGAGGGGATGAGAGAGGGGGAAGAGAAAATTCCAAGCAGGCTCTGTGCAGAGTGTGACCTGGGGCTTGAAACCACAAATGGCGAAATCATGACCTAAACTGAAACTAAGATTAGGTCACTCAACTAACTGAGCCACTCAGGCTCCCCTTGGCTGCTTATTGTATTTGCACTTTGGGTCTTCGTGTTAGAAATACCATAGGGAGTGGTGTACATGCATGATCTAAGGAAGGTGCAGCTATTTAGATCTGGCTTATTTGTTTTTCCTTATAACACTTTATTCAGGAGCAATATTTCATAAGTTTATTAGAAAGACAGATTGAAGAAGGTAATTGGGAGGAAATCAGGTAAGGAGTCATTGCAGTTGACCAGGAGAGGTGAACATGACAGGAATTAGTGTGGACGCAGGAAATGGAGACATGAGGACAGATGTGGTATTTTTTTGAAAATGCTTTTTGTTGTGTAATTAACATTATATAAAATAACTCTTTTGGTGCATAGTGCTTTGAGTTTTAAAGATTGTATATACTCATGTAAATGTCACCCCAGTGATAATACAGAAGAGTTCTGTTCCTGGGGCACATAGGTGGCTTAGTCACGTAAGCATCCCACTCTTGATTTCGGCTAAGGTCATGATCTCACTGTTCTTGAGTTTGAGCCCCTGTGCACGAGCCTACTTGGGATTATCCCTCTCTACCTCTTTTTCTGTCCCTCCCCCTCTCTCACTCTCTGCCTGCCCCCCAAAAAAATTAGACACAAAGAGAACAATTCCATCAGCTCCCAGAATTCCCTCATGTTGAATCACTCTCACCCCACCCCTGAGGCCTGGCAACCATCTATCTCCAACTTTAATATCATATAAATGGATCCTTATTGTAGGTAACTTTATGAGACTGGTTTCTTTCATTCAACATCAAGCCTTTACAATACATCTGTTTCTTAGTGTTTCCCTGTACGGATATAGCAGCGTTTGTTTAACCATTCATTTCCTGAAGGAAATTTGTGTTTTTCCATTTTTGTCAGTTATGATTAGAGTTGCTGTAAACATTTGTGTGCATGTTTTTTTTTTGTTGTTTTTGTTTTATAAACATAAGTTTTCAGTTCTCTAGAGCAAATGTCTAGGAGTCAGATTTATGGGTCACATGCAAGTATTAGGTATTGTCTTTAAAAAAATAGATATATTTCATGGGCTTCTGGTTGGCTCAGTAATTTGAGTAGCTGACTTCAGCTCGGGTCATGATCTCACGGTTTGTGAGTTCAAGCCCCATGTTTGGCTCTATGCTGACAACTCGGAACCTGGAGCCTGCTTTGGATTCTGTATCTCCTCTCTCTCTGCCCCTCCCTGCTCACACTCTGTCTCTCTTTATCCCTCAAAAATAAGTAAAGATTGAAAAAAACAGTTTCAATATGTGCATAGCAGTATCTCAGGGCAGTTTTAATGTGTTTCCCTGAAGCCTAGTGTTGTGGAGCATCGTTTTGCGCACTTCAATGTATGATATTCTGGACACAAGACCTTTGCTGGATATATGATTTGGGAATATTTTCTCCAAGTCCATAGATTGCCTTTCTGTTCTTTTCACAGAGTCTTTTACCAAGCAAAAATTTTAGTACTAATGAAGGGCAATTTAGAGATATTTTTTCTTTTATATGAATCCAATTTATACACCTTATAACTTCAGATGTACTTTGTACTCCTTGTTCATATATTTGCTATTCTATACCAGCATCAGAATGTTTTCAGTTTGTTGCTATTGGTTGACAAGTTGTATACTGCACAGTTCTAGGGGACATGATTTATATGAACTACAGTGCGAATGGTAACCCTCAAATCTGTAAAATGTACAACTTGTACACACATGTATTATCTCCTGGAGGGTCTTTTCTACTGTACAGATTGCAGTCATTGCTGTGGTTCTGTTTTACTTTCCTTGTCATTTATTATGTGGAGTGTATACTGAAGCCAAATTTAAGAAGGTCCTGTTTGTGGGCTATCTAAAGGTAATTTATTCTCACTGATTCTCAACTAGCTGGGGCCTATCCTTGGGGTACAGCAACATCTAGCTTTCTAGCTTGTTCCCTTAATTGAATCTATTAATTTGCATTCATGGAAACTGGAAACTCTCTTCAACCAGCCTGTTTTAGCTATATACCCGTGATTTTAAAATTCACCTCTAGGGGCGCCTGGGTGGCGCAGTCGGTTAAGCATCCGACTTCAGCCAGGTCACGATCTCGCGGTCCGTGAGTTCGAGCCCCGCGTCGGGCTCTGGGCTGATGGCTCGGAGCCTGGAGCCTGTTTCCGATTCTGTGTCTCCCTCTCTCTCTGCCCCTCCCCCGTTCATGCTCTGTCTGTCTCTCTCTGTCCCAAAAATAAATAAAAAACGTTGAAAAAAAAATTCACCTCAAAAACAAATGACTAAAACTTTAATATTTGTAGAATCATCAGGATTTGAAAAAAAAAAAGGAACAATATAAAAGAGCTGGAAAAAATCAACAGAATATAATATAAAAACAAAAATATCATTTGCAGGGAATACTTTGGCTCCATGTAATTCTCTATTTACTCTGAGTAGCTCTACGTTGGTGTTAAAAACAAAAATATCATTTGCAGGGAATACTTTGGCTCCATGTAATTCTCTATTTACTCTGAGTAGCTCTAAGTTGGTGGATGACGTCCCTCTGACAATTGAATGTACATTCAGTGTTACAAGATGTTTTTTTTTTGTCAATACTTAGTTCCTCTAAAGATGGAATCACAAATTATTAACTGATCAACAGTTAGTTTTGTAGCAGAATCAGGAACAATTCAACAGAACAGGCCTGTTCTGGGTGTGTTCTTATAGAATTATATAATTATGTCCGTTATTACTACAGGTGTCTTCACCTACCTGGCCTCTTCATAATCAGCTACAGTAACATTTCAGAAAGCATCCCATTCTTCCCCACTGAAATGGTGAAACTTTTTTTTTTTTAATTTTTGTGTCTACATTTATTTATTTTTGAGAAACAGAGTGAGATAAAGTGTGAGTGGGGGAGAGGCAGAGAGAGAAGGAGACAGAATACGAAGCAGGCTCCAGGCTCTGAGCAAGTGGTCAGCACAGAGCCTGATGCAGGGCTCAAACCCATGAACTGTGAGACCATGACCTGAGCTGAAGTCGGACACTCAACCGACTGAGCCACCCAGGCGCCCCATGAAATGTGAAACTTTTATGATGCTAGTTGTAGTTTTTTTGATGGGGATTTGTTTTTGTTTGTTTTATAAAAGTCCTTTATCAAGTTGATGAAGTCTCCCTGGACTCATAGTTTGCGGAGAGAATGTTTTATTTATTATGAATGGAGGTAAAAAATGCCTTGTCTGCATCTGTTTTTAAGACCATCTGATCATTGTCCTGTCTTTCTTCTTTAGCCTATTGTTGTGAGGGGTTAAACTAATTGATTTTTGAATACTGAACCAGTCTCCCATACTGGTACTAAATCCCTCTTGGTTATCGATGTATAATTCTTTTTACACATTGTTGGATTTGATTTGCTAACATGTATTGGGTATTTTGTGTCTATGAAAATGCAAGACAGTGGTCTCCAGTTTTCCTTTCTTACAATGCGTTTACCTTGTTTTGTCAATGCTGGCCTCCTAGAATGAGGAAGTTTTCCCTCTGTTTTTATTTGAGGGAAGAGATTATAGGACATTAGCATCATTTTTTTCTGTAAATGTTTGCTAGAATTCTTCAGTGAAACCATGTGGGCCTGATGCTTTCTTTTGGGAAGGTATTCGTCCTTGACTATATTTACTTAATAAATATAGGCCTATCCAGATAATCTATGTTTCCTTATGTGGGTTTTAGTAGTGTGTGTCTTTTATTTGTTTTCTATATTTTTCTAAAAGCTTTTCATTTATTTATGAGAGAGCGCTGTAGAGTGGGAGGCGGGAAGGGGCAGAGAGAGAGGGAGACGCAGAATCTGAAGCAGGCCCCAGGCTCTGAGATGTTAGCACAGAGCCTGACACAGGGCTCAAACCCACAGGCCAGGAGATTATGACCTGAGCTGAAGTCAAACATTTACTGACTGAGCCACCCAGGTGCCCCATCGTGTTCATCTTTTAAATAATTGATCTGTTTCATATAAGTTATGAAATTTAAAGGCATAGAGTCATTCATAATATTTTCCATTATCCTCTTGATGTTCATGGAATCGGTAGTGGTTATGTCTCTTTCATTTTTGATATTAGTCATTTGTGCCTACTTTTTTCCTTGGATAACCTAGTTAGGGGTTCATTGCCTTTATTGATATTTTCAAAGAACCATCTTTTGATTTCTCTATTGATTATCTCCAGTATTTTACTATCTTTTATTTTATTGATATCTGTTCTAAATATTATTTTTTAATTATTATTATTTCTTTTCTTCTACTTCAGCCTTCAACTGTACCTCCTCCCCTATTTTCCTAAGGTGGAAGTTTAGGCTGCTAATTTAAGGTTTTTCTCCTTTTCGATTTTGTTACATTTATTTACTTACTTTGAGAGAGAGAGAGAGAAAGCATGTACGTGAGCAGGGGCATGGCAGAGAGAGGGAGAGAGAGAATCCCAAGCAGGAACCCAATACAGGGGATTGATCTCATGACCATGATAGCATGACCTGAGTGGAAACTAAGAGTTGCATGCCAAAACAACTGAGCACCCAGATGCCCGAAGATCTTTCTACTTTTCTAATAAATGTATTCAGTGCTGTTCATTTTACTGGAAGCCATGTCTTCAGTGCCCCCCTCACCACGCCCTGCACATTTTGGTAGGTTGTATTTAATTTCCATTGAGTCCAAACTAATTTGAAATTTCTCTCAAGATTCCTTCTTTGATGTGTTATTTAGAAGTATGTTCTTTAATCTCTAAACATTTGAGGATTTTTTCTGCTATCTTTTTCTTATTGCTTTCCATCCAGTTCAATTCCAGTGTGGACTCACAGCATACTTTGTATGGTTTCTAGGCTTTGAAATTTGGTAGGATGCGTTTTATGACCCAGAACATGTTCTGACTTGGTGCATGTTCTGTGTGAACTTGAGAAACATGTTTATTCAACTACTGTTGGACAAAATATTCCATACGTATCAGTTAGATCTAGGTGATTACTGCTACTGCTTAGTCCAGCTGTAGCCTTACCTATATCCTTCTAGACCTGTCAGTCGCTGACAGAAAGGTGTTGAAGTCTCCAGTATAATAATGAAGTTTTCCTTTTCTCCTTGAAATTTTAAAAGTTTTTCCATCATGTATTTTCATTCTCTGTTGTTAGACATAGAAAATTAGGGATTGTTATGTTTTCTTACAGAACTGACCCTTTTATCTCTCTAGATAATCTCTTTATATAATGACACTCTTTATCTCTCCAGAGTTTCCTTGTTTGGAAGATTGCTTTGTCTGGGATTAATGCAATTACTCCAACTCTCTTTTGATAAGCATTAGCATGATAAATCTTTCTTCATCCTTTTACTTTTAATCTATCTGTACCTTTATATCTCATGTGAATTTCTTATAGACAATATAGAGTTGCATCTTGTTTTTGGATCTCCTGTCACAATCTCTGAGCTTTAATTGGTATATTTAGACTATTCACATTTGATGTGAGTATTGATATAGTTGGAATAATATCTACCATGTTTGTAACTGTTTTCTATTCACTGCATTTATACTTTGCTTCCTTTCTATCTTCACTTTTTTCTGCCTTCTGGATTTTAATGCAGCAGTGGGTATATTCCATTTCCTTCTTTCTCTTAGGATATTCATTATACTTTTTTATTTTAAACAGTTGGAGTGGTATCCCCTTTATTTGCATTTGAATTACTCATTTATAACTAGTCAAATTCCTCTTTGAAATCACACTGTACCACTTCACAGGTAGTGCAGCTACCTTATAAAACTTTCTCAATTCCTCCATCCCATGCCTTCTAATATTGAGGTCATCTACCTCCTTATCCATATGCTATGATCAACCGAGTATATTGTTGCTGTTATCACTTTAAACAAATTGTTATCTATCAGATAAGTTGGGAATGAGAAAAATAAAATATTTTATCTTACCTTCCCTTATTCCTACTCTAATCCTCTTCTTTTTTAAACATAGATCTGAATTCCTTATCTATAACCTATATCCATATTCCTTTTTCTAAAGACCTTTCTCTTGAGAGAGACAGGGGGCACAAACGAGCAAGGGGCAGAGAGAGAATCCCAGGACAGGCAGAGAGAGAGGGAGAGATAATGGGATCTCACGCAAAGCATGGCTCATGCTCACTTGCAGTGGGGCTGGAGCTCACTTGATGTGGCACTTGAACTCACAAACTGTGGGACTGGAACTCATGAATGATGAGATCATGACCTGAGCTAAAGTCAGGTATTTAACCACTGAGGTATTCTCGAAGGAACTTATTTTTTTTCTTGCAAGACAGATCTACTAGTGATAAAGTCCTTCCTTTTTTGTTTCACAATGTATTACTTGTTTTTGGGTTGTTGTTGTTTTTCTTGTTGTTGCTCTTGTTGTTTCCAAAGGTGAGGGATTGTAAACTTCAGATGCTTTTGGGAAGAGTAACGCACTCCATGCCTAACATCTTTTTTTAATGTTTATTTATTTATGTTGAGGGAGAAAGGGGTAGAGAGAGGGGGCGGGGAGAGAGAGAATTCCAAGCAGACTCCATTCTGATAGCAGAGAGCCCTATGTGGGGCTCAATCTCATTAAACATGAGATCATGACTTGAGCAGAAACCAAGGTCGGATGCTCAACCGACTGAGCCACACAGGCACCCCAAAAAGTCTTTTTTCTTCAGTTTGAAATACACTTTTGCTGGATATAGAATTTTCAATGGGTATTTTTTTCCCTTTCAACACTATTTTTTTTTATTTTTACTTTTATTTTTTTATTTTTATTTTTATTTATTTTATTTTTATTTGTCCTTCTACCCTGGCTACGAAGAAAGGGATAGATGGGGTAAGAGGAGAGAGAGTGATGCTGGCTGGTGGAAGGGCATGACCTTAGCCTGGCTGGTGAATTGCTGTCTGACAGACACACTAAATGGAGCATTGAAGCAAACGTGCAGTCATCTGAGGGAAGATGCAGGAAGAGCTGTAAGTGTAAAAGGACAGTGGTATCACTGAGGTATTTGAGAAAGGGGATGATGTGACACAGGCCAGTATTGTGTTGCCTCAAAAAGCACATCTGCAAGCAGTCTTGTATATTCACAAAAACACTTTCTACCTACCTGGCATTGTGGCTCTCTGAAGTTTTATGATGCCTATAATTTTCTTTTTTTTTTTTTTTTTTAGTAATGAAAGGAAAATGTTGAATTCTCTAGTTTCCAAACTCATTTCTGGGACATCATTTTTTCTTGGAAGTTTTTGAAAACCATCCAGTACTACTCAAGGGAAGGTGAGACTTTGCTTCTATGGTATAAGGTGAAGGCCCCAAAGCCAGGCAGTGGGATGATGTATTTTTTTTTTTTGAGGTAGTATATCAGCTCAGAGGGGGCACATGGCAGAATGGCCGAATATGAGCCTGGAGCCAGATGACCTGGGCTTGAACCCTGGCTGACTAGATGTGTGACCTTGGGTAGGCTATTTCACCTTTCTGTTCCTTAAGTCTCCATTGGCAAAATGAGGATAGTGATTCTATGCCCCAATGTTCCTGGATTGTGGCCGTGCCTGGCACAACTGTTAATGGCCTTCCGCTTTGATTCCCCAAAGTATCTTTATTTGGACAATAAATTATATTGTTGCCCTAACAATAAGCAAACCTGTGTCAGAAGATCCATTTTGAAGATTAAAAGCATTAAAAACAATACCTGCTCATAATATGTGCTCAGTAAGTACTAGTTGCTATTATTAGCTGTGACAACCAGAATACACGTTTTAACTATCCAGTTTCATGCATTACCCCAGAGGCAAGGATTGTTACTGTAGACCTTGAGCTCTGAAAGTGACATGTTTTGTTGGAAAATGGAGAATCACCACAGTGTGAGCAAATTTAATACAGTTTTGAAAAATTCTCTTCCAGTTTAACCTAGCATGGGTGAAACCAGTAGCTTGAAAAAAATGGCCGTTTTCTTTCATTTCACTAACAGGGTAATCACCACCCAGGACATGCTGGTGTTACAGAGAAAATACCATGGGGGTTGTTAATTTGGGTTTTGTGTTTACTGTGCTGTTCTTTCCGGTCTGATCCCTAGTTTTCTTTCTTTGATCTTTCTTTGGGCATTCCCTTCCTTCTCCTCCCCTCATGTAATGTCTAAAGTCAATTGCTGTCCCTTCTTCATACATCCTTGTGCTAGGGGATAAAGAAATTATACATGACTGAAAAAGCTTTATTTGCAGTAATGGTTTCATGTGCCTACTCTTAAAATCCTTTGACGTGTTTGAGATTGGGTAGAAAAAAGTGGGTTAATTGGGATATGACTTTTCTTCATATAGGCATCTTGATGAGAGTTTCTGCTAGGCTTGTGAGGTAGTCATGCTAGATAGGCACGGAGGTGGGACGGACCTCGACTCCTGGCCCTGCCACAGGCTAGCTGTGTGATCTTGGGCACTCCATTTGTTTCATCTCTCTGAGTTTCAGTATTTAGCATGCTTAAAAAGGGGGGTAAAGACATGTGCTGCTTCCCAAGGTTAAACATGAGGCTCAAATGAGATGATGAGTTAGTGTGCTCTAAGCAAATGTTGGCCAAGTGTTCCTTTCTTTAAAAATCGGTTGATGTGATTGGGACTCCTTTTGTAAGATCCATGAGCAGAGGCTTGGAGGAAAAGAAGATAAAAATGCTGCTTCTGTTTGTGTGTTTCTGAGTTGCCTGTGGCTGTAGTACTTGGCTATCTAACCAGGTGCTGCTTCAGCATGCATGAAATACTTCAAATGGGCGACAAGATGGTTTTTCTTTTATCCTAAACTTCAGGCTGTTGGAAGCATATCTGTGGAAGCCTGTGTGGTCTGAAAGCTTGAAGGCTCCACGAGAAGTCAAGTGTGCAAGGGAGCCCAGCTTTGAGCCAACCAGGGAAAGGATGGCTTAGCTCTCAAAGGAGCGTGCACGTTTCTCAGGTGATAGAGTAGAGAATAAAATGTGTCCCTTTAAACTCCACATTCCCCTGCTCTTCAACTTCTAAGAAACTCTTTGGCTACTAGCAGTCTGGGCTCTGGAGCCAGCATAGTATTTTTCTTCTTTTAGTTTATCCTGGTTTATGATTTGCTCCCCTTCAACTGAAAAATTGTTTTTATTATAGAAAATGTCAAATATGTAAAAATCAAGAAAATAGTATATTATACCCCCATGTGCTTAGGATGTAGTTTTAAAAATTATCAAACAACTCATGTCTAATCTTGTTTCATCTGTCTTTCTTCCCGTTTTGTCCTTGCTCCCGTCTTCCCCTGGTTTATTTGAGACAAATCCCACACGTTGCATCTTATTTAAAATATCATCCTGTTTGTTTTTATTTTTTAAAAGTTTTATTGTCGTATAATTGGCATAACTTGCAGGAAACTAAAGTGTGCTATTTGGTAAGTCTATACATCAGTGTGGATGAGTATTCACACAGATCAAAAACTATATACACACACATATCCATGGAACCACCACAGTCTAGATAGTGAACATATCTATCACCGAAAAGTTTCCTTGTGTCCCTTGGTTATACTTTCCTCTTGCCCCTCTCTGCCACCCATTACTGATCTGCACTCTGTCACAATATATTAATTTCTTTTTTTTAGAGTTCTAGATGAATGAGATCATAAACGACGTACTTTTGTTTTTGGTCCAGTTTTTTTGTTTTTTGTTTTTTGTTTTTGTTTTTGTTTTTGTTTTTGTTTTTGTTTTTGTTTTCCGCCGTGGCATAGTCTTTGTCTAGTCTACCAATATCAGCATGTTGTGACTAGGTACCATTTAGGAAGCTGCACGTCTGGGATGCAGACGGGATACCTGATGAGACCTAGACTAATCTTACAATCAGTGTTAGAGCTGTAATTTGGACCCAGGCAGGTCCCAGATGGTACTCCTGGGTGGCTCAGTTGGTAAGCATGCTTGGGATTCTCTCTGCTGCTCCCCTGCTTGTACACTCTTGGAGGAAGCCAGGTGATGTCCCGGAGGAGGAGACTGAGCAGGTACCCCGAGGGTCTGAGCTGACTGTGCTAAATTCATTAAGAGATAATATTTTCATTAAGAGATGGTACTCCTGGGTGGCTCAGTTGGTTAAGCGTGCTTGGGATTCTCTCTCTGCTGCTCCCCTGCTTTTGCTTGCATTCTCTCTCTCTCTCTCTGTCTCTCTCTCTCTCTCTCTCTCCCTTTATCTCTATCTCTATGTCTTTCTCTATCTCTATCTCTCTCTCTCTCTCTCTGTCTCAAAACAAACAAAAATGTGTTCTTTTTTAAAAAAAAGAGATAATACTTGAGGTGGATCTTGCAAGATAAAGGGAAGTGTAATGGACTGTGGGGACTGGCATATAATGTAGAAAGAATGTAGTACCAATGCGGGGACATGAGAAACTTATTGGCCTGGGGGCTGATGATGAGAAATAATTTTGGTAATGATGGTATGACCAGAAAGATGTAGGGCCTAAAAAAAAAAAAAATACCTGTTTTGGTTATCAAGAGCAGCTTTTTCACTGATAATCTTATGAGGTCTTCAAAAAGTCTCCTTGAAATGTTGAATAAATGCAGGAGATCCCATTTCTGTTTTCTGAGTTCCAAGGATCTCAGATGGAGAACTTCTGAACAGGCTGATCTCAAAAGCATTTTCTGATTTCAGCCAACCTAGGTTTTGCCATCCAGGAGTAAATTCACTGCTCCCACCTTTTCTGCTCAGCTCTGAGTCCCTTTCGTGTTAAAAGAGATCTGCTTGCTACTTTTAAACTGAATAGTATTTCCAAACCTGTCCCCACTGTCAGTAGTTGAAAGGCTAATAGTCAGCTAGCATCTGAATACCATTGGAGTGGTACCTCACTTATTTGGTTCATAAAAGGATGACGGTTGTAAAAAGGAAAGTGTATGATGTGGTGGTTTAGCCATGTTTTGGAGGCTAACTCTTGTTTCCTGCTTTAAAATGCATTTTGCTATTTCCTAGTTAAGAATCAATTATAATTAGAAGGTAGTAAATGCAAAATAAAAGGTGCTTTTAGGTTTTAATGCACAGTGCTGTTGCTGAGTATTAGTGAAACAGATTTCTTTTTGTTTTTGTTTTTGTTTTTTAAATGAATAGGTAGTTTGTGGATGTGAATTTCAAAAGGTACACATGTTCATCCTGTATCTCAAATCCCTTCTTTCCTCCTCAAGCAACTTTAATTGTTCTTTAGTGGCCCCTTTTATAAAGGGAGTCTATGCTTGTATTAGCGTGTATGAGTGTGTTATTGTTTCTAGGATTTTGTTATGGAAATGCAAATTAGTAAGAATAGAGAGAATGTTATCTCTTGCCAGTCATGATATCAACCAGTGTGTGTGTGTGTGTGTGTGTGTGTGTGTGTGTGTGTGTGTGTGCCTGCCTGCGTGCGTGTGCGCGCGAGCAAATGAACAGATAATCTAAACAAGTGTTTACTTTTCACCTAAAAAAAGAAACATGTACATTAACAAAGTTTAACCCATACTAAGGAAAAAGATTAAATAGAAACTGACTAGGCCCACCTTAGGATTTAACAAACGCTTCAAGAGCTACTATATTTTTCGGTGAGTGGTGAATAAAGGCCACAGGTGGACCAATAAACTCACAAGCAAGCGAGCAAAGGCTGACAAGGGAAAATCCACATGTTGTATGGTGGTATAGAGAAAGTAGGTGCTTTTAGCAATGCCAGTAAGAGGGTAAACATTATAGAACAGGCCAATTAGTGAATTCTGTGGGTGGAATGTTTTCCCCTGATTACAATGGGCAGCTTATCCATCCTCCAGCTCTGAGGCATATGGTAAGTGGACACCACATGCTGGGGACAACAATTTCTGGAGTAAAGGAGTGGAAGTAACAAGTCTCCACCTTTGGTAACATTCCAGCCTCCATTTACACCCTCCATCTGCCCCCTGGCCATATGTTCCTCCCACCCACCCCGATTACTCCCACATATTATATCCTTACTGCAATCTTGCAATCCTTGGTTTTGAACCATCCTTCTAATCTGTTTTGTTGTTGTTTGTAAGATCTGTCATTTATCTCCGTAAAAACCTGGGGATTACAATCTTAACAAAGGTGAGATTACCTGGATGGCTCAGTCAGTTAGGCATGTGACTATATTACTTTTGACTCAGCTCATGATCTCATAGTTTGCGAGCTCCGCTCTGCGTCAGGCTTTGTGCGGACAGTGTAGAAGCTGCTTGGGATTCTCTCTCTCCCTCTCTCTGAGCTTTCCTGGCTCTCTCTCACTGTCTTATGTTTGTGTGCTGCTTTTTAAACTGGCCTACGAGTAATTTGGGACGAGTGATATGATAAGTAACCTTCTCTTTCACCTTCTATGACAGCTCTAATGTTCCTGTTACTCTGCTGAGATAAGATGTAAGGCAGAGTGTCCCGAGATCCTCAACCAAACTACACGGTGTAATCGTATGAGCATAGGTATTCACACTTCTGTCCATTCCCTCATAAACTCACTCAATTCGCAAAGAGCGAACACTTATGCTGTGCACTCTGAGAAATATAACAGTAAGCAAAATAGCCTTCGTAAATTAATATTTTTCCGCCTTGGGATTGCATGGGCCTATAGTACCCAGTCCTATGTTATTCAGCGCATCATTATGATTAACATATTTCACTTCTTCCAAAGATGTTTCTAAAGATTGGCAGAGGCAGTGGGATGTGACCGGTGCTGGTTCAAATCCTAGCTCTGCCACATAGATGTGATATTTGGCAAGTTATTTAAACTTTCTAAGCATTAGTCTAGTTGCGTGTTAAATGGGAATAATAATACCTTTCCCACAGGCCTGTTATGTTTGCTTGAGAGGGAAACGTGTGTGAATTGCAGAGAACTGTACTGGTGTATGGTGGGAACTAAAGTAAAATTAGTTTGTTCCCTCTGCTTTCCTATGGCTTTCTGATCATCTTGTTATGGGTTTGTACCGAGGGCCTTGTGTCTCTCTGTGCCTCTATGTGCCCGTGAGTATCCTCTTGCAACACCAGCATCAGGGAGTTGGAACTCATTCTACCAAGTAAGCCTGACTCTGACATGGTGCCTTCCATAGTTCACCTCTTCTGTACATTCAACACAGCCAACGTGGAGGTTTTAAGTAAGCAAGCAGCGACTTTGTCAAAAATGTAGTTACATCACTAATAAAGGCGAGTATTTACTGACTCGCAGTTAAGAGGGTTCCATGCATTATTCTAAGTGTTTTACCTTTGTTACCTCACTGAATTCGTTTCAGAGCTCTATGGTGAAGGTGCTAGGTTGTGCCTGATTTTACAGCTGAGAAAACTGAGTAACAAAGAGAAAAAGTAAGTTGTCCAAAGGTCTGCTGCTAGAAATAGAGCAAAATAGGATTTTAGATCCCAAGCAGCCTGGCTCCAGGGGTCACCCTCTTAGTCACTGAACTATAGTGTTTCTTGCTAAGCAAGAATTTACTGTAGGATAGGGAATTGAAGTGGTATTGGGTTGCAAATAAGATCTTAAGAGATGGCAAAGGTTCCACTCAATTCATCTGATCACAAAAGGGTAAGAGTTCATCAAAAGTTGATTATGCAGGTGTTTGTAAAAAGAGAGAATGTGAGAGAGAATCCCCAGTATAGACTGCTGCCCTTACACATAAAATTGAAGTGAGAAAGCAAGTTCTTCTGTAAAAATTGGGAACTGAAACCCCATAAATACATTGCATTCATTCGGTATGTACAGGGTCCTTTGCACATGGCTGGCACTGTAGTAACGACACACGGATGGCTAAGGTGAGCCCTGTCCATGAGGAACACGTGGTCTAGGAGGGGAGCAATGGCTATGTAAGGAGGGTCATGGCAACACAACTAGTGGGAAGAAGAACTGTGGACACACAAAGGTGAAGTAAGCACCGCCAAGACACTTTCCATAAAAAAAAGACATAAGAAAGAAAGGAATCCTCTTAGAGTTCTGGAGGCCTCCTTCATGTAGGCTCTCATGAGTGTATTTTCACTAAGTCCATAACAATTGGAAGCTAATCCCTGCTGAGCCAAACTCCTCCTTTTGATGTCCAAAAGACATCAACAATTCTACCTCACAGATGTGCTGTGAGCTTGAAATGCTCACACATGTGATGCATCTTGATGATGGTAAGTGGTAAAAATATTGGTATTATTATATTAATGGCTGCTACCCTTTTCTCCAAAATTGTGTAGTAGGTCGTAAAGAAATTGGCAGCTCTGCCATTCCATGCAGCCTTAATGGGACACAGCCTACAGCCTCTTTGTGAGTAAAACTCTCTTTGTTCGTGCCACTGGTGGCAGCCTTTCTGTGTCAGCTGAACACATCCCTAACCGATACTACTTGCCCTTACTCAATGCCATTCAAATACAATTTCATGTTTTGTTAGCACAGATAACATCAATAATGTCACTCTTATTGAAGGTGAAATTATTACCAACCTCACTCAGCAGATGACGTTGGGGAAAAGATGCTAGAAAAGTGTCCTAAATGAAGAAGGGTCTTGGAGAATACTGGTGTTCTCTCTCATAAGCATACCCTCGCAGAGTAAACTGTGGGGCACTGGGTTCTCTCTGTTACAACATAACTTGAAGTTTAGGAGTGGTTTTCCTTATAAAGGTTTGAAAAAGTGCATGGTAGAGAAGAGTTTACTTAATCCTAGAGAGTAAAATGAAAGAAGGCTTTGGACCCACAAACTCCTAAAATCAGTAAGTAGGCCGAGACAACCATAAGGCTGTAGACACTGGCTACCTTTCATGAGAAGGGAAGAATGACTTGGAGGTTGAAAGCCAGAACCCCGGAGGAGCTAGAGCCATGGAAAATCATTCCCAGGCCTTAAGACCCAATGAAAGGACTGCCTATCTGTGCCAGCTGAACTTCAGAATTGCTATGGACCAGTGACTCATGAAAACCTCCTTCCTTTCTTTGGGAACAGAAATGTTTGTGTTTTGTTGGTTTATTTGTTTTTTCTGTGTGTGTGTGTGTGTGTGTGTGTGTGTGTGTGTGTGTGTGTGTGTGTTTCTGGTTATCACGTGCCCGTGTTGGTTGTATGCTTAATTCATAGGTCTTCATTCATAGGTCTTCAGATTGAAAGTGGAATCGAGGACCAGTGCACACAAGGAGACTCATTCACACCTGGACCTAATTTGGATAAAAATATCCTGGACTTTGAGCTGATGTTACAAGGGTTGGGTCTTTAAGAGGGAGGATTCTTGGGGTAGGGTGAGGATATTTTCCATGCAGGATGAAAGTGAATAATAGGAGGCCAGCAGACAGGCTGTGGCAGTCCAAAATATGTTCATAAATTCTCTTTTAAGCCCTTCAAAAGGTGGACTTCCATTCCCTTTTCCTTAAGCATACGCCAGACGTACTGAATGGTTTTGAAAAATACAAGAAGGTGAAAGTGATGGTGAGTCAAAAACACTCTAAAGAGCAGATATTGTAGTTCCAATGATGTTGTGATCAGGGAATAATCGATGGAAGGGGCAACTGGCCAATAGACGCTAGAATTCTATGAGTGGAAGAGATGAACATAAGGGAAGAGAAACAAAAATACTATAAAATCAGGGAGGGGGAAAAACATAAGAGACTCATAAATATGGAGAACAAACTGAGGATCACTGGAGGGGTTGTGGGAGGGGGAATCGGCTAAATGGGTAAGGGGCATGAGGAACCTACTCCTGAAATCATTGTTGCACTACATGCTAACTAATGTGGAGGTAAATTTAAAAATTAAAAATAAATAAAATAAAAAAAGAAGCTAGAATTGTACACCTATCAAAATTATCAATTCAATTTGAGAGTGGACTCAAGATATCTTCAGATGTGCAAAGACTCAGAACATTTGATTCTATTCATTCTTCATTAGGAAGTTATCTGAAGGTGTACTCCAGCAAAACAAGGAGTGAAAAAAATAAAGAAAAATTATACTTAATAATAGCCAACATTAACAGTGTTTATTTTTGTGCCAGACACTCTTATGGGTTATTTTCACATATTATTACATATTAACCACACAAGAAACTTATAAAGTACATACAATTACGATTATTATCTTCTAGAGGAGGAAATAGGGTTATAAAGAAGCCAAATAACTCATCCAGCATCCAAGTTACACAGTTGGTAAGTGGAACAAGTAAAGACTAAGTCCAGGCCGTCTGGCTCTAGAGTCCAGGCTTTTAAATGCTCCCTCACTCCCCAGATAGCCATATTACCATGAAACCATGGAAACAAACGGGGACTGTAGCAGAGGAAAATCACAGGAAGGAAGCTATGAAGCAGACCTACTGAGTCACCACCTAAATGAGGCAGGAAAAGAGAAGGGTCCATAAGTGACCTCTAAGAGGTTAACAGGAAGATGTCATAAGTGGCATGATTTGAGAACACTGAAAGAGTGCAAGAAAACAAAGAAGTGCAATTAGAAAACTAAGGAGAGCGAGAAAATATCCGTAAGATGGTCTTAGTCTGAATGAGCCAAGTGAAACATGGCGTGGTTTAAAGCACTGATGGAACACAAAGAAAAAGGACCCATTTCACCTTGATCCCAGAGATGTCCTCATTCAGCAGGTCCAAGGACTCCAGGAAAAGAGTAGTAATTCTAATGTTTGCATATTATTTAATAATCCCAATTTTAAACCATTTATTAGTTTTCAAGTTTTAGAATCAACCTTGAACAATCTAAAGAGGCTTGATTGCAGAGCATAATACCAGTGTTAACAACAATGACAAACAGAAGTCCAAAGCTGATGGGAGACCGAGAAAAAGTGCAGCAAGGTTAAGGAAGACATTTATCTTACAATGTAAGGAATGAAAAATGACAGTACAGGTAAAGGAATTAGGTCTCTATTTTAAAATTTCATCTTGTGGGGTACCTGAGTGGGTCAGTGAGTTCAGAATCCAACTCTTGATTTTGGCTCAGATTATGATCTCACTGTTCATAAGACTAAGATGAGCATTAGGTTCTGCACTGACAGAATTCTCAGAAGTCTCTCTCTCTGCCCCTATCCTGCTTGAGCATATGCTCTCTATTCTCTCTCTCTCTCTCTCTCTCTCTCTCTCTCTCTCCCTCTCTCAAATAACATATATTCATTCACACATGCATACATACATACATACATACATACATACATACACACATAAAATTATATCTTGTGATGGTTAATTTCATGTTTTAACTGGGCTAAGCCACAGGGTACCCAGATATATGGTTAAACATTATTTCTAGTGAGTCTGTGAGGACATTTCCTATTACAATGAACATCTGTATATCAGGAGACTAAGCAAAACATATTGCCTTGACAAACACTGGGTGGCCTCAACTAATCGGTTGGAGACCTGAATGGAACAAAAGGCAGAGTAAGAGAGAATCCACTGTTGTGTATCTGAGTGTCTTCAAGCTGCGATATTGGTCTCCTGACTTCAGACTCAGACTTGGAATGGAACATACATCATCAGCTCTCCTGATTCTTAGGCTTTTGGAGTCTGCCTGGAACCAAACTACTGGATCTCCTGGGTCTGCCCTTCTCAGCCTCCATAATCCTGTGAACCAATTCCTATTGATACTGAGTCTCTGCAGAACCCTAACTGGTACATATATGTAACTTCATCCATTATGTCTTTTTGCCCTCAGATCCAGTTCCTGCACTTCTCCTACAGACTGTGTTTCCTGGTTCCTTGCCACCTGGCTTCCAGAGGGGTTTGACCAATGGGTGTTTGATGGGAGAAAGGGAGGAAGGTATAAGCCCAGAGGTTTTTCTCTCGCCCGCTCCACTTGCTTCCGGTGATTTTATCTCCTCCAAATTCTAGCTTCTTTCCAAGAGCCTCTTTCCCCATGTTCTCAGTTCCTGCTAGGTAAGGTTCTGAGTTTCTCTAGCCCTGGGGGTGGAAACAGCTTTCTGATGATACTAATTCCTGATTGCTTCGCCATCCTTTGTTTGGCTTCTGGGATTTCCCATCACGTGTGTAACTCTTTAAAATACCGATAGTGACTCACCGGCTGGCGGGACCTGACTGAAACAGTACAAAGATAGAAGTTCAGGAATATATCAGAAGGTGAGGAGAGAGAAGACAGGTGGCTTAAGCGACCTATATACCTCATGTTCACATAGGAAGTCAGTAGACGGTGCTTAAAACTGACAAATCAATAAGCAGCCGAATGCTACATTACTTATATTCATGAAGATACCTAAGAAAAGAATATAAACCTGGAACAGTTAAAAGGGTTGCCTGAAATAATGGAGGCAGTAAAGAGACCTGTGGTTGCCAGGAACTCAGGGTGGAAGGGAGAGATGAATAGTAGATGAAGCACAGGGAATATTTATGGCAGAGCTTTTGTTTTTTTTATTGCAAGTCCTGATCTGCAATTTGGATGTTGTGGTTTTTTTTTTTAACTATTTCTATACAATACCTGGATTGAAATTTCCCAAATAAAAAAAAAATCTGTACACCTGCCAGAAGAGATAACATGAAAAAGACCATATTAGCAAGTGTTGGCAAGACTATCAAGTATTCAGAGCTCACAGACACTACAGAGGCAGTACTATAGAAAGAAGTTCATGTAAATTGGTATAACCATTTTGGAAACAGTTTGGAGGAATCTTACCAAAGCTGATAAGGTGAATGACATGCGACCCAGCAAATTCCCTCCTAGATAAATAAATACTATTCTAAAACATGTTCACCAAACGACATGTCCTATAATGTTCACTGAAGCTTTATGCATAATTACCCTAAGCCAGAACCTACCTAAATGTCCACCAAGTGTTGCAGAAATATTGTAAACTATTCATATAAGGAAATTCTATACACCAATGAGCATAAAGGATCTATACACACAATAACATGAATATCACTAACATAAGTTTGAGTGAAAGAAGCTAGGTGTAGGACACATAATTCCATTTCTATATAGTCCCAAAACAAGCAAAAGTTGTATATTCTGTAAGAAGTCAGAATAATTGCTGTCCCAAAGGAGAGATAGACGGTGACTGAAAGAGGCACAGGTGGTCTCTTGGGGTACTGGTACCTTGTTTAATGAGTGCAGGTTCCACAAGTATATTGAACTTAACTTCATCAAGCTGTGCTCAGAATACTTTTAATAATATATGTCCTTTTTGGGTGCCTGGGTGGCTCAGTCGTTAAGTGTCCAACTTTGGCTCAGGTCATGATCTCACGGTTTGTGAGTTCGAGCCCCACATCAGGTTGTGTGCTGACAGCTCAGAGCCTGGAGCCTGCTTCGATCCTGTGGCTTCCTATCTGGCCCTCCCCTGCTCACACGGTGTCTCTCTCTCAAAAATAAACAAACATGAAAAAAATAATATATGTCCTTTTGAATGTATACTATACTTCCGTAATCTTATTTTAATCTGAGTGCAGACCCCTAAATCACACCCTTTTTTTCTGTACTGTCTCTACTAAACATTTAAAGAATATGTACTTTAAACATAAATATATTTAAATTATATAAAAAATAAATCTAAATATAAACATATAAATATAGGTACTTTATACACATTTTACATAACCTATTTCAGTAGTTGGAAGAATCTCAACATTAACATTTCTATGAATACCTTTCAAAGTAAAAGAAGTTCAGTTTTGAGTCCCCTAGAATATTTATTCAAATTTGCTTGGGAGCCATACTGTCCCATATTGTTCTGAGCACTGCTTTCCTTTTGGGCTCTGGATATGTTCCGCATGTTATAAATTTCTGTGTAAGGTGACATTGCCAAGACAAGGGAGTGCTGACGAGAAGTCATTGCTCTTGCAAAATCTGCAGCCAGGCTCAGTTTTGATCTTCTTACCACCGGATAAATTCCATTTAGGGAAATTCTTTTATTGTTAATTTCAGCTACTGTAACTTTGACTTGCTCCCTAACCTAGAATATGTTGTTATTCCTTCTGCAGGTGGGAGTGGAATGAGAGCTAAGTCACAGGCATTAGATCCAAATCTAAAGATGAGTTTGACCATGCTTCAACTGTGAGGCTATCGTTTCCCTATGGTAACAACGTTCTGCTATTTCAAATCTAACTAGTGCACTTACTTGTCTCCTTTAACACAGGAAGTACAAATCTCACACATATTGCTTCAAATTTAGTTTTGTACAGGTAAACTCACACGGATTTAAAGCAAACATTACCGAGCTTACCCAAAATGAAAATTTCGTGTTGACATTTGTCAAGTCCGTGATCGGTAACTCTTATTATTTGTATAAATTCTCAGATAGTTTAATATATGTAACAGTATCTTTTAAATATATTTCAGAACAAAGGACAAAAAAAACCCAAATATCTAAGGAAGTCTAGAAAACCTCCAACAGTGAAAACTACCTAATAAATCAACTTAACCTCACCTCCTGCTGTCTCTTTCTTCAACTAAACCCACTCATACATTACCTTCTCATCATTTGTCTTTTGGCTTTCTCAGACCACACTCTATTTTCAGGATGTTAAACTCGCAAGTACCTCTCAGCATATATATTTATTTTCAGCCCACATGCCTCCAATTAATAGCATTTATGAAGCATTTTCTATGTGTTCACCCATTAACATCCTTTTTTTAATCCTTTCAGTAGTTCAATAGTTTATTTTACTAACCACATGTGATTCTTCAGGAAGCTAAAGCACAGAGCATTTCTGTAACTTACATACAGTTCTAATGGTTTCCAGTGGTCAATCTTTCATCCCACCGCAGGCAATGTGATCCACAGTTAGTACGCTGCTGCCTCCAAATATTGATAGGAACTCAGACACAAAGACAAATCCAGGGCACATAATACTATGAATCCTGCCCTTGCTAGCAGTCTACGTCTACCCGCTAGGCTGTAATGAAAATTCTGGCTTTACTTTATTCTCTAGGACAGCCTTTACTGCTGCTACTCTTATGCAGCACACTTACGTTCTTTTATAATATAAAAATACGTGAGTGTTAGGCTTTCTATCACTACTAGAAGGGGGTTGGAGTTAGGACTCAAAATGAACTTTGATGCAGTTTTAAAGTCTTTATTGTGGCAAACTGGGTACTGGTTTGGACTCTGGCATGAAGCATTGTCTCAGAGATTCACTAGATCATCAGACTTGATATTGACAAACTGTTGACTCCAAAAATAGCATAAAAACCATATCTCCAGTCTTACAGGGTGTTGACGTTAACAAAAGAAATAAAAATTTCTCACATTGCTTTGCAGTTCACATGCAAACATAAGATTCCATTTCAAAAACTTTCCAACATCATTAGAAGTGCCAGACACTGTATATTCTCTAATGCATATTTACAGTTAATACATTAAAAAGAAAAGTACAAGCAGATCGTAAATCTTAATCATAAGTGCACATTAAACTGTCCAAATACACAATTCAGTTCCATGACAAACAACTGAGTTCTAATTCCCATAAGACATGACAATCTACCAAAAATATTTTAAGCACACCAAGAAAGCATATATTATATATATATATATACATATATACATATATATATATATGTATATATATATATATATCCCCTATATAATATTATACCCACTAAATGATATAAATATTATATATATATAAATTATATATGCACTAAAAACACTGATTTTCAGAGCTCCGTGGCAATCCTTGGAACACCAAAAACTATGAGTTCAAAATTGCTCAGATTTCTTTGTATCCAAATATGTTTCATGCATTTTTATTCAACAGTGTTCAGAACAATAGTACTATTGTTTGCACACAGCAAATCAATATGTGTCAGCCACCAGTTTAAATTATACTGGAACAATTGTGTACTCAAACTTGGACAAAACACACAGCACAAGAGTGACAGTAAACAACAATGAAGCTTGCTCTCCTCAATTATAACATTACTGGTTCTGTAAGGAAAATTAAGTTGGTGGGTGACAAGCAGAAGGGGGATAAAAATGACATCAGGAATTCAGAAGCGTATTTGAGGTGCCAGTCACCACATATAGGCACTCAAGCATAGCAAGGTCATAAACTTCCTCCTTACTTGTGCAATATGAGATATAAAGGTACGAGAATGAATAAAGACTATGGGATTTATTTCAAAAATCTGTACAACCTAAGCACAGACTCGTTTTAGAAGACAGTAAATGAATGCCTCACCAGAAAGGCCACCGTGTCAAGTTCCTTTTCACGGTCTGCCCAAAAGGATACATAAAATACTTTCATTTTCCTATTAATAGATGAATCAACTATATTAGTTGTGTCTTCACATTTTATAAGTTGTAAAACAAAACTTCAGCAAAGTTTTGCTAAAAACTTGGAAAAAACAAAGATTTTTTTTTTTTTACCATCCTGTTTTTTAAACTAGAAATGGCAAAAATTTTTAAGGGACCAGCTAAACAACATATTGAATTTAGGATGGACATTCAGATCCAAACCGAAATCAGATAGCCCAGATAACCCAAAGCATGAATGCAAGTTCAAGTGCAATAAAGTAACAAGGTATAGCAGGGAAAAACTAAGATTCTCAGTTAAGTTCAAATAACTGCATGGTGTCAATGGTTGTGTTTCAAAGCTGTGCTGAGCAAAGTTATCCTCCCAGCTACATCTAATTTCAAAACCCTCTGGGAAGCTACCTCGATAAGCTGTATGTTGAAATTACATTCTAATATGGTCATTGGATTCATTTTTAATTACTATACAATTATATACAATAGGGAAGTTGTACAAATATGTATCTTTTCCTCAGGGGCTAATTAGCTAAAACAGTTAATTTGGGAATGGTGGGGGAGAAAAACCTCTGTATTTGAAATACCACTGGCCATGGAAGCTAGTAACGAAAATTTATATAAGCTTCCTATGAAACGAGTATAATTTAACCCTCTGCATCTTTTAAATAATTATTCACTTTTATTTACTCATGTGGCAGTATTTGTAACAACACATTATCATTGAGTAGTGAAAAAAAGAATATGAGGCTTACTGGGAAACTGTATATTAGGAAGCTATGCCATTTGAACTCTACAAGCCCAAGAGTCAAAATCACAACTCTCGGGGTGCCTGGGTGGCTCAGTCGGTTAAGCTTCCGACTTTGGCTCAGGTCATGATATCACAGTCAGTGGGTTCGAGCCCCACGTCGGGCTCTGTGCTGACAGCTTGGAGCCTGGAGCCTGCTTCAGATTCTGTGTCTCCCTCTCTCTCTGACCCTCCCCCATTCATGCTCTGTCTCTCTCTGTCTCAAAAATAAATAAACATTAAAAGAAAATTTAGAAAAAAATCACAACTCTCATTATTCCCCTAAAAAGGTGCCAAGCAGAGAGAAACCGTAATATAGAAGATTTAGTAGGTCATGTTTCAGCCTGGGATGGATGGTTCTATTGCAGAATACTTAAACTTGAAAGAATAGTGGTACAAAATCACTCCTTGGCCCTTCCGATATCGCAGTAAAATCTGGCTGCAGCACCACTGACTAAACACCATTAAGTCTTGCTGCCACCAATAACGGAGGTCACTTGGATAATCAAGAATTCCATGCTGGGCCACAGGACATAAACACTATCATAAAAGTGAAAAGTACTCTGTGTGGCTCTCCTGTTTGATCCCTGTGGTCTTTGATTGTCAAACAAAAGACCAATACCTGCTAACATAACTGTGCATGGACATAAGATAATAATGGAAAGTCCTGGAGCAAAACTGTTAATGAACTGCCATGATATTTATAACAGTGATGCATGGTAATGTGGATATTTCCTGTTATCCAACAACAACGACAAAAACAAGTGAGGAAAATCTATTTTGCCCAAAGACAACCTCCACCAGTTATTTGGTGACAAAAAAAAAAAAAAAAAAAAAAAAAATGTACCACCACTCTAGATCTGTAATACTTCAGAGAATTCCAACAGCTATTATGTATGGAGGCTTAGTCACCACGCTTACCCCTACTCATTTATCCTATGTGATTTCCATTTTAAAATAAATTATCCTGGAAAGATTCCCAGATCAGTATGTGAGATTGGTACAAGGCCAAGTCATTTCCGAGTGGATTCCATCCATGTCCATAACCAGCACCTTTTTTCTTTCTTTCTTCTTTCTTTCTTTCTTTCTTTCTTTCTTTCTTTCTTTCTTTCTTTCTTTCTTTCTTTCTTTCTTTCTTTCTCTCTCTCTCTCTCTCTCTCTCTCTCTCTCTCTCTCTCTCTTTCTTTCTTTCTTTCTTTTCTTTCTTTCTTTTTTGAAATTCACTCATTGGTTTTTAATAGAAACCTTGTGGTTTCTCAATGCACTTTCATTTTTACCCACTTATAAAGAATTTCCCAAGTTAATTTTACTAAACAAAACTTCCCGAGTGTCTACCATTTCCTTTAGGAGCTCAGTGAACACAAACATTACATTTCAATATAAAATCTTTAGAAACGTCTTAAGAATGTGTACACAGTTGAACTTTGAATCTTTTGGTTTGTAATCACCGAGCCCATGACATTCAAAGCCATACAAATCCTTACATTATTAACAGTGATACACTTGAATTTCTTAGACAATATCCTTGGTCAAAGCGTTGGAATCCAGTTAAAACTCAGAAAGGTGTGGGATTGAGAATACCCACTATTGCAATTGGTATTGAGAATACCAACTATTGCCAACAACTTTCCACACATATTCGATCTTTCGTCCAGAAAGAGTGGCAGTCAAAAAAGGAAAGAAAGAAAGAAAGAAAAAACAAATGGGGCGGAGGAGCCAGGAGGTGGGTGAACAGCAAGGAAATTCTAGCTTTATTACACAAGCATGGAACCAAATTCCTTTGGAGGGGGTGGGGGTGGAAGTCTGACGACTTCAGACCAATGAGGGAACAAGAGAGAACATGGATCTGCCCCTACAGTCCTGGAGACATCTCAATCTTGGGTTAGGAAGAAAGGGGACCTCCCTTGTGGTCCAGGGGTATCCTCCCTCCGCAGACCCGGTGCTGGGAGGCAGCAGAGGGCACAGCTGCCTGGGAGTCCCAGAAGGCGGCGCCGCATCCCGGGGGCGCGGGCCTGGACCGCCTGGTGCTTCTTCGCCCATAAAGTGCACTAGGGGACGCGGTCCCGGCTGTCCCTGGTTCATCCCTCCAGGCACAACCCGTCCCGGGGCTGAGAGGTCGCGCGGCGGTGACCTGCATCTCACGCCCAGGCACTGGGAAGCGGCGGAGTCTCACCACGGGTTCCAGGTTCACTCCCAGGACTTGGCGCGTCTGGCGCCGCGCTTCTGCCAGGCTGCTCTCGACTCACAGGTCGCCAACTACGCGGATGGTGGGGAAGGTGGTCAACGTCGGGGTGGCCGCCCTCCCACTCTACTCCAGGGTGCGGCCCCCGGAGGAGGGCCCGGGGGCCATGGGCTTGCGGGGGCTGCTGTCCTCGCGGGACGGCGGCGGCAGGGGCGGCACATTCCTCTGGCCGACTGCCACCGTCCGGGCTCCGTGGCGCCTCCGCCTGGCAGCTGGGCGGCCCGTCTGGAGGCAGGCCTCCGGGGGCTGCTGCCTCCGCGTGTACACCATCTTCTCCTCAGGCGCCTCCAGGGCGGCCCCTCCTGCAGCGCTAGAGGCTCCGTCCCCTGCTGCCAGGGCCAGGGCCTCCTGGGGCCAGCGCCCCCAGCTTCTTCTTGCTGCTCAGGATGTGAGGCCACTAGGGGCCGCCCGCGCTTGCCAGGTCTCGCGGCCGCCGCAGGGCCCTGATGAATTTCCTACCATGAAGCCAAATCAGGCGGCAGGCTGTGAGAGTTACACCGCAGTTGCTAGGAGACCAGGCGCTTTGTGAGGTCACAATGTCTGCATATCTTATCACGGTGGGCTCCGCCTTCAAGTGTAGGGCAGCAAGTGACAGGGTACAAAGCGAGGCCTTGGCTGAAAGGAGGGGACAAGGGGGGGTGATGTGAATCACCGTCCCCTGCTGAGGAGTGTGTGAACTTAGTCTGTGCCTGAGGATGTCACAAGCTGGCAGGGGAGTTTGTAGATGCTGTGTGGTGTTTGCTAAGAGCCCACAGCCGAGGAGGCTCAGTCTACCCGCCAGAAGAGCAGAACGGGACAGAAAAGAACTTTATTGATTGCGTATTTTTCACGACTGAGAGCCCTGGACCCAGCTGTGCCTGAAGACAGGCCATCCCTCAACTTCCGAGCTATGACAACCAATAGACTGCTCTTTTCTGTGTGCCAGGCCAGGAGACATGGGTAATGCCCACAGAAACTAAGACAGGCTTGGTCCCCCCTCACCACCACATGCACTGAACTATTAGTAACTTGGGGCCCAGTGTGGTGTTCCGGGCCAGGGTAGGGACGGAGACACTGTAGGCACACAGTCAGCCATGACACCCGGACAGATGGATGAATGGGTGGGGGGAGTGGTCCAGGGCTCCCTCTATGGGACATGTAGCCCCTGCCTCCTTGGAGCACCTAAGCTGGAAGCAAAGTGGAAGGAGGCTTATGGACCATCTGGGGCCCCTGGGCCTGGGTGCTGGGAATACCAGAGCTGAACAAAACACACACACTTCTAACTTTCCAGGCCTCCTCCAATCGCTGTGCCCTGAAAGGATCTGGAGCCAGGGCTGAGAGGGTGTGGCAGACCTACCTCCCCGAAGGTGACCTCTGATGAGTCACGCCCTGGTACAAATCCCCTCCCCTCCAGAGCAGGCAGACCAAGGACTTGCTTCTGACCAGTAGAATAGGGCAAAGGGGATGAGAAGTCACTGTCATGAGCACATGATATCATGACAACGGTGAAGGGATGTTGGGTGCAGTTAAGGTCCCTATTGTTCTGGCTATAATTAAATAGAGTTCGACCTGGGTGGGCCTGATCTAACCCAGGGATGGAAAGTCCTTTATAAGAGCATCTCATCCTTCTCTGACATCGGAGACTGCCAGTAGAACAAGATGCTTGTGCTGGCTCTGAAGAAGCAAACAGCCAGGCTGTGAATGGCCCACAGGGAGGGCCATCTGTCAGGAGCCGGGGCCACAAGCAAGTGAACACATTTTGGAGCTGGGCTCCATAGGAGCTGGGAGGCCCAGCTGCTCCTTGGCTGCAGCCGTGGGAAACCCCGACCACAGGAAGGGCCTGCCTGGACCCCGACGCTGAGACATGTGGCAACTACGAGTGGTGTTCCAAAGTGCGATGTTTACAGAAATTTGTGCAGGAGCAACGATAGGAAACTCACAGGGTTTGGGGAGATTTGATGGGGCTGGGAATCCTCTACCCAAAATGAAAAGTCTTCACTATGAGATTCAAACCCCGGCTGTGGGCCCGGACAGTGTCAGCAAAGGGTTGGCCCCATGCTGACCGCCGAGGAGGGACCGCAGAGTGTGGAAGGACTGTCTACACAGGTGCATCTCACCCCTGCCCTCAGCCGGAAGATCTTCTGCACTCATGCCGCCCGGCCCGTGCCTCATGCTCGGATTTACAAAACAGTCCTCGTTCCTGCCCTTTGTGCCCAACCCTCACTGTGCCTCCGTTTCCCCACTGGGCTCCCGTGGAGACCTCAGCTCGGTCCTGACACAAGTCCGCTTCTGGCCTGAGAGTATGTCATTCAATAGTAGAGCGGGTAAAGCGTTCCAATTCCCTCACTCAATGATATTAAATTACACATTCCCACAAAAAACTCTCCCATTGCCGCATTATTTAAGCAGAAAGAGCTAAATACAGAAGGCCTCTATGTTCCATTCCTGATTCCTGTGTCACTATAAATATACTGGCTTTTTCCACCCCCTTAATCATGGATTAACTTTTATGGAGATGGTTGGTTTCCTTTCTATGGAGACACGGTTTTGACTGGAGCCCTAAACCAGTAGTAAAGATCGTGACTAATCTCACTCCCATCGTGCTCACCAGAACATATGCCTGGGCCTTTCTATAGCAACTGCTGCCTAGGGCCCAGAGGGCCCGGAGGCCATGGCATATCTTGCCCCGGAAGCTGTTTGTCTTCTTGACCCGGCTTGTTACGTGCTCCAAACAAGGCTTCCGAATCCAGGCGGTACCCTCCGTGGGAAATGCATTCATCATGTTACACAGGGATATGCAGACGCCTGCACACCGAGTTTTAGCAGACCGAACCCCGCTTGCCCATCTGTACACTTCGGTTTTGGTTTCCCGAGTGAGTTTCCAGAGGGGCCTGAGGGAACATACACTTGCTCTGCTTCAGACACTTCCCAGCTAATTGTGATAAGCCACCAAGAGGAGACCTCACGACTCAAGTAAACAAATCAATCCGTGTTTCTGCAGAACCCAGGCTTGTTTAGGTACAGCAAATAATGCCATATCACTTTAATGTTTTTTAATGTTTTTATTTATTTTTAATACAGAGAGAGACAGAGCGTGAGTAGGGATGGGTCAGAGAGAGAGGGAGACACAGATTCCGAAGCAGACGCCAGGCGCCGAGCTGTGTCACAGAGCCCACGCGGGGCTGAAACTCACGAACCGTGAGATCATGACCCGAGCTGAAGTCGGATGCTCAACCGACTGAGCCACCCGGGTGCCCCCATATCACGTTAATAGAGAGGAAATACGGAACAGCGTTAGAGCGCAGCCTCCGGGTGGGGGACGCCCCGGGATTCTCAACCCTGTACTGCTGTTCCCCAGCTCTGTGACCTTGGGCTAGTGACGCAACCTCTCTATGCCTCGCTGTTTCCGTCTTCAGAGTGTGAAAATGCTAGTTCTTGGCGCATAGGGCGCTGACCAGGCTTAAATGAGTTACCGAGTGGAAAGCCCTGAAAATGGTGCTTAGCCCATAGTAACTTGCATGCCTTTGTGGCTCTTCTTTGGGTGTTGTTACGATTGCCTTCATTTTTCCAGGGTGGATTTCACTGAAATGAACACCACAGGCAATTTACTGATTTCCTTACCGCCTCGCCCATGCATTCATTCATGCCCCCAGCATTAATCCGTGTCCCCCGCATGGCGCCTGGGGCGGCTGTGATCTAGGTGACAAATTTTCGGTAGCACTTTTCTCCTCTGCAGCGAACAGCTTAGATTCACTCCTCCGGGTTGAGCTGAGTCCTTCCTGCCCACACCGAGCCTTCTCCCGCGAGTTCCTGCAAGAGACAGGACACTCCAAATTGTCTTTCTCGGCCTCCAGATGTGTTCACAGAGAGAATGTCGCACAGACGAAGTCAGTGGGAGAAAATGAGCCAGATACACTCATGCGGGCATTCTGCTGAACCACAGATGCGTTGCCCTCCTCCGGCTTTCCCAGTGCTTCGGGATCTTGGTCATTCTTTGGGTTTGAGCAATACAGGAGGGGCAGATTCGGGACTGTATTGTTCTCTTCTGCAATCTTATTTAAGCCCTCTGTGAGCATAGGTGAGTTTTCAGTGGCCAACACCTAGCACATAGGAGCGCCTGAATTTCCATCTCATTCATGTGCCAAATCTATTTCACAGGGGCGGGGATGAGGGCTCCACGGAGCAATCAGGGTCACGCAGGTTACCACAAATGCATGCCTAAGAAAACACAGCAGCCAGAGAAAGATGTGCCCGGCCATCTACTCGGGCAGTGCCATTAATTTCCATCACACTACACTGCCTTCAGCCAAACGTTACTCTTCTTTTTACTTATTGCAACAAGTCCTTGATTTGAGAGAATAAGATCACCTATGGTACACCCGCTCCGTCCAGATAATCAAATCACAGGTGTCCTTGCTTCTTTGAAATGTAATCAAGGGCAACATCCGTCTACCCAAGATGAGACAGCCTTGCTCAGCACCACCCTGGAAGCAAAGGTGTCCTCTCCCGATCACGGAGGGCTTGAGGTTCGCAGGTAATTACCCCCATCCATGCTGACCAAATGCTTGTAAACGTCAGAGAATCACATTCAAAGGAGATAAATTAAATGGGAGGAAAGCAAAAGTTTTGAAGAAGTCAGTTTTTCAACATTTGGATGGCATCTCTTCGTTGAGGTTAGAAATTTTAATTAAAAACTGAAACAACCAAAATCTCTATCATAGCAATCATGCTTCACTCCATCTACATTTGGGGGAGTTGGTGCAGGGGAGCGGTTCTCAATGGGCAGTGAATTTCCCCCTCACCCCGGGGGACATCTGACAATGTTTGGAGACACTTTTGGTTGTTGCCATTGGCACGTAGCATGTGGAGGCCAGGGATACTGCTAAACGTCACACAGCACACCAAATGACCTCCCCCACCCAAGAGAGACCGTCTGCCCCCCCCGTCAGCAGTGCCGAGGTTGAGGACCCTATAGGAAGGGACCATGGGGGGTCCAGCAGGTATACTTTTATACAGTGTAAGAAAGCCACTTGCTAGGCTAATTCAAATCGTAGGTAGGACCTGATGAGGAACATTTAACATTTCAGTACCTGTGTTTTCACCCATCGGACCAAAAATCACTGAACATTTTCCTTTAAGCAATGAAGCTGCCCCAAATCATCATTCTGTCATGCATGCCAGCGACATTATTGCAAATAGAAAAGAAAAAAAACATTTGTTGAGCGGTATCACCCTCGCCACAGGAGGAAGTGAGCGAATGCACGTGGCACCTTGGATGCAGCACATGTGTGGCTGCGGGCAGTGTGGCCTTGACTGCCCGACGAGTGCTGTGTGCTTTGGGTGATCTGACTGCGATCAGACAGCTCAGTTCTGGGGCGGGGAAGCTGTATCGCCAGGGAACAGGACTCACGGAGGTTGACCAGACGGTTAGTGGCAAAGCTGAGGCTGGAGCATGCACCTGGCCTCCTGTGTCTGGCGCACAGAGGAAATACTCCGTCCTCTTAGCAGCCGGCACCGTTCCTCGTCTTTGAGCGTCTGAGAATGCAGAGGTCAGGCAGGAGCACGGCCAGCGGGGGCACCCAGTGTGGCGTGTCAGTGGCGGTAAGGGATTCCAAGCTGTGTGGTTGTGCCTCTTTGATGGTCCATGGGCAGCGGGAGGTCAAGCTTGCCCAAAGGCGAACCCCTTACCTGGCCATTAAGACCCCATAGGCTGTGGAGAAGAGGATGCGTTTCTTCTGTTTGGAGACCTAGTCTTATTTACTTCCTTGATGATCTTATTTTGAAAGTCCTGATAATGACTTTGTGCCTGTTCTTGGATTTCACACCGCGATCAGGGTGGCAGGGAGAGGCAGAACCTCGAAAGGTGGCCTGCACCCCTTGGTCGGCACGTGGCCAAACTTAGGGCCAAACTCCCTAGTCTCCGAATCCTGCCCTATTAAGCCATCATATCCCACGGCAAAATCTCTCCATTTCTTCCTGATCTCCTTAAGGGCCAAGACCCCCAGGAAGGGAGTGGGGGTGCAGACAAGAAAAAGGACCCCTTAGAGCCCACAGACTCACACCGTCTCTGTTTCCCAACGGAACCCCTATGGTGTCACCTGTGGGCAAGAAGGCTGAGGTGCAGAGAGGCCAAGCAGGTGTCCAAGCCCCTGTCACCCGTTAGTGCCCACACCAGGCTTTGTTCCCAGACTGCCTGACGGCACAGCCAGTGATCTGGGAAGCAGATGCTCAGACGAGGCCCAACACCTCAGCCACTTTCAATTGCATGGGTGATGTTGGAGGGCAGTTGATGTCTCAGCTTGCCCATCATCAGTTTGAAAGTGAGGATGACCTCTGTGTCATGCTCAGCCTGGAGCCCGGTACACAGCACGTGCACAGGAAGGGAGTCCCCACCGCCACGGTTTCTGATCCAGGTGTCCCATGACGCTGGCCACACAGAGCTTCAATGTGCCGAGGACCAATGTGTGAAATCCAGGTGTGTAGCCAAGCAGGCAGAATTTAGCACAGTCAGCTTGGACCCTCGGGGTACCTGCTCAGTCTCCTCCTCTGGGACGTCACCCGGCTTCCTCCCAGAGTGTACAGACGCACCCCACACTGCCTCCCCAGTGCATTGCTGCGGGTTTCCCCATGATGGAGTTCAACAGTACAGGTGCCATTTCACACCTGAAGTACAATTCTTCAGCCTCGTAGCTCGACCTCAGTTGTGAAAACCGGGGCCTGCTGTCTGGCCGCCAAGACCATTTCTCCGCACGTGGTGAATTCCTAGCCAGCGAAGAGTAGCAGGCCGACCGAAACAGCCTAATTTCTTCATCTTCATTTTTAAAGGAGAGTTTTGTTGGGCACAGAATTCTTAGTTGATGTTTTTTTTCAGCACTTCGGATTTATCAGTACACCATCTTCGGGCTTCCATTGTTTCTGATGAGAAATCAGCCATTAGTCACATTATTCTTGCCATATATGTGATAAGGAGCTTCCTCTTTCTACTTTCAAAATAATATATTTTCAATAGTGTAACTATGATTTGTCTAGGTGTGTTCTTCTTTGTGTTCATCCAAATTGAAGTTATTTCAAGTTTTTGGATATTTCAGATAATTTTCATCAAATTTGGTATGTAAACAACTAGTTCAGTAATATTTTTGTCCCTTTTTCTCCCTCCTCTCCATCTGGGGCACCTATTATACATGTGTTACATAATTCTGTTGGAGCACCTGATATTGTCACACAGTGCTCTACTGATTGGTGTCCAATTTTTCTCCCCTCTCTATTCTTTGGCTTGGCACATTTCCCTTGATTTACTTTCAAGTTCACATATTCCTTCTTCTATTTCTAATCCACTGAGTTAATCTAGTGAAATTTTATTTGAGTTAATGTATTTTTCAATTCCATAAATTTCACTTTTTTAAAAATCACTTCCCTTTGTCTATTGTGATTCTCGGTGGACTCACATCATGTTTCCTACTCTATCTTTGTATGTTTAGTTCCTTAAATATAGTAGCTGCTGGAAGTCTTTGTTAAATCCAAATACATTTTCCTTTAGTTCTTTAAATATAGTAGCTGCTTGAAGTCTTTGTTAAATCCAAAGGTGGGCCTAGTCAGTTTCTATTTAACTACTCTTTTTCTTCAGTATGGGTTCAAATTTGTTAATGTGCATGTTTATTATTTTTTAGGTGAAAATTAAACACTTATTTAGATTATCTGCCCACTTGCGTGCGCGCGCGCAGGCACGCATGCACACACACACTCGTTGCTATCATGACTGGCAAGAGATAATATTCTCTCTACTCTTTCTAGTTAGCATTTCCATAACAAAATCCTAGAAACAATAACACACTCATACGTGCTAATACAAGCATAGACTCCCTTTATAAAAGGGGCCACTAAAGAACAATTAAAGTTGCTTGAGGAGGAAAGAAGGGATTTGAGATACAGGATGAACATGTGTACCTTTTGAAATTCACATCCACAAACTACCTATTCATTTAAAAAACAAAAACAAAAACAAAAAGAAATCTGTTTCACTGATACTCAGCAACAGCACTGTGCATTAAAACCTAAAAGCACCTTTTATTTTGCATTTACTACCTTCTCATTATAATCGATTCTTAACTAGGAAATAACAAAATGCATTTTTAAAGCAGGAAACAAGAGTTAGCCTCCAAAACATGGCTAAACCACCACATCATACACTTTCCTTTTTACAACCGTCATCCTTTTATGAACCAAATAAGTGAGGTACCACTCCAATGGTATTCAGATGCTAGCTGACTATTAGCCTTTCAACTACTGACAGTGGGGACAGGTTTGGAAATACTATTCAGTTTAAAAGTAGCAAGCAGATCTCTTTTAACACGAAAGGGACTCAGAGCTGAGCAGAAAAGGTGAGAGCAGTGAATTTACTCCTGGATGGCAAAACCTAGGTTGGCTGAAATCAGAAAATGCTTTTGAGATCAGCTTGTTCAGAAGCTTCCCATCTGAGATCCTTGGAACTGAGAAAACAGAAATGGGATCTCCTGCATTTATTCAACATTTCAAGGAGACTTTTTAAAGACCTCATAAGATTATTAGTGAAAAAGCTGCTCTGGATAACCAAAACAGGTATTTTTTAGGCCCTACATCTTTCTGGTCATACCAGCATTACCAAAATTATTTCTCATCATCAGCTCCCAGGCCAATAAGTTTCTCATGTCCCCGCATTGATACTACATTCTTTCTACCTTATATGCCAGTCCCCACTGTCCATTAAACTTCTCTTCATCTTTCAAGATCCACCTCAAGTATTATCTCTTTTTTTAAAAAAATAACACATTTTTATTTGTTTTGAGATGGAGAGAGAGAGAGAGAGAGAGAGAGAGAGAGAGAGAGAGAGAGAGTGAGCATAAGCAGGGGAGCAACAGAGAGAGAATCCCAAGCACGCTTAACCAACTGAGCCACCCAGGAGTACCATCTCTTGATGAAAATATTATCTCTTAATGAAAGCATGAGCTCTGCAGCCAGACTACCTGCCTGGGTCCAAGTTACAGAGCTAACACCGATTGTAAAACTAGTCTAGGTCTCATTCAGGTATCCCGTCTGCATCCCAGCTTCTTCCCCAGAAAAATGGAGATGATGATAGTACCTACTTCATTGGAAGTATAACAATAAACTTGCAGTTGTTGTTACTATCTTATAGTATTAGTTCTGTAACTAATCAGGTTTCCCAAAGGTGCCCATAAACTTAATAATCCAGGTGGCGTGTACTTTCTAAATTTCCAAAACCAAAGATATCACTTGACTCAGTTTTTTTAAGGCCAAACACCCAAAGGGAGTCCAAGTTCTAATAAAACACCCGACATGTTAATAACCCTGTAGAAGGAAGACAGGCTATCCTACTTTATGATGAAATTCACAAAGCTAGTCACTGTGTGCAGATGTTATCACCACAGCATCAGAATTAGCAGAACATTTTCAATGATAAAACCAGCACAAAAAAAATTCTTGGAGACCTGAAAAAAGTGGAGTGAACTTCACCTCAAGCAGATTTTAAAAGCTCTTAAAAATGTGATTTGCCTCTGTACTTCTTAGTCTCTCCTTACCTGGACCAGATGATACTACCAACATCTGAGGAGAACACTGACATTCATTATTTTGAATTTGACAATGGCAACTAGCCTTTATTTAATATCATTCCTTATAACACCCAGTAAACCTGTAAATATCTTAAAGTGCTCCCAATACAGTTTTTTTCATCCGCCGTTCAAGTACTGGTTCAAATCAACCAATGATAATAATGACAGCTTTGAAGAAGCAATGGACATCCAGGGAAGGACTGAATCGGGAAAGATCATACATAGCTGCTCCTCACTGAGTCTCCTCCGTTTCATCACACTCTCTTCGTGTGCTCCAGCTAGAATCCTCAGGAGTAATTCTGGATCCCACCCCCACCCCCACACCCGCCCTAATCCCTAAATCCAGCCGATCTGATCAGCTCTACCTCCAAAGCAGATCTCTAATTGTGGCAGCTATCATCTCCATGGTAACCACGCTGGTCCAAGCCACCATTTCTCACCGGGATTACTATAATATCTGCTAAAGGGTCGTGCAGCTTCCTAAATGCTACCTAGTCACAGCATGACGATATTGGTAGAATAGACAAAGACTATGCCTCTGCGGGGGGGTGGGGGGATCTGGATCAAAAAAAAAGTACTTACTTTATGATCTCACTCATCAAGAACTCTAAAAAATAGAAACTAATATATTGTGACAGAAGGCAGATCAGTAATGGGTGGCAGAGAGGGGCAAGAGGAAAGGATGACCAAGGGACACAAGGAAACTTTTCAGTGATGGATATGGTCACTGTCTAGACTGTGGTGGTTTCATGGATATGTGTGTGTATATACTTTATGATCTGTGTGTATACTCATCCACACTGATGTATAAACTTACCAAATAGCACACTTTAGTTTCCTGTAAGTTATGCCAATTATACGACAATAAAACTTTTAAAAAATAAAAACAAACAGGATGATATTTTAAATAAGATGCAACGTGTGGGATTTGTCTCAAATAAACCAGGGGAAGACGGGAGCAAGGACAAAACGGGAAGAAAGACAGATGAAACAAGATTAGACATGAGTTGTTTGATAATTTTTAAAACTACATCCTAAGCACATGGGGGTATAATATACTATTTTCTTGATTTTTACATATTTGACATTTTCTATAATAAAAACAATTTTTCAGTTGAAGGGGAGCAAATCATAAACCAGGATAAACTAAAAGAAGAAAAATACTATGCTGGCTCCAGAGCCCAGACTGCTAGTAGCCAAAGAGTTTCTTAGAAGTTGAAGAGCAGGGGAATGTGGAGTTTAAAGGGACACATTTTATTCTCTACTCTATCACCTGAGAAACGTGCACGCTCCTTTGAGAGCTAAGCCATCCTTTCCCTGGTTGGCTCAAAGCTGGGCTCCCTTGCACACTTGACTTCTCGTGGAGCCTTCAAGCTTTCAGACCACACAGGCTTCCACAGATATGCTTCCAACAGCCTGAAGTTTAGGATAAAAGAAAAACCATCTTGTCGCCCATTTGAAGTATTTCATGCATGCTGAAGCAGCACCTGGTTAGATAGCCAAGTACTACAGCCACAGGCAACTCAGAAACACACAAACAGAAGCAGCATTTTTATCTTCTTTTCCTCCAAGCCTCTGCTCATGGATCTTACAAAAGGAGTCCCAATCACATCAACCGATTTTTAAAGAAAGGAACACTTGGCCAACATTTGCTTAGAGCACACTAACTCATCATCTCATTTGAGCCTCATGTTTAACCTTGGGAAGCAGCACATGTCTTTACCCCCCTTTTTAAGCATGCTAAATACTGAAACTCAGAGAGATGAAACAAATGGAGTGCCCAAGATCACACAGCTAGCCTGTGGCAGGGCCAGGAGTCGAGGTCCGTCCCACCTCCGTGCCTATCTAGCATGACTACCTCACAAGCCTAGCAGAAACTCTCATCAAGATGCCTATATGAAGAAAAGTCATATCCCAATTAACCCACTTTTTTCTACCCAATCTCAAACACGTCAAAGGATTTTAAGAGTAGGCACATGAAACCATTACTGCAAATAAAGCTTTTTCAGTCATGTATAATTTCTTTATCCCCTAGCACAAGGATGTATGAAGAAGGGACAGCAATTGACTTTAGACATTACATGAGGGGAGGAGAAGGAAGGGAATGCCCAAAGAAAGATCAAAGAAAGAAAACTAGGGATCAGACCGGAAAGAACAGCACAGTAAACACAAAACCCAAATTAACAACCCCCATGGTATTTTCTCTGTAACACCAACATGTCCTGGGTGGTGATTACCCTGTTAGTGAAATGAAAGAAAACGGCCATTTTTTTCAAGCTACTGGTTTCACCCATGCTAGGTTAAACTGGAAGAGAATTTTTCAAAACTGTATTAAATTTGCTCACACTGTGGTGATTCTCCATTTTCCAACAAAACATGTCACTTTCAGAGCTCAAGGTCTACAGTAACAATCCTTGCCTCTGGGGTAATGCATGAAACTGGATAGTTAAAACGTGTATTCTGGTTGTCACAGCTAATAATAGCAACTAGTACTTACTGAGCACATATTATGAGCAGGTATTGTTTTTAATGCTTTTAATCTTCAAAATGGATCTTCTGACACAGGTTCACTTACTGTGAGGGCAACAATATAATTTATTGTCCAAATAAAGATACTTTGGGGAATCAAAGCGGAAAGCCATTAACAGTTGTGCCAGGCACGGCCACAATCCAGGAACATTTGGACATAGAATCACTAGCCTCATTTTGCAAATGGAGACTTAAGGAACAGAAAGGTTAAATAGCCTACCCAAGGTCACACATCTAGTCAGCCAGGGTTCAAGCCCAGGTCATCTGGCTCCAGGCTCATATTCGGCCATTCTGCCATGTGCCCCCTCTGAGCTGATATACTACCTTAAAAAAAAAATACATCATCCCACTGTCTGGCTTTGGGGCCTTCACCTTATACCATAGAAGCAAAGTCTCACCTTCCCTTGAGTAGTACTGGATGGTTTTCAAAAACTTCCAAGAAAAAATGATGTCCCAGAAATGAGTTTGGAAACTAGAGAATTCAACATTTTCCTTTCATTACTAAAAAAAAAAAAAAAAAAAGAAAATTATAGGCATCATAAAACTTCAGAGAGCCACAATGCCAGGTAGGTAGAAAGTGTTTTTGTGAATATACAAGACTGCTTGCAGATGTGCTTTTTGAGGCAACACAATACTGGCCTGTGTCACATCATCCCCTTTCTCAAATACCTCAGTGATACCACTGTCCTTTTACACTTACAGCTCTTCCTGCATCTTCCCTCAGATGACTGCACGTTTGCTTCAATGCTCCATTTAGTGTGTCTGTCAGACAGCAATTCACCAGCCAGGCTAAGGTCATGCCCTTCCACCAGCCAGCATCACTCTCTCTCCTCTTACCCCATCTATCCCTTTCTTCGTAGCCAGGGTAGAAGGACAAATAAAAATAAAATAAATAAAAATAAAAATAAAAAAATAAAAGTAAAAATAAAAAAAAATAGTGTTGAAAGGGAAAAAAATACCCATTGAAAATTCTATATCCAGCAAAAGTGTATTTCAAACTGAAGAAAAAAGACTTTTTGGGGTGCCTGTGTGGCTCAGTCGGTTGAGCATCCGACCTTGGTTTCTGCTCAAGTCATGATCTCATGTTTAATGAGATTGAGCCCCACATAGGGCTCTCTGCTATCAGAATGGAGTCTGCTTGGAATTCTCTCTCTCCCCGCCCCCTCTCTCTACCCCTTTCTCCCTCAACATAAATAAATAAACATTAAAAAAAGATGTTAGGCATGGAGTGCGTTACTCTTCCCAAAAGCATCTGAAGTTTACAATCCCTCACCTTTGGAAACAACAAGAGCAACAACAAGAAAAACAACAACAACCCAAAAACAAGTAATACATTGTGAAACAAAAAAGGAAGGACTTTATCACTAGTAGATCTGTCTTGCAAGAAAAAAAATAAGTTCCTTCGAGAATACCTCAGTGGTTAAATACCTGACTTTAGCTCAGGTCATGATCTCATCATTCATGAGTTCCAGTCCCACAGTTTGTGAGTTCAAGTGCCACATCAAGTGAGCTCCAGCCCCACTGCAAGTGAGCATGAGCCATGCTTTGCGTGAGATCCCATTATCTCTCCCTCTCTCTCTGCCTGTCCTGGGATTCTCTCTCTGCCCCTTGCTCGTTTGTGCCCCCTGTCTCTCTCAAGAGAAAGGTCTTTAGAAAAAGGAATATGGATATAGGTTATAGATAAGGAATTCAGATCTATGTTTAAAAAAGAAGAGGATTAGAGTAGGAATAAGGGAAGGTAAGATAAAATATTTTATTTTTCTCATTCCCAACTTATCTGATAGATAACAATTTGTTTAAAGTGATAACAGCAACAATATACTCGGTTGATCATAGCATATGGATAAGGAGGTAGATGACCTCAATATTAGAAGGCATGGGATGGAGGAATTGAGAAAGTTTTATAAGGTAGCTGCACTACCTGTGAAGTGGTACAGTGTGATTTCAAAGAGGAATTTGACTAGTTATAAATGAGTAATTCAAATGCAAATAAAGGGGATACCACTCCAACTGTTTAAAATAAAAAAGTATAATGAATATCCTAAGAGAAAGAAGGAAATGGAATATACCCACTGCTGCATTAAAATCCAGAAGGCAGAAAAAAGTGAAGATAGAAAGGAAGCAAAGTATAAATGCAGTGAATAGAAAACAGTTACAAACATGGTAGATATTATTCCAACTATATCAATACTCACATCAAATGTGAATAGTCTAAATATACCAATTAAAGCTCAGAGATTGTGACAGGAGATCCAAAAACAAGATGCAACTCTATATTGTCTATAAGAAATTCACATGAGATATAAAGGTACAGATAGATTAAAAGTAAAAGGATGAAGAAAGTTTTATCATGCTAATGCTTATCAAAAGAGAGTTGGAGTAATTGCATTAATTCCAGACAAAGCAAACTTCCAAACAAGGAAACTCTAGAGAGATAAAGAGTGTCATTATATAAAGAGATTATCTAGAGAGATAAAAGGGTCAGTTCTGTAAGAAAACATAACAATCCCTAATTTTCTATGTCTCACAACAGAGAATGAAAATACATGATGGAAAAACTTTTAGAATTTCAAGGAGAAAGGGAAAAATTCATTATTATAGTGGAGACTTCAACACCTTTCTGTCAGCGACTGACAGGTCTAGAAGGATATAGGTAAGGCTACAGCTGGACTAAGCAGTAGCAGTAATCACCTAGATCTAACTGATACGTATGGAATATTTTGTCCAACAGTAGTTGAATAAACATGTTTCTCAAGTTCAACCAGAACATGCACAAAGTCAGAACATGTTCTGGGTCATAAAACACATCCTACCAAATTTCAAAGCCTAGAAGCCATACAAAGTATGCTGTCAGGCCACACTGGAATTAAACTGGATGGAAAGCAATAAGAAAAAGATAGCAGCAAAAATCCCCAGATGTTTAGAGATTAAAGAACATACTTCTAAATAACACATCAAAGAAGGAATCTTGAGAGAAATTTCAAAGTAGTTTGGACTCAAAGGAAATTAAATACAACCTACCAAAATATGCAGGACGGGGGGTGGGGGAGCACTGAAAACATGATTTACAGTAAAATGTAAAACATTGAATGCATTTATTAGAAAAGTAGAAAGATCTTTGGGCATCTGGGTGCTCAGTCGTTTTAGCATGCAACTCTTAGTTTCCACTCAGGTCATGCTATCATGGTCATGAGATCAATCCCCTGTATTGGGTTCCTGCTTGGGATTCTCTCTCTCCCTCTCTCTGCCATGCCCCTGCTCACGTACATGCTTTCTCTCTCTCTCTCTCAAAGTAAGTAAATAAATGTAACAAAATTGAAAAGGAGAAAGACCTTAAATTAGTAGCCTAAACTTCCACCTTAGGAAAATAGGGGAGGAGGTACAGTTGAAGGCTGAAGTAGAAGAAAAGAAATAATAATAATTTAAAAAAATAATAATTAGAACAGATATCAATAAAATAAAAAATAGTAAAATACTGGAGATAATCAATAGAGAAATCAAAAGATGGTTCTTTGAAAATATCAATAAAGGCAATGAACCCCTAACTAGGTTATCCAAGGAAAAAAGTAGGCACAAATGGCTAATATCAAAAATGAAAGAGACATAACCGCTACCAATACCATGAACATCAAGAGGATAATGGAAAATATTATGAATGACTCTATGCCTCTAAATTTCATAACTTATATGAAACAGATCAATTATTTAAAAGATGAACATGATGGGGCACCTGGGTGGCTCAGTCAGTAAATGTTTGACTTCAGCTCAGGTCATAATCTCCTGGCCCATGGGTTTGAGCCCTGTGTCAGGCTCTGTGCTAACATCTCAGAGCCTGGGGCCTGCTTCAGATTCTGCATCCCCCTCCCTTTCTGCCCCTTCCCACCTTCCACTCTACATTTCTCTCTCAGAAATAAATGAAAACCTTTTTGAAAAATATAGAAAACAAATAAAAGGCACACACTACTAAAACCCACATAAGGAAACATAGATTATCTGGATAGGCCTATATTTATTAAGTAAATATAGTCAAGGACGAATACCTTCCCAAAAGAAAGCATCAGGCCCACATGGTTTCACTGAAGAATTCTAGCAAACATTTACAGAAAAAAAATGATGCTAATGTCCTATAATCTCTTCCCGCAAATAAAAACAGAGGGAAAACTTCCTCATTCTAGGAGGCCAGCATTGACAAAACAAGGTAAAGGTATTATAAGAAAGGAAAACTGGAGACCAGAGTCTTGCATTTTCATAGACACAAAATACCCAATACATGTTAGCAAATCAAATCCAACAATGTGTAAAAAGAATTATACATCCATAACCAAGAGGGATTTAGTACCAGTATGGGAGACTGGTTCAATATTCAAAAATCAATTAGTTTAACCCCTCACAACAATAGGCTAAAGAAGAAAGACCGGATAATGATCAGATGGTCTTAGAAACAGATGCAGACAAGGCAATTGTTACCTCCATTCATAATAAATAAAACATTCTCTTGGGGCGCCTGGGTGGCTCAGTCGGTTAAGCGGCCGACTTCAGCTCAGGTCACGATCTCATGGCCCGTGAGTTCGAGCCCCGCGTCGGGCTCTGGGCTGATGGCTCAGAGCCTGGAGCCTGCTTCCGATTCTGTGTCTCCCTCTCTCTCTGCCCCTCCCCCGTTCATGCTCTGTCTCTCTCTGTCTCAAAAATAAATAAAACGTTAAAAAAAAAATTAAAAAAATAAATAAATAAATAAATAAAACATTCTCTCCGCAAACTGTGAGTCCAGGGAGGCTTCATCAACTTGATAAAGGACTTTTATAAAACAAACAAAAACAAATCCCCACCAAAAACCCTGCAACTAGGATCATAAAAGTTTCACCATTTCATGGGGCGCCTGGGTGGCTCAGTCGGTTGAGTGTCCGACTTCAGCTCAGGTCATGGTCTCACAGTTCATGGGTTTGAGCCCTGCATCAGGCTCTGTGCTGACCACTTGCTCAGAGCCTGGAGCCTGCTTCGTATTCTGTCTCCTTCTCTCTCTGCCTCTCTCCCACTCATACTTTGTCTCACTCTTTTTCTCAAAAATAAATAAATATAGACACAAAATTAAAAAAAAAATGTTTCACCATTTCAGTGGGGAAGAATGGGATGCTTTCTAAAATGCTACTGTAGCTGATTATGAAGAGGCCAGGTAGGTGAAGACACCTGTAGTAATAACGGACATAATTATATAATTCTATAAGAACACACCCAGAACAGGCCTGTTCTGTTGAATTGTTCCTGATTCTGCTACAACACTAACTGTTGATCAGTTAATAATTTGTGATTCCATCTTTAGAGGAACTAAGTATTGACAAAAAAAAAAACATCTTGTAACACTGAATGTACATTCAATTGTCAGAGGGACGTCATCCACCAACTTAGAGCTACTCAGAGTAAATAGAGAATTACATGGAGCCAAAGTATTCCCTGCAAATGATATTTTTGTTTTTATATTATATTCTGTTGATTTTTTCCAGCTCTTTTATATTGTTCCTTTTTTTTTTCAAATCCCAATGATTCTACAAATATTAAAGTTTTAGTCATTTGTTTTTGAGGTGAATTTTTTTTCAACGTTTTTTATTTATTTTTGGGACAGAGAGAGACAGACAGAGCATGAACGGGGGAGGGGCAGAGAGAGAGGGAGACACAGAATCGGAAACAGGCTCCAGGCTCCGAGCCATCAGCCCAGAGCCCGACGCGGGGCTCGAACTCACGGACCGCGAGATCGTGACCTGGCTGAAGTCGGATGCTTAACCGACTGCGCCACCCAGGCGCCCCTAGAGGTGAATTTTAAAATCACGGGTATATAGCTAAAACAGGCTGGTTGAAGAGAGTTTCCAGTTTCCATGAATGCAAATTAATAGATTCAATTAAGGGAACAAGCTAGAAAGCTAGATGTTGCTGTACCCCAAGGATAGGCCCCAGCTAGTTGAGAATCAGTGAGAATAAATTAACTTTAGATAGCTCACAAACAGGACCTTCTTAAATTTGGCTTCAGTATACACTCCACATAATAAATGACAAGGAAAGTAAAACAGAACCACAGCAATGACTGCAATCTGTACAGTAGAAAAGACCCTCCAGGAGATAATACATGTGTGTACAAGTTGTACATTTTACAGATTTGAGGGTTACCATTCGCACTATAGTTCATATAAATCATGTCCCCTAGAACTGTGCAGTATACAACTTGTGCAACCAACAGCAACAAACTGAAAACATTCTGATGCTGGTATAGAATAGCAAATATATGAACAAGGAGTACAAAGTACATCTGAAGTTATAAGGTGTATACATTGGATTCATATAAAAGAAAAAATATCTCTAAATTGCACTTCATTAGTACTAAAACTTTTGCTTGGTAAAAGACTCTGTGAAAAGAACAGAAAGGCAATCTATGGACTTGGAGAAAATATTCCCAAATCATATATCCAGCAAAGGTCTTGTGTCCAGAATATCATACATTGAAGTGTGCAAAACGATGCTCCACAACACTAGGCTTCAGGGAAACACATTAAAACTGCCCTGAGATACTGCTATGCACATATTGAAACTGTTTTTTTCAATCTTTACTTATTTTTGAGGGATAAAGAGAGACAGAGTGTGAGCAGGGAGGGGCAGAGAGAGAGGAGATACAGAATCCAAAGCAGGCTCCAGGTTCCGAGTTGTCAGCATAGAGCCAAACATGGGGCTTGAACTCACAAACCGTGAGATCATGACCCGAGCTGAAGTCAGCTACTCAAATTACTGAGCCAACCAGAAGCCCATGAAATATATCTATTTTTTTAAAGACAATACCTAATACTTGCATGTGACCCATAAATCTGACTCCTAGACATTTGCTCTAGAGAACTGTAAACTTATGTTTATAAAACAAAAACAAAAAAACATGCACACAAATGTTTACCGCAACTCTAATCATAACTGACAAAAATGGAAAAACACAAATTTCCTTCAGGAAATGAATGGTTAAACAAACCCTGGTATATCCGTACAGGGAAACACTAAGAAACAGATGTATTGTAAAGGCTTGATGTTGAATGAAAGAAACCAGTCTCATAAAGTTACCTACAATAATGATTCATTTATGTGATATTAAAGTTGGAGATAGATGGTTGCCAGGCCTCAGGGGTGGGGTGACAGTGATTCAACATGGGGGAATTCTGGGAGCTGATGGAATTGTTCTCTTTGCGTCTAATTTTTTTTTGGGGGGGAGACAGAGAGTGAGAGAGGGGGAGGGACAGAAAAAGAGGTAGAGAGGGATAATCCCAAGTAGGCTCGTGCACAGGGGCTCAAACTCAAGAACAGTGAGATCATGACCTTAGCCGAAATCAAGAGTGGGATGCTTACGTGACTAAGCCACCTATGTGCCCCAGGAACAGAACTCTTCTGTATTATCACTAGGGTGACATTTACATGAGTATATACAATCTTTAAAACTCAAAGCACTATGCACCAAAAGAGTTATTTTATATAATATTAATTACACAACAAAAAGCATTTTCAAAAAAATACCACATCTGTCCTCATCTCTCCATTTCCTGCGTCCACACTAATTCCTGTCATGTTCACCTCTCCTGGTCAACTGCAATGACTCCTTACCTGATTTCCTCCCAATTACCTTCTTCAATCTGTCTTTCTAATAAACTTATGAAATATTACTCCTGAATAAAGTGTTATAAGGAAAAAATATTAGCCAGATCTAAATAGTTGCACCTTCCTTAGATCATGCATGTACACCACTCCCTATGGTGTTTCTAACACGAAGACCCAATGTGCAAATACAATAAGCAGCCAAGGGGAGCCTGAGTGGTTCAGTTAGTTGAGTGACCTAATCTTAGTTTCAGTTTATGTCATGATTTCGCCATTTGTGGTTTCAAGCCCCAGGTCACACTCTGCACAGAGCCTGCTTGGAATTTTCTCTTCCCCCTCGCTCATCCCCTCCCCTTCCTCACACACACTGTAAATCAACCACCCACCCACCCACCCAACCAACGAACAAACATTAAAATCAAAATAAGCAGCCCAAATCGTAAGGGTTTGTAGTCTGTTGCACATTTATCCCATAGTTCAAATAAAAGCAAAGAAAACTTGACTATCGTGCTGGAATTATTTTTCTTTCTTATACCCAACTCATTTTGCTCACTTGTGGTTCATTTCTGTGTCTCCTCCTCTAAATGCAGTGCCCACTTCCTCTGGCAGTCCTAGTTGAAGTGAATTTCTAACTGCTTCAACTCAGTACCTTCTTCATTCTGTTGCCTTTGTCATGAAGGCCTGGAACAAAAATCCGTGAAAGAATGAACACCCCAGGCCTGGCATGCCAATACTAACACCTGGCAAACAGCAACAACGTCCCAGAGACAGCAACTAGCAAACAATCCGTTGTCTATTTAGGAAACATGAGCGAGAAGATGGAAGAAAAAGAAGTTCCCAAAGCGAGCCTGAAAAAGAAAACCAAAAACAAAATCCACTGGCGTTAAAAAGTGAAAACAGGTAACACCAAGGGTTATCTCAATGTTATTGCAGGTGTTACTGGATAGACAAGATGAACCTGAAGCAAATGATTTCTAAACAACAAAAACAACAACAACAACAACAACAACAACAGCAGCAGCAGCAGTAGCAGTAGCAACAACAACAACAAAAGAGTCTTCTAAAATATGCATTGGTGTAATTTAGCAGATAATCAGAGCTACAGAAACTAGCTGTATGTTGGAATAATCAGAATACCATAGGTACTCAGAGGAGTCACGCTTATTGCTAATAACTGATGCTCAGGTGGTGTGATCACTGTATCACACAAAACCAAGTAAGGGTGTTAAAAAGGAGGAGGGAACCCACGCAGGGCAGCAGATGCCAGAACACATGGGGTGAATCAAGGGCTCAGTGAAACGGAAGACTTAATCACAGGGTGAACAATTTGCCTGAAAATGCTGCAGATTCAGGCCAGCACACAGGCCTCCAGGCTCCCTGGCAGGAGTCCTGGGAATATCAGGGGCAAAGCAATGAACTTACAGCTACCAATCACTTCCCTGTGGCAAGCACGTTACCTGATAAAGCATCTCAATTGACCCTGTGTACAGAAGAAGGAATTGAGGCTGAAGGAGATGTTATAATTGCTCAAGGTCACAGAACTAAGAAAGTCATGGAAATGGCCATTACCCCAAGCACTCTGACTCCTTAGTGCATTACATGCTGTCTCAAGTATGCAAAACTCAGCTTCAGTAACCCTTTTACCATCTTTTTAAGCAAATTTTTTTCAAAAAGTTTTCATTGTTGTATTTTCATTTTTATTTGTTTCCTTATGTCTTTTAATTTCTTTTCTAATTGTCTGCTTGACTGATTTGTTCTTTAGTAGGATGTTTTTTAACCTGTATGCTTTTAGAGGTTTAGCAGACTCTTTCCTGTAGTTTATTTCAAGTTCAAAACATTGTGACCTGAAAGTGTGCATGGTGTCATCTCAATTCTGTTATATTTACTGAAGGTTTTTTGTGACCCAGTATGTGGTCTCTCTTGGAGAATATTCCACGTGCACTCCAGAAGAAAGTATGCTCTGCTGCTTTGGGATGTAGAGTTCTAAAATATCTGACACGTCCTTCTGGTCCAATGTATCATTCAGGACCATTGTTTCTTTCCTGATTCTGTCTAGATTTTCTGTCCATTGTTGTAAGTTGAGTATTAAAGCCCCCTGCAATTACCATATTCTTATCAATGAGATTGTTAATGTTTGTGATTAAATGTTTTAAATCTTTGTGTGCTTCCGAATTCACTGCATAGTCATTATAATTGTTAGCTCCTCCTGATGGACAGACACAGTAATTATTTAATAATGCCCTTAAACATCTCTTGCTACAAACTTTAATTTAAAGTCAAGTTTGTCTGATATAAGTATGGCTAATACAGTTTCCTCTTGACTCCCAGTAGCATGAAAGGTAGTTCTCCATCCCCCCACTTTCAATAGTAAGGTGTCCTCAGGTCTGAAAGGAGTCTCTTGTAAGACAGCAAATAGATGGGTCTTGTTTTGTATTATCCATTCTGATACCCTATGTCTTTTGGTTGGAGCATTTATTCCACTTCCATGCAGTGTTATTATGGAGAGCTATGGTTCCGAGGCAGTGTGATGTCTGTACTTTTCATGCTTGTACTGGTGTCTGTGGCACTTTGTGATACTTGCGACATTTCCCTCATAGAATCCCTCTTAGGATCTCTTGCAGGGATGGTTTAGCGGTGATGAATTCCTTCAGTTTTGGTTTGTTTGGGAAGACCTTTACCTCTCCTTCGATTCTGAATGGCAGGCTGGCTGGATAAAGGATTCTTGGTTGCATATTTTTCCTATTCATCACATTGAAGATTCCCCTATTCCTTTATGGCTTGTCTGATTTCAGTAGATGGGTCTGCTCCGATCCCAATACTTCTACCTTTGTACGTTAACATCCGCTCATCCCTAGCTGCTTTCAGAATTCTCTCTTCATGCTTGTATTTTGCCAGTTTCACTACTATATGTTGTACAGGAGATCAACTCAAGTTACATCTGAAGGGAGTTCTCTGTGCCCATTTGGTTTCAATGCCATTTTCCTTCCCCAGATTGTGGAAGTTCTCAGCTATGATTTGTTCAAGGTCATCTTCACACCCCTTTTTGCTCTCTTCTGGAAATCCTGTGCTATGGATATTGTTCACTTTGATTGCATCACTTAGTTCTCTAATTCTCCCCTCTCGATTCTCAATTTTTTCTCTATCTTTTTCTCACCTCCTTTCCCCCATGTTTTTATCTTCTAACTCATTTAGCCTCCCCTCTGTCTCTTCAATCCACGCTGTGGCTGCCTCCATTTTAAATTGCACCTCATTTATACCATTTGAATTCATCATGACCACTTTTTATTTCCTTAATCTCTGCAATAATGGATTCCATGCTGTCTTCTATGCCTTTGCCAATCCCAACAATTCATCCTTTGACTGTTATGCTAAATTCTGATATGTAGCTTATATCTGTTTTGATCAAGTCGTTAGATGTCCACTTCTTCCTGGAACTTCTTTTGAGGGGAATGCTTCTTCTGTTTCATTATTTTGGCTAATTTTCTCTCTCTTATGAGGTTTACAAGCTTGTTATTTGCTCTGCGCCTGCAAGAATTGCTATATGAAATGAGGGTCACGCCCTGTGCAGGTTCTAGCCCTGCACGTAGTGTTTCTTGGAGAGTGTTACTTGCTCTCTGTTGTTGTGGCATTGGCTCTTTGAGTTCTCTTCTCGTCATGATGTTTTTGACCCTTCACAAGGTGTGCTTTTATTTGTTCCTTGAAGTAGCCCTGGAAAGGAAAACCAGGAAACCAACACACAGGAAACAGAGACATGGAAGGAAACGTGCAACTAAAAGAAATAAATGGACACACACACGCTCACACACACAGAAAAACAGTCTGAAATCAAAAACGAAACAAAACAAACAAACCAGAAACACCAGCTACAAGTAAAGAACACGGTAGAGGTGTTGCTTTTGGAAGAACACATATAAAGAGGGAAATGACAGGAGTGGGGAAAAGGGAAAAAAAAAAAAAAAATATATATATATATATATATATATATTGACCAGACTGGGAGGCTAAATGGCTTAATGCAGAGAGAGAGAGAAAGGAAAATAAGGAAGGAGGTGTGGGAACAAAAGGAAGATAAGTTTACCCAGGCAGAGAAACTAGATGGCTTGATTATTGCAGAGAGAGAGAAAGGAAAGTATAGAAATATAGGTAGGAAATGTATCAAGGGAATGGATTATAGGTGTCTGCTTAAGCAAACCAATAAGCAGAGTTATCAACCTAAAAGAGGGAAGAGATCGGAAGGGAGAGTATGTCTAAATAACAAGAGTTGTCCCGGAATTAATCCACTCTATGCAGCATCACTGGTCTGGATGATGGACCTGCCTGGTTCCACAGCGCCTACCCTGGTCCATCAGATAAGTAGGTACCCAGCACAGAGGGGCGTGCTTTGGGGTAGGCTGGTCCCACCTCCGCTATGGACCCTCGGACTGATCCCTGAGGCCCCGCCTTGGTGGTGGTGGTGGTGGTGATGGTGGTGGGGAAATGGTGATGTCCAGCCTCTTCTCCATGACCTGGTGTATTCCGTTCCAGTTGTCCTCATTGTGCCCAGGGCACACGCAGGGTGGTCCTTCTTGCTCCGCTGACTCCTTTGGCATAGCGCTTGTCTAGGATTCGCAGACCCGTTCCGTGTGCTCTGGCACTGGGGAAGTGCCTCTCTGTGCTGCTACAAATGTCTTCCTGGCTACCTTTGTGCTGCTGTGCTTCAGGGAGCCCCGCCTTTTCCTGCCTTGGACTGCCCTGCTGACCTCACTGCTGAGCTTGGGCATGGTGGATGCAGGCAGGCATTGTTTTGTCCCACAGCGACGCCCCCAGGGAGGGGGCCGCTTTCTCCTACTGCAGACTGCGCCCTAGACCCAGCCACTGATCCGGGGGGTGGTGGATGCAGGCAGGCTTTGTTCTATTGCACAGCCCTCCAGGGAGGGGCTACTGTCTCCTTCTGTGGACTGTGCCCCTGATCTACCCCTGAAACCAATGCTGGCTCCTCTCCTCCCCAGGTGCGCAAACAGGGAGCCTAGCCCCAGACCCAAGAAAGCCCCATAGTTAGAGATAAGATCCCTCTCAGTCCCAGTCCGAGGTTCTCCTCTTATCCACATACAGCCCTACACTTCTGGAGCCACTCTTTTTCTTACTTTTGTCTCTCCGCAGAAGAGGATCTCTTCCCTCCATTCCTACTTGGCCCAATTTATGTACCTCAGTTCACAATCAGCCACCTGTCATTTCTCAAGTTGTCACATTTCCTTCAGGAGTATTCAGGATGTTTTCCTTGCAGACTTTTGGGGTTCAAAATACTTTGGCTTCAGCACTTTGTTTGAGAGACTTGGGATGTACAGATCCCCCTACTTCTCCACCATGTTGACCCCTCTGCCCCAGAAGGATTTATTTATAAATTGATGGACATCAAATTCTAGATCTTATTTTCTGATTAATGTTATTAGGATTAACCTCAGTACATACTTTTCGTTTTAAGAAAAATTCCCTGTGATTTGAATCCTTTGAAAATGAATTGAAGAGGCAATCCGATAAAATATCACAATCCCATACTGGGACTTCTCTCTCTCCATCTCTCTCTCTCTCTCTCTCTCTCTGTCTCTCTGTCTCTCTCTCTCTCTCTCTCTCTCTCTCTCTCTCTCTCTCTCTCTCTCTTTCTTTGACACACACACACACACACACACACACACACACACAAACACACTTCCCACAGACTGTGAGAATCTCCCTAAGGTGCCGTCCCAACTCCATGGCCAGTACAGAAACTTCACCAGTAATCAGGACTAGACATCCTCACTAAGGTCTGCCCAGAACAAAATGGAAGAAAACAGCCTCTGTCAGTCCCACTCTCCTGCCTGTGCAGTTTCCTCCTTCCTGCCAGGTATCCCTGACGCCCACCACACCTTGCTGTCAAAGCCCATTCTATAACTACCTGACAAACATAGCTAGTGTTTGATTCTACAGCAAAATGCAACAAAGTTTCAAAAGTTCTCAGCCCTCCCAGGCCAATGAGTCAGCAGGAAAACACCAGGCCAAGAATCACACTAGGAGAATTCTCATTCCAGCTGTACCACTTCCTGGCTGAAGATGCACAGTGAAGCTGTCATCCAACAACAGTCTAGCTCCACATCTGTAGGCTTCTAGCCCACCTGCATTGCTACCAGGCTCGGGGACACAACCAATGATTTTGTTTCTTGATCCCCTTCTGGACTGTGTGTTTGCTTTGTTAAAATGTCTACCTCTAGGATAAACTACATTTTGAGATACAAATATGCACAAATATGCAAATTCCCCAAGGGAAAAGACACGTCCAGGAGTCTGTTCTTGCAGTCATCCATGTTCCCAAAGCACTGATTTCTACCGTGTACATAATTAGAGAGAAGAAGCAGGCAGACTCCTGCCCAATGACAATGAAAAAGCAACAGAAGGTGATGGAGAGGCCCCCTGATGTAGTAGCTGGAAGCCCAGAAGTCAAGAATTACCCACAACCACCACGGAGGCAGGGGTATACCTCGAGAACAGAGCCTGGCACACAGAGTCCCTCAGTCAGTTTTCGGTGAGTGGTGAATAAAGCCACAGGTGAACCAATAAACCGACAAGCAAGTGAGCAAAGGCTGACAAGGGAAAATCCACCTGTTCTATGGTGGTATAGAGAAAGTAGGTACTTTTAGCAATGCCAGTAAGAGGGTAAACATTATAGAACAGGCCAATTAGTGAATTCTGTGGGTGGAATGTTTTCTCCTAATTACAATGGGCAGCTTATCCATCCTCCATCTCTTAAGCCTATGCTAAGTGGACACCACATGCTGGGGACAACAAGTTCTGGAGTAAAGGAGTGGAAGTAACAAGTCTCCACCTTTGCTAGCATGCCAGCTTCCATTTACAGACCCTCCATCTGCCCCTGGACCTTTCTTCCTCCCACCCACCCCGATTACTCCCACATAGTATGTCCTTACTGCAATCTTGCAATCCTTGGTTTTGAACCATCCTTCTAATCTTTTTGTTGTTGTTTGTAAGATCTGTAATTTATCTATTTAAAATCCTGGGAATTTTAAACAACTATACAGCTGCACGGCTCATGCTAGGTATTTAAACCTTGACATATTTTAGCTTTCTGTTTTTCATTATTTAATATATTTTTTTAGAATTATCTTTTGCTACAATCACATAACTATTAACTTGGGTAATGGACATCCAAGTTTCCAGCTTATCTGTTTTTGTATCAGTGATTAAAATCAATCCCTATGTCATTGCCTTTTTAATTAACCATGGCTATGTTTTAGTTCTTTTATCACTGCAATACTAAATTCTCTGTTGTCTTGTATGCCTTTTTTCAAGCCCAGTGATTAATCTTATGACAATTATTCTAAATTCTTGCTGTTATACTGCTTTTATCTATGTTGATCAATTCTTTAATGGTCACTTCTCCTGGAATTTCGTCTGAGGGGAATTCTTCTGTTTCATCATTGTGGATAGTTTTCTATTCCTTATGTGTTTTAACGTTTTTGTTGTTGTTGTTGTTGTTGTTGTTGTGTTGCTTTGTTTTGTTTTGTTTTATGTGCTCTGCACCTGAGAGCACTCCTACTTTAAAGTGGGCTCATCCCCTCTCCATGGCCTGGCCTTTCTGGAGGTGTGTTTTGGAAAGTGTTACTTGCTTTGCATTGCTATGACTTTTGTTGTTTGATTTCTCGTCTCAGAATGATTTTTGAAAATCCCACGAGGTGTGCTTTGATTTGTTCCTTGAAGTACCAAATGAAGTAATTGGAGGTTTGCACTATCTTGACAGGGGTTAAAACACCTTAAGTTGCCATGGATGGATGCTCTTGCCCTTCCCAACAATGGGGGTTTCTCCTGGTAGTGAGATCCTGGAGATGTGATGGCGCCAAAGCCCGGGCTCCACACAGATGACTCCTCCGAAACGCTCTGGGCACCTGCGCTTATGAAAGCCACTCATTTTCTGATTTCCCAGAGGTTACCTTGGGCAATATTGTGGATTTTTTAAATTACATGGCCCCATCAATTTCTTCTACCAGCCAGATATTAGATTGTAGGCAAATGATACCTCAGAGTTTGCTTTTCCAATTTGTAAAGTGCAAGTATACTGCCTATGTTCAGGATAGTTGTGAGATTATTGGTAATGCTGTAAAACTTGTGGGAAAAATCCTGGCACATTACACTCAATAAACACTGTATTGTGTTTTGATTTCCTCATAGTTGTCACTACATCCATGCAACCTGTATCTCCAGGGTGGGGTCTTTTGTAGGTCAAAATGTAAGCTACACCATAGAAGCTATCAATGAGGCAAACTGTTTTTCCTAATCTTGAGGAGGTGACCCTTCCCTTTTTTGTATATGAATACTAAATTTGGTGGTAGAGATTATTGAAGACTTGAATGTATATTGCAGTCAAGCACACCGGGAGATAGTTAAAAGTCCCCTATTTCAGGCACTGTGGATATACATATTGAGCACCTTAGGTGTCAGGTGCTATTAGGTTCAAGTACACAGTGATAATCAAACATGCACGCTCCATATATTCAGGATGTTTCAAAACGTAGCTACAAAAGGTACATGTGTAGTTTCAACTTGTGGCAAATGCTGTTAAATAAAAGACTAAATGTTATGAGAAGGAATGACACAGCGGACAGAATGTCAATTAGAGGATTGGCCCACAAAGGTTTCTTGGGGAGAAAAGTCCTTTATTCAAACGTGGACCCGTAGCAAGAACGGTAAGGAAACTAGCGAACACAAAATGCATTCTAAGCGGAACCTACGTGGGTCTAATTTGAGAAACCAGGAGAAGAGATGGTCCCAATCACCTAATGAAAGGAGAATGAGGAAAGATGGCATTAGAGGGGTGACAAGGCAGGACTGCCAACGTCTGGTGGTCACGTTACAGATTCTATGTGTCATTTTGAGTACAGTGGAGATTAGAGGGTTGTTTTAAGCAGAGGAATGAACTGCTCAGATTCAGGATTTTTGGATTGCATTCCTGATGCAGTGAAAAGAATGAACTGGGATTTTGGTTGGAAGGGAAAGGCAGCATGGGGCTAAGAACAAAATGGAGAGTAGGCAGAAGGTGGTGACAAACTAGCTGGCTTGGCATACGTCGGAGGTGGAGTTGAAAACCCCTGCTGCTGAATGGATCACATGAAAGACGTTGAGGAGGGGACGACTGACAGTGAGTCTCTTTCCCCTTGAGCAACTGAAGACAATGTCCCATTAACAGAGAGACACAAGAGGGGTCTTAGGTTGGTCATGGATTTCAATTGCTTATTGATTGGGTATTAATTCACATACTTACAGAAGTTTGCTTAGAATTTTAACTTTTCGTTGTTTTGTGTCTACCAAATTGCTTTGTTATTACCATCTTGAGGTTCTAACTGATGGTCTCCAATTCTTCACTGTCAACAAGACCTTCTTACATAAGATTATGGAATTGATGGGTGATGTAGGTACCTCATCTTCTACCCAGTCTTGGTCATCGTCACAAATACTTAATGGCCAGTGTTGTAGAAGAACCTCAAACTCCAACAGGGTTGTTCTCACTGTTCTTGGAATGCCTGCCCCTCCTTTTTTCCCACACAGTTGCTTTTGTCTCCTTTGTCCTTCTCCTTTCTGCCTGCCAGCCAAAAATTTGGTCATCCTTTAAGATTCTTTGTGCTATGCCTCTGAGATGCCTTTACTGATCAACTCAGCTCAGTGGACTTCTCCTGATACATGAAACTTGACCTTGAAGTCTTACTGTGCTTTGTATGGTGTTTGGGTTTTTCCTACCCTCTAATATTGTAAGTTTCTTGAAGGCAAAGATGAGGTCTTCCATGCTTCCAGAAACTTTTATAAACACTCAAACATGGTCAAAGTTTAGAAATCATTCTTGGTGAAGTGGTGGAGTCAACATCATATCAGGTGGGAGGGGAGTCTGCTAAAGGAATTTTTGGATTCAAGCGCAACCTTGAAACAACGTTTACATCACAAACTAAAGGCAATTCCCTAACTTCACAAAAATAATAAGTTACTGCACATATCTTCACGTTTCACAAAAGAGTTATACCATGACCTCTGTTTTCTCCTACCTCTCAATGCATATTGGAGACTGAACTTGAAGAATGTGCTTTCAGAGTTTTGTGATACCTCAATGTTAACTGTTGCAGTACTTTCTAGAGTCACATTGTTTGTTTTTCGCTTTCATTCTCTGACATATATTCATCAAGACAGATTCTGGGCATGAATCCAAAAAGCAGTTTCAGAAAACTAGAAAATTAAACAGCACCAACTAAATTTTCAGTTGTAACAGTTACTACTAAGGAGATCTCATTTAATTCTGTCTTTATCTGGACCATGGAAAATTAACTCTTGCCTTTTCCAGTCTCAGTATTTATGGAGCTGGGATACCAAACTAGGGCATGTCTAGATATTTGATACCCTAATCTCCCACTCAAGTGTGCCGTATCATGGAACACATATTTTTCAAACATGTCTAAAGACGTTTCCTTTGAGAATTTGGGGAAATTTCAACATATTATGGAAGCCATGCAGAGTCTCTTAAAGCCTATAGGTAGTCTTTTTGTGTAGGAGCTTTATGAAAAAGAGGAAGAAGAAGAAGAAGAAGAAGAAGAAGAAGAAGAAGAAGAAGAAGAAGAAGAAGAAGAAGAAGAAGAAGAAGAAGGAGGAGAAGAAGAAGAGGAGGGAGGGGGAGGGGAAGGGGGAGGGGGAGGGGGAGGAAAGTGATGTCAATATGGCCGCAAAATAATTTTTGCATTGCATTTTATTGTCCAGAAAGAGGAACCCATTGAGAATTCCTTAAACTGGATTCATCTCCTCCTTTTGTCTGGGGATTTCAACATCTACCCTCGTGGTTCTTAACCCAAGCTCAAATTAGAATGATCTGTGGAACTGACATCCAGACATCAGGGTGATTCTGATGTACAGCCAGGGTTTAAGGCTAAGGCAGCTAACTAAACATTAACGCGCTGTAGTAGATACGCTTCATGCTGAGCACAGTAAAAGGGAAATGTTCATAGCAGCCTTCCGTATAATAAGTACAGTATGGAAACATACATTATAAACGTGAATCAACAGTAGAAGAGATAAGCAAATTGTTAAATAATCATGTAAGAGAATACAATATGGAAGTACCAATCCCTGAGTTACACCTATGCAAAACAACATCGATGAGCGTTATAATGTTGAACGGAAGAAGCCAGATCTAAAGAAATGCATATTATTCCATTATATTTTTATAAAATTCAAACATGGACTAATTTAATCTCTGTTGCTCAGAGTCAGGATATCAATTACGTTGGGGAAGGGATATGGAGCAGGAATGGGGAGTGATCGCAGGGAGAGAATTCATGGTGCTGGTAATGTTCTCCTTTTGGAGTTTCATGGAAGTTAGAGGCCTAAGGTTATACAATATAAAATTATGTATTTCCTTTACATTTTCAGTACGTCCTCAAACCTATATGCTGAACTATTTGCAGAAGTTCATCTGTATTAAAAGCAATAGAATCCTTTGAAATGAGCTCTTTGGCCAAAAAAATAGTAACAAAAGTTGACAGTGGGATGGATCATTATGCGTCATGATTTGCTACTAGCTCTTGTTTTGTTTGTTTCTTTGCCTGTCTGTTTGTTGGCTTGCTTGCTTGTTTGTTCGTGTTTAATATGATGTGGTCCTGGAGCAGACCCACTGAAGATGATATTTTGGAAGTTAATATATTAATTAGAGTAAGTGGATTGATGAATCTGTTCCCTAAAGTCTTTCCTAAAGCCAATAGCATATGGCGTAAAGCCAATTATATGATTTTCAAACAAATGTAATTTCTTATAAACTCACAGTTTTTATGGACTCCTGTGTGGCTCAAGTAGTCAAGCATCTGACTTCAGGTCAGGTCATGATCTCACACTCTATCAGTTTGAGCCCGGAATCGGATTTGGATTTTGGATTCTCTCTCTCTCTCTCTCTCTCTCTCTCTCTCTCTCTCTGGCGCGGCTTTTACTCTTTCTCTCTCTCTTAAAAATAGATCAACATTAAAAAAATTAAAACAATGAAAAAAATAATAATGTTGATTTTGAGACAGAGAGAGCACAAACAGAGAAGTGGCAAACAGAGGGGACAGATGATCCAAAGTGAGTTTTATGCTGATATCACTGAGTCTGGTGTGGTGCTTGTATTCACAAATTGTGAGATCATGACCTGAGCAGAAGTTGGACACTCAGCTGACTCAGCTACCCAGGTATCCCTAGACTCCCATTGTAAGCTAGACCTTAGCAATGTTAACACTGGACTATTTGAAAATATCCTTGATATGTTGAATGTACCTAGTAAATTTATGAAATTGAAACACTTTATTATTTAAATGATACTAGACTGAATCATTTATTTGAAACGTTATTTTATGATTATGGTAGTCTTAAAGTTTATGGCAGAAAAGTTAGAAAATTAAAAATAAAAAGGAAAGAAAAATGGTCATAAGTCAAACACCTGGAGATAAGCATATCTAAACACCTTTTTTTATGTTTACGTATTTTTGGCAGAGAGAACGAATGAGAGAGAGATGAGCAAGAGTGAGCGATGGGAGGAGAGAGAGAGAGATAGAATCATAAGCAGGCTCCACGCTGTCAGTGCAGAGCCTAATATGCAGCTTGGTCCCACACACTGTGGAATCATAACTGAGCTGGAATCTAGAGCCAGATGCTTAACCGACTGAGCCATTCAGGTGCCCCTGGAGGTAAGCACCTCTAACACTGTGGTATAATCGCCAGGGAAGAGGTATATGTACATGCATTAACCAAAATTAGCTATGTAGCTGTGAATCCCATTTCCGGTCATCTAGTGATATGAGCATTTCGCTAGGTCATAAATGCTCTGCAGGGCTATGAATTTTAAAGACCACATAGCATGCCATAAGCTATTTAAACACTGCTATTGATCATTGAGGGTGTTCCATTTTCTTGCTTCAATTAGTTGCTACAAGTAGAATTAGCTTTTCATGGTCTAGACACAGTTTAGTAAATGTCAATTAAAAAATAAAAAGAACTGCAGCGGGTAATGTGAAGAGGAGGAACAGGTATGACCAGATTTGGCTTCACCTTGTCTATTGCTGGCAGTCTTTACATCCTTCTCTCCCTCATCCTCTTTTTCTCCTCCTTGACCTACAACCTCCACCTCTTTATTCCTCCTTCTTCTCATCCTCGTTTCTCTGTCTATACTGGCCTCCTTGCTTCCCATCAGTACACACGTTCACACTCCTGCCTTGGGGAATTCATGCGTCCTTCTGCCTAGATCACCTTCCTGTCAGCAGGTAGTTCTCTCATTTCCTTGAGGTATTTATTCAACTGACACCTTTTTCAGCAGGACCCTCTATGTCTAGTATTTCACCCTGTCTACTATTTCACACCCCTCCCCCCAATTCTTATAGCCTCTCCAAGATGTATTTCCTTTTTTTCCCCCACTCATTATTCTCTACCATAGTTTCTATTTCCATTATCTTTGTCAGTCCCCCCACTGAACTATTAAGCACCAAGATCACAGTGATCCTTGCTCCTTTTGTTCACTAGTGGATCCTCAGGGTGTAGACTGTGTTGTCTCACTCTAAATCCTCCAAAAGTTTTTATTGAATGATTCAATGAATCAACATCACTCCTTCTTTCTTATGAAAGTTTTATAATTTTGTACTTTACACTTACATCTATGATTCATGTGAGTGAATTTTTGTATAAGTTATGAATTTAGGTCAAGGCTTCTCTTAATTAATTAATCAATGAACCAACTACTTAAACAATTAATTACTTAGTTCATTGATTACTATTGCATACGAACACTTAATTGTTCCAGTAACACTTGATGAAAGACTATATCCCTTTTTCTGTTAGGTTGGCTATATGTCATTATCAGAAGTTGGGTGAGGATGCTTGTGTATGGGGTCAGTTTCTGGATTCTCTGTTCTATCTCTTGACCTGTGTCTCCATCTTTCTTCAATATCACACTGCGTTGATTACGGGAGGTTTATATTGAGTCTTAAAATTGTGCAATATGAGTTCTCCAACTTGGTTATTTTTCAGAGCTATTTGGCTGTTCTAGTTCCTTTGTCTTTTCACACACATTTTAGAATCAGCTTGCTGATATCCACAAAACAATCCTGGGATTTCGACTGGGATTATGTTGAATCTCTAGATCAAGTTGATAATTGACATCTTACTAGCGAGGCTTCTATGGATAGATATGGCGTATCTCTCCATTTATTTATATCTTCCTTGATTGATCCAATCAGCCTTCTGTGGCTTTTAGCATACAGATCCTCTGCATGGCTGTTAGATTTAAATGTAAGTATTTCAATGTTTGGTGTGATATTAAATGGTTCTTTAAAAGCATTTCAGGGGCGCCTGGGTGGCTCAGTCGGTTAGGCGGCCGACTTCGGCTCAGGTCACAATCTCGCGGTCCGTGAGTTTGAGCCCCGCGTCGGGCTCTGTGCTGACAGCTCAGAGCCTGGAGCCTGTTTCAGATTCTGTGTCTCCCTCTCTCTCTGCCCCTCCCCTGTTCATGCTCTGTCTCTCTCTGTCTCAAAAATGAATAAATGTTAAAAAAAAAAAATTTAAAAAAAAATTTAAAAAAAGCATTTCATATTCTAATTGTTCATTGCTTACGTATAAAAATAAAACTGAGTTGTATATATTGACCGTGTATTCTGGAGCTTATTTAATTATGTTTGAGTTCTAGAAAACTGATGTATACCCTTTAGAATTTGTTTCATGTTGATAACCCCATGATTTAAGAGTTGCGGCAGTTTTTAGGGCTCCTTGATGGCTCCATCATTTGACTACCAGACTGCTGGGTTCAGCAGCTCAGGTCATGGTCCCATGGTCAGAGGATTGAGCCCCGTGTGGGGCTCTGTGCTAAGCATGGAGCCTGCTTAAGCTTCTCTCTCTGCCTTTCTCTCTGTCTCTTTCTCTCCCCGTCTCTGCTCATTCTCGCTTTCCAAAATACAAATTGAAAAATAAATAAATAAAAGAATCGAGATAATTTTTATGTTTACATTTTCCAATCTGAAGGCCTTTTCTATGCCTTTTTCTGTACATGCCACGCTTGTAATCAGGGGAGGTACTGGTGTGTATGTCGATTTGTACACAGAACTGGCAGATTCCTTGCTTTTATTGTCTCCTTCCTTGGATTTCTCCCAAACTTTCCCCAATCAAAATAGGATTCAGAGGGACCCTATTCTAGTTTTGTTTCAAGATGGCTGTGTAGGAAGGCCTTGAACTCAACTCCTCCAAGGTGAAAGAAGATTTTAACTACCTCCATATTGACCTTAAACTTTCCAATTGATTAACTTTTTCTTTCCAGCTTGTCTCCTTCTTTATGATTCTTTATTTTTGAGACAGAGGGAGACAGAGTGCAAGGGGGGGACGGGCAGGGATAGCAGGGGACATAGAATCTGAAACAGGCTCCAGGCTCTGAGCTGTCAGCACAGAGCCCAATGCGGGGCATGAACCCATGAACCATGAGATCATGACCTGAAAGGAAGTAGGATACTTAATCAGCCGAGCCACCCAGGCGCCCCCTCCGTACCCTCAGCTTATCTCTTAATTCAGGATCCTGAAAGCAAAGTATCACCTGATGGGAACTGAATCTACCGCTCTAGCAATAAGGACTGCCTGAGCCAATAAGTCTGCACTCTCAAGCCCAAGACAATGACCAACCTGACCTTAGTGACCACCAGTGTATACCTACATATTTTTGTCCCACATTTTCCTTTCATAAACATGGAAGTATTTTCAGCACTTTAGAGAGAGTCTTTGATGTGAGTCTGCTGCATTTCTGGTGTCGGCCTCTGAATAAATTTCCCATTTGTTTCACCTCCACTAGTTCCTTTGAATTGCGATCTTGTCAGTAATGGGTAGCCAAACCTCACCTTTTTTGGGTCCCCTGGAGCTAGGGGCTCTTGTTCCTGAACTCCCTGAATACGTTTCTGGTGAACCAGCCAGAAGGTGTACTTCCAATTTGTCCAGCTCCCTGGGGATTGCACCCATTGATATAACAATTCCTCCTGAGGAGCTGAGGACTGACTGCACAGATTGTGCCTAACAAAACATAGAAAATTGAAAGACCGAAAAGAAAGAAAACAGCAAGATAGAGAGACAGTAACAAAGGTAACACTCACCCCTAATGTTGCCAAGGGCAGTTGGGGAAGGACCAGGAACAGACTCCTCTGTCTTTGGGCAGAAAAAAGAAAGAAAAAAAAAAGAAAAACACAACCCTGCAGTTTGAAAAGAGCAACTGTCATATAAAAGAGAGCATTAGAACGCTGTCAATGACAGAGGAGCCACAGGAGTTCTCTCTGGGTCATAGAGATGGGAGAAGGCAGGGTTACATTTTACATCCACATTTTTTAATGTTTACTTATTTTTGAGAAGCAGAGAATACAAGCAGAGCAGGGGCAGAAAGAGGGGTAGAGAAGATTCAGGAAAAGCTCTACACTGACACCATCAAGCCCAAAGTGGTTCTCAAATTCATGAACTGTGAAATCATGACCTGAGCTGAAGTCGGATACTCCATCCACTGAGCCACCCAGCTGCCCCACATTCTCCCTCCACCTTAAAAGCATAGACCACAGCAGGGTCCAGTTGCTGTAGCTGGCCTCCTGCCTCAGTAAGTTCCAGGCCCACAATATACACCAGCCCCAATTGCACTGGACACACACACACCCATGACATGCTTTCCCCCCTTAAACAATGCACTTTAAAGAGGAACTAGCATATAAAAAGAGCCATTCCTGGACTGCAACCCACCTCAGCTCCCACGGCCCCTTCAGGGCACCCTCTCAGTGGAAAGTCCTGGTACACCCTAGTTTATATCCACTTCAGCTTCAACTATATTGGCAAGGTATCCTCTGCATGTACAGCTCCAGGTGCCTTCAGCTTGTACCCACTTTAGCTTCACCTATCTTGCCCAGGAACCGTCTGCATAGAGAGATCAAGGACAACCTGACCCCCAGACTGCTTATGTTCTAGCCACCCTGTACAGGGCACCTATACACAGCACCCCAGCATGCCTCAACGTGCAATCATTTCAGCTTCAGCTGTCCTGCCAGGGTACCCTCAATACACAGAATCCTGGGACACCCCAGTCTGCGTTCACTTCAGCTTTAACTATCCTGACGAGGCGCCTGCTATGTAGAAAGCCCCAGGATCCCCAGTCCATGGAAGCCACGGCTTCCGCCAGCCAGCCAATGTCACCAACTAGCACACAGAGTCTACCCAGGGGGACAATCATATATAAGACAATTCCTTCAAGTGTAGGAGGAGTAGCTGCTCTGCCTCATCTATAGAGACAAATGCAGAAAGGTAAGCAAAATGGAGAGACAGGGAAATATGCTCCAAAAGAAAGAACAATAAAAAACCCAGAAAAGAGCTGAAACAGAGGTAAGCATTGTGCCTCAATTAAATAAAGAATATAAATTAATGATGGTCAAGATGCTTGCCGGGCTGCAGAGAAAAGGGAAGAAATAAGTGAGACCCTTAATTAAGAGATAGCAAACACACACAAAATCAGAGTTCAAGAAGATAATAGCTGAAAAGTAAAAAAAAAAAAAACAAAACAAAACAAAAAAAAAAACAAAACACTAGAGGGAATCACCTGTAGAAGATGGCATGTGGAAGGACATATCAGTGATATGGAAGACAGATAAGGGAAAGCACCCCAAATAAACAGCAGTTGTTCTGTAAGGCCCGATAACTTATTATTCCACATTTAGAAGAGCAAAGGTAGAAATGGTGAACTTTACATGTGTTACTATGGCTATCACGTAATATTATTTGATATCCACGAATTTTAAGCAAATATACAACTTAGGAAAACAACTTTAGGTTTCTAAGTTTCCCTTTTGCTCTTAAAAAAATATTTTGTGCCTGATATTTTTAGTTTCCCCGAAATGAGCTGCTGATACTGGCCATAGATAAAACCATGAAAATCCAATGTATATGCAGTCACTGCCCTGTGAAATCAAGTAAAAAGCAGAAGATTGTTTTATGTTTCCTGTCTTAAATTATTTATTGTTATAAGGGTTTTCTGTTTTGGGGAGCCTGGGTGGCTCAGTGGTTGAGTGTCCGACTTTGGCTCAGTTCATGATCATATGATCTGTGAATTCGAGCCCCATGTCAGGCTCTGTTTGACAGCTCAGAGCATGAAGCCTACCTCAGATTCTCCTCCCTCTCTCTCTGTCTCTCTCTCTCTCTCTCTCTCTGCCCCTTCCCTCCTCATGCTGTGTCTCTGTCTCTCTGTGCAAAATGAATAAACATTAAAAACATTTTAAGAGAGTTTTATGCGTATTTATGTTTGAAATATAGAAAGATAGAAGGAGGGAGAGAGAGAGTAAGAGAGCATAAGGTCGGATGGTGCAGAGAGACGTGGATACACAGAATTCCAAGCAGGATTCAAACTCTGAGCTGCAGCACAGACCCTGATGCTGATCTAGAACTCATGAACCATAAGATCACAACCTGAGCTGAAGTTAGATGCTTAACTGACCCAGCCAAACTTGCACCTAGTTTCTTTCTTTCTTTTTTAAATGTTTATTTATTTATTTATTTATTTTTAAAATTAATTTTTGGAGTGTGTGTGTGTGCGTGTGCGTCTCCATCTGTGTGTGTGTGTGTGTGTGTGTGTGTGTGTGAGAGAGAGAGAGAGAGAGAGAGAGAGAGAGAGAGAGAGAGAGAGAGAGGAGAAAGAGAGGGGAGAGAGAGAGAGAGAGAGAGAGATATGGAGGGAGACATGGAGAGAGAAAGAGAGAGAGACAGGGGAGAGAGTCAGAATGAATGGGGGAAGGGCAGAAGAGCAGGAAATACATAATCTAAAGTAAGGTCCAGACTTTGACCTGTCAGCAAGGGTCAGATATGGGGCTTGAACTCATGGACCATGAGATCATGATTTGAGCTGAAGGTGAAAGCTTAACCATCCAGGAAGCATCCTCAAATAAGTGTATTTATCTATCTGCTTTCAAACAAGCCAAATTAACAGAGAGATGGCAATCTAATCTTCACACATATGTGTGATGAATAAATTTGTCCATCAGAATGTTTTGAACTAATCACCACCATATCAAAGTTTGAATGGATTTTCACATTATCTGGTTTACTTTCTTAAAATGTTGTCACTTTGCCCTTGTTTAGCTCTCAATCAATAAAAGTAAATAGATTATTTTCTCATCTGATCAATTATCTTTATAGCAACCCTCCACTAGATTCTTCCTATGGAACCATTATTTTGTCCTGCGACCTTTTTTTTTTTTTTTTTTTTGCCATCTGGCCTTATTTGAGTTTTTCTCTACATTTCTAGCATTGGCAAAACTGAGTATCTTGTCTTTGATGCCATGCTTCCAACCATGCTGATGAAATCTTTCACATCATATTACCTCAAGTTCATGGAGATTAGACAAGTTTCATGGCTCCTCCAAGGTTTGTTTGTGGCTTTGAATGGTACAGTACTGGGGAGAATTAGATTAGTCTTACAAAATTTGTTTCCCCAAAGCTGCACTAGCACATACTGATAGTACATATTAGAGTCAAAGTCCATATAAATTGGTTACTGAGTGTTACTTAACGTGAAGTTTACATACAAGCCAGAGAAAACAAAAAACAAAAAACAAAAAACTCTGGTATTGGGCTCGTGGGTGGCTCAGTTGGTTAGGCCTCCAACTTTTGATTTTGGATCAGGTCATGAGATCATGGTTTCATGAGTTCAAGACCTGCATCAGGCTCTGTGCTCACAGCATAGCGGCTGCTTGGGATTCTCTCTTTCTCTTCCCTCTCTGCCTTTTCCACACACACGCTGTCTGTGTCTCTCTAAAAGGAAATAAAAGTCTTCTAAAAAAAAACACAAAAAACTTCTGGTCTCATTAATTTATAAGTGACAGGGAAATTGTCAAATGTTGTTTTACAGAGAAAACACAATTCCAGTATACTCTTTATACCGTGCTTAAAACTGTTTATTTTGAATTAATTATTGAACACAAAGTGTTCCTTGCTCTTGAATAAAATCAGTGTTCTGTCTTAGAAGGATACTGTGTGAACAGTACAAAAGAGGCAGGGAGTGAAGACCAATGCAAGCTTGAAACAAATGATGAACGTGGGTAACACCACTGATGTGACTGGCCATATAATTTTATTTATGTTTGCTTGATTTGGGTGTTGTGATTCTTAGTTATTAGGCAATAATAGAGACACTCCTACTGAAATGAGCCCAGCTGGAAATAAGGAATCACCCCAACTCACCTGTCACACGTTGGTAGCCATCTGTGCATCTGGCAATCTGTGGAAAATCCATATCTGCTAATTGAATGAGAAACACGTAATTTAAATCCTTTATCTTACATCGGACCACCATCTCCCTATTCCTGCCTTGGTACCTGCAAGAAGATTCTCTTTCATCTTCCCCTGGAGCATCGTCTACCAAATCTTGCTGGGAATATTTATCTTTCCATCTCCCTGGGAGCCCGATCTCCATCATCTTGCCTAGGAAGGACACCTTGGGACATCCTTCCAGAAAGCATCTTCTCCAGCATTTTGCCTAGGAATGCAACTCCCTAATCCTTCCTGGAATAGTGGTCCCCTACATCTTTCCTGGGACCTAAATTTCTGTCATCCTGCCTGGGAGTGCCAACTCCATCATTCAGAGAGGAAGCAAGGCCTCCCTCATTCTGCTCTCAGCCACTGTTTCTCTCATTCTGCCTGGTAGCACAGTATCCATCACTCACGTTGAATGGCCTTGAAGGCCATTTCCACCATTTTTCCTGGGAGCACCATTGTGGTTGTCATGTTTGCTGGCACTGTCTACGTCATCATCCTGGGAGCACTGTATCCTTCATCCTGCATGAATGTGAGGTATCCCTGATCCTCCTGGGAGGACAGTCTCCTTCATTCTGCTTTCCAGTGTGATCTCTGTCATACTTCCTGGGAGTACAACCTATGATATCTTCTATAGGGGATGAAGTCTCGCATACAGCCTGGTAGCCTGATTTCTTTCATCCTAATTGGGAGCTTCCTGTCCCTAGTCTTTTTTTTGGAATGTGATTTTGTTGTTTTACCTTGGGGTGTCATCTCTGTCACCATGCCTGCAGCTATGGTCTCTGTCTTTCATGTTGGAAGCGCCATGTACATCATAATGGTGGGACGCATGGTATCTTCAACCTGCCTGAGATCACGTTATCCACCATTGCCTGGGGATATGAACTACCTCATCCTGCCTGAAATCACCATTTTGTCATCCTGTGTAGGAGTGCAAAATCTCTTATCCTGTGTGGCGGTGCATTCTCCATCATTCTTTCTGTGAGCTCATCCTTACTATCCTACCTGAGAGCATGGAATCATTCATCGTACCTAAAAGCGCCTTGCCCTTCATTTTACTTTGCAGTGTGATTTCCTTCAATTTTCCTGGGAGCACCATCTACCTTAGCCAGCCTCTGATCATGATCCACATCATTCTCCCCTGGATTGCTCTCTCTGCTGTATTGCCTCTGAGTGCTGTACCCTTCCTTCATCCTATCTAGGAGCACAATCTCCTTAAACCTGCCTGGGAAGTCAGTCGCTGACATCGTGCCTGGGAGTGCCTTCTATGTCATATTTGCTGGTATCATGTTCTCCACCATCCCGGCTTGGGATACAGTCTCCATCATCTTTCCATGGAGCACCATGTCTATACTCTGGTCTGGCAGCACAATATGTGACATCCTGCCTGCCTAGGAGTCCTGTATCCATCCTCCTGCCTCGAAGGGTCCTCTCCTTCATGATGCCTGGGAATGCAATCCCATAATCCTTCTTACAAGCACGATCTCTGTAATTCTGTCTGAAGGAATACCTCCAATTTATTATCTTGGAGAGCATTCTTGGTCGTCCTGAATGGGATCATTGTCTCCTTGATCCTTTTGGGAACAGATCTCCATCATCTTGCCTTGGAGCTCCCTCTTTCTAATCGTACCTAGTAGCATGTTCTCCTCATTCCCACCCTGGAGCACAGTCTACAATTCCTACCTGAAAGTGCCATCTCCTTAATACTGGCCGAGAGCAAGAAACCATCGTTATGCCTAGAAAGGCTGCCTCTGTCATCCTGCCAGGGAACAGACTCCACCAGCCTGCCTAGGAGCAGTTCTACCTCATTCTGCCTGAGATAGCAATGCCAGTCATAATTAAGAGCTCCAAATGCATCATCCTATCTGAAAGCAAGTTCTGAGACATACTGTCTGGAACACAATCCTTATCATCCTGCCCAGGAGCTCCATTTCAGTCGTCCTACCTGGTAACACAATACCTTTCATCTTGCCTCAAAGCGCCCTATGGTCGTTTACACTGCTAGAGCAATCATCCTCATACTGCCTGGGAGATCTGCCTCCATCATCCTGTCTGGGTGCCAGGGAGAAGGATGTGTTTCATCCTGACCTGGAGTTCTGTCTATGGTTCCTGCCTGGGAGTTCTTTTGTCATCCTTCCTTGGAGGTTTATCCCCACATCTTGCCTAGGAAGGTCATCTCTGACATCCTGCCAGGGAGCACATCTGTCTCATTCTGCCTTGGTTGAATTTAGGATAATCTCTTTCTTCTTGCCCTGGGACATTTTCTTACAGCCCAGCCTGGAGCACGTATCCCTCACCCTTCCTGGGAGTGTGATCTCCATCATCTTGCCTCAGAATGCCAACTCTGTCATCCTTCCAGCGAACATTTCTGCCAACATCTTCCTTGGGAGCCTGTCTCCCTCATCGTGCCTGGAAGAAGAGTCGCCTCCATCTTTCCTGGGACCTCCAACTCTGTCATCCTGTCCAGGAGCGCCAAATATGTCATGCTGGCAGGAAGCTGAATCTCATTTGGAGCACCGTTTCTATCATCTTACCTTGTAGTGCAATATACTCATCCTGCTTGGAAGTCCTTATATGCCTTTTTGCCTGACAGCACCATATCCATCAATCTTCCTGGTTGTGTGGCCACGAATGAGGGTAGTCACCTTCATCCTGTTTTTCGGCATGCACTCTGTCTCCCTTCCTGGGAGCAAAATGTACATCATCCTATTTATAGGACCATCTCCAACTTCCAGCCTGGGAGCCTCTTTTCAGTCATCCAACCTGAGAGCATGATTTCCTTTATCCCATTTTGGAGTGCCCTCTCCATCGTCTTTTTTTTTTTTTTTTTTTTTTTTGGCGGGGAAGAGGTACATGATTGTTTTGTTTTACCTGGGAGTGCCATCTCCACTAGCCTGCATGGGGCACGATCTCCATTCTTCAGGGTGGAAATGCCATTCTGTCATTGTGACAGGGTGTTTGGTCTCTGCATCCTGCCAGGGAACAGGATATTCACCAACAACTTGGGACACAAACTTCACCATCCTTCCTGAAAGCGCCCTTTTGCTAGCATGCATAGTAGAGCAATATCCCTTATCCTGTGTAGGAGCACCTTGTCCATCATCCTTTTTGTGAGTGTCATCCCCATAATCCTGCCTACAGAAGCATATCCTTCATCCTACCTGAGAGAGCAGTGTCCTCATGATCCTGAGAGTGTGATTTCCTTCCAACTGCCTGGGAGTGCCTTCTACCTTTTCCTGCCTCAGAGCCCAATCTCTGTCATGCTCCCTTGGTGCACCATGTCCTTTATCTTGCCTGGTCATATGATCTCCTTCAACCTGCCTTGGTCTCAGTCATCAACATCCTGCCTAGGAGCACCCTTTAAGTCATCCTTCCTGGTATGCTGTTCCCTGTCATCCTGCCTCAGAACGCCATCTCCATCTGTTGCCAGGGACCACCGGTAGCCCGATCTCCTTCCCCTGCCTTGGACTCAGGCTCTGACATCCTGTGTGGGAGCACCTTCTACATCATCCTTCCTAGTATCCTTTTCTCCATCATGCTGCCGTGGAATGCCATCTCCATTATCCTGCCATTAAGTCTGTATGCATCCTAATGCCTTGGGAGCAGTATGCCTGTCATCCTGTCTTCCTAAAAGTGCTGAGTACGTCCTCCTTCTGGGAAAGGCCATATCCTTTATCATGCCATGGAAATCAATCTCCCTCTCATGATTGGGAGCATGTATTCTGTCATTGTGGCCTGAGGAAGATCTCTGACATATGTTCTGGGAGAGTGATCTCAGTCTTTTTGTCTGGGAGAATATCATCTCTGTTCTCCTTTTGGAAATCTAATTCACGTCATTTTGTCTGGGAATATCATCATGGTCATCCTTTATGGGAGCATAAACTCCCAATCCCCACCATGCAGCACAGTCCAGTTCCTGCCTGAGAGTCACTTCTGTGTCAGAGTGACTGGGAGTGATAAACCCTTGTCCTGCCTTGAAAGGCTGTATATGGCATCTGCTCAGGAAGCACTATCTCTCTCATTTCGCCCAGGAGAATTTCCCCCTCATCTTGCCTGCTATAGTGATTGTCTCTGTCATCAGGTATGGTAGCACCAACTCTGTCATCCTGGTAGGAAACACAACCTATCTCTTTCTTCCTTGGAGCGGTGTTTCTCTCATCATGCCTGGGAGTGCATTATCCCTTATCCTGGCTTGGATAAGGGATATTTTCTGTCCTTTTGTCTGGGAGCTCCATTACCATCATCCTCACTGGGAGCACCTTCTTTGTCATCCTTCTGGGGGTGACAAATCCATCATCCTCCCTGTGTGTGTGGTCCCTCTGCTCCTCCTGGGAGGGCAGTCTCCATCATCCTGCTTTACAGCGTGTTCTCTGTCACCTTGCCTTGGAGCATGATGTACGTTATCCTGTTTACAGGAAGATCTCTGACATCCAGCCTGGGAGTGTTATTTTGATCATAATACCTGGAAGTGAGACTTCCTTAATCCTACATGGGAGTGTCTCCTCCATAAGTCTTTTGGGAATGTGATATGTGTTGTTGTATCTTGCAGTTCCATCCCCATCACCCTGGATTTGGACACCATCTCCGCCTGACAGGTTGGAAGTGCCATCTCCCTCATCCTGGCAACGTGCCAGGTATCCGCATTCTGCTAGGGAACATGGTATCCACTGTTGCCTGGGGACAATAACTCCATCATCCTGCCCAGGAACACAATTTTGTCATCCTTCCTTAGAGCTCACTATCCCTTTTCCTGTGTTGGAGCGCTTTCTTCATCATCCTGTCTGGCAGCACAATTTCATTCACTCTACTTCAGGGTGCTGTGTCTTCCATCATGCTTGGCAGGATGATTTCCTTAGAGCTGCTTGGAGGGCAGTCTACCATATCCTGCCTTGGAGCAGGCTCTTCATCATGCTCTCTTGGTCTGCTGTGTCTGTTGCGCTGCCTGGGAGCACAGTATGCTTCAGCCTACCTCCGAGCAAAACCTCCATCAACCTTCCTGGGAACCAAGCATCCGATGTCCTGCCTCGGGGTGCATTTCACCTCACCTTTACTGCTATCGTGTTCCCCACCACACTGACTTTGAACACTGCCCCATCATCTTGCCATGGACCAGGATCTCCATCCTCCTCCTCCCTGGGAGCATTATCTCCTTCAACATGCCTGGGCCACCTTCTCTCTCATCATACCTGGGAGATTTGTGTCATTTACCTTGCCGAGGAGTGCAATCCTCATCCTCCTTTGGAACACAGAATCCATCTTTCCTGGGAGCATGATCTCCTTCAATTGGCTTGGGAACACAGTCTCTGATCTCCTGCCTGCCTGGGCGTGCCCCCTACATCATTCTCCGGATATCATATTTGCCATCATCCTGCCTTGGAACACCATCTCCAAAATTTTGCCATGGAGCGCCATCTCAGTACACCTGCCTGGCAGTACTGTATCTGTCATCACGCCTGCCTGGGAGTGCTTTGTATGTCCTCCTGCCTGGAGGCTTGATGTTACTCATCCTGCTGTAAGTACTGTCTCGGTCCTCCTGACTGGAAGACGCATCTCCTTCAGGATGCCTGAGAACACAGTCTCTCTCATCACGTCCAGTAGCACAGTCTCTACTGTTCTGACAAGAGGAAGATCTCTGACAAATGCCTGAGAGAGCCATCTCAGTCTTCCTTCCTGGGATAGTCATGTCCATTCTACTTTAGGGAAGGTGATTTCCAATATCTTGACTGGGAGTGCCCTCTTTTCATCCCGACTCGCAGCATGAATTCCTAGTTTCCTTTCTGGAGTGCAGTCGATGCTTCTTACCTGAGAGTAATTTCTCCCTCATACTGACTGGGGTCAAGAAACCATCACACTGCCTAGAAAGGCTGCGTTGTTATCCTGCCAGCAACCACCATCTTTGTCATCCTGCTAGGTTGGCTTCTACCTCCTCCTGCCTCGGGGAATGATGGCCTTCTTCATGCTTTGGAGCACCAGCTGCATCATCCTGCCTGGAAACAAGTTCTCAAGCATACTGCCTGGAACATGATGTAAGCGACCCTGCCTTGGAAACGCCATTTCAGCCATCCTCCCTACCTGGTAGTGAAATATCCCTCTTTTTCCTCAGAGCACCTTACAGTCATTCAAGCTGTTAGAACAATCATCCTCATCCTGCCTGGGAGCACCATCTCCAACACCCTATTTCAGTGCCTGGGAGATTGCTCTTTTAATCCTGCCGTTGAGTGCCATCTACGAATCCTACCTGGAAGTGCGTATCTGTAATTCCTCCTAGTAGTGAAATCTCCATATCATGTCACAGAGAGCCATGTCCATTATCCTTCCAGGGAGCATCTTTTCCGACATCTTCCCTAGGAGCGTGTATCCCTCATCCTGCCTTGAGTGGATAACTCCACTTTATCTTGCCTGTGACTGCCATCTTAATCATTCTACCTGGCAGCACCATATCTGTCATTCTGGCAGGAGGCACCATCCCTCTTCTTTTCCTTGGAGAAAATCTTCTCTTATCCTGCCTTTTAGCACAATACCCCTCATCCTGCCTTGGAGGGTATTTTCTGTCATTTTGCCTGGGAATGCGGCATCCTTCATCTTGCATGAGTATGTGATCTTGATCTTCCTGCAGTGCAGACTCGTTCTTCCTGCCACGCTGTGTGGGCTCTATCATCCTTCCTGGAAGCATGATCTACATCAGTCCGTTGAGACAATTTTTGACATCCGGCCTGGGAGTGTGACTTCAGGCAATCCTATCTGAGAGCGTCATGTACTTCATCCTACCTGGGAGCATCCTGACCCACCATTCTTTTTGGGAATGCAATTTCTGTTGTTTTACCTTGGAGGGACTTTTCCTTCATCTTTCCTGGTGACACGATCTCCATCTCTCAGGTTGGAGGAGTCATTTCTGTCATCGTGGTGGGGAGCATGGTATCTGAATCCTGTTCAGGACCATGATATCCACCATTTCCTGGGGTCACAACCTCTGCCACCCGACCTCCAAGTGTCGTTTTTTTGGTATCCTGCCTAGGAGCGCAATATCCCTTATCCTCTGTGGGAATGCCTTTACCGTCCTGTATCCTGCATGTGCAGTCTCTTTTGCCCTGCCTGGGAGCATATCATTCATCCTACTTGAAAGCGCTGTGTCCTTCATTTTGCCTGGGTGGGTGATTTCCTCCTACCTGCCTGGGAGTGCCATCTAACTTAGTTTGTCAGAGTGTGAACCTATCGTGTTCCCTTAGTGTGCCATGTCTGTCCTGTTGTCTGGGAATACCACGTACCTCCTCCTGTCTAAGAATATGATTTCCTTCAACCAGCCTGGGAATTCTGCTTTTGACATTCTGACTGTGAGAGCCTTCTATGTCATCCTTCCTGTTATCATAGTCCCTGTAATTCTATCTTGGAACGACTTCTCCATGAACATGCCATGGAGGACCATCTCAGTAACCCTACCTGGAAGCACTATATCTGTCATCCTGTCTGCCTAGAAATTATTTGTATGTCATCCTTCCTCCATGGGTGATCTCTCATCCTCCTTCAAAGTGCTCTGTCCTTCTGCCTGCCTGGATTGGTGATCTCCTTCATCGTGCCTGGGATTGCAACCTCCCTCAGCATGCCTGGGAGCACAATCTTATCGTTCTGCCTCAGGGAAGATTTCCAACGTAGTTGCTGGGCATGGATCTCATTGTCCCTATAGGGAAAGTCATTTCTCTTATCCTTTTGGGAAATTGACTTCCATTATTTTGCCTGGTAGTGCCCTCTTTGTCATCCCATCTGGGAGCAGAATCTCCTACTTCCTGTTGTGTGACACACTATGATTCCTGCCTGAAAGTCCCTACTCCATCATACTTACTGGGAGTGCAAAACCATCTCCATACCTAGAAACACTGTCTCTGTCCTCTTTACGGGGGCACCAATCCATGTCTTCTTGCCTGGGAGCATTCTCCTTCTTCCTGCCTGGGAGAAATATGACCAGTCATCATGCTTAGGAGCACCAACAATCATCGTGCCTGGTAGTAATTCTCCGATGTACTGTATGTAACACAATCTCCATCAACCTTCCTGGGAGTGCTGTTGTGGCCACCCTACCTGGTAGCATAAAATCCCTAATCATGCCTCAGAGTGCCTTATGGTCATTGATCCTCGTAGAGCAATCACCATCATCCTGCCTGGGAACACCATCACCCTCTTCTTGCCTCTGTACCTGGGACAATGATCTCTTTCATCCTGCCATGGAGAGTCATCTAACGAATCCTGCATGGGGGTGCTTATTCGTCCTTCCAGAAAATGCAGTCTCCACCATCCTGCCTCAGATTGCCGTCTGCATCATCCCACCAGAGGGCATCTTCCCCAACACCTTGCCTGGGAACACGTCTCCTTGATCTTGCCTGGAAGAATGGTCCCCTTCATCTTGCAAGGAACAGCCAACTCTGTCATTCTGCCCAGGAGGACCAAATCCTTTTCATCCTGGCAGAAACCACCATCTCCCGCGTTCTACCTTAGGGCACCATTTCTCTCATCTTGCCTGGCAGTGCAATGTCCCTCATCCTGCTTCAGAGGTCTTTATCGACATTTCGCCCTGGGAGAGCCATATCTGTCATCCTGCCTGGGTGGATGGTCTCCCTCTCCCTCTTGACCTGAAGGAGTTCAGTGTCCTTCATCATGCCTTATAGCATGATCTGTCATCCTGTCTGGAAGCATGCTCTTCATCCTGTTCAGATGACGATCCCCAACATCCACCATGGAACTGTGTTTTTTGTCATCCTTCCTAGGAGTGCTATTTCTTTCATCTACTTGGGAGCATCCTCTCCCTCATACTTTTTGGGAACATGCTTTCTGTTCTCTTACCTGGGAGTGCTTACTGGGGCATGACCTCCATCCTTCAGGGTAGGAGCTCAAGCTCCGTCATTGTGGTGGGGAGCATGGCATCTGCATACTGAATGGGAACACGATATCCACTCTTACCTAGGGACACAAACCCCATCATCCTGTCTGAAAGTGCCATTCTGTTATTTTGCCTAGGAGCGCAATGTCACTGTAGGGACCATTTCTCCACCATCCTTTTTGAGATTTAGTCTCCATCATCCCTTCTGAGAGCAAGGTATCATTCACCCTACCTGAGAGCTACAAGTTCTTCATTAGGCCTGGGAGTCCTATTTCCTTCAAACTGACTAGGAGCACTGACTATCTTCTCCTGTCAGTTGTGAACTCCATCATGCTCCCTTGGTGTGTCGTTTCTTTCATACTTCCCAGAAGCCCTATATCCTGCTTTCTGCCTGGGACCATCATCTCCTTCAACCTGTTGGGGCAACTCAGTCTCGAAATCCTGCCTGGGAGCGCCTCAACGTCTCCATTTCTGGTATCGTGTTACATGTCACCATATTCATCAACCTAGCCATTAGGCGCCGTCTCGGGTTTACTCCCTGGGAGCACTATAACCACCATTTTGCCTGGCTAGGAGTATTGTGTAGGTCCCCCTGCCTGGAGGCCTTATTTCTTCCATCGTCCGTGGAAGTGCTGGCTCTGTCTTCCTGCCTGTAAGGGGGATTTGTTTCTTGATGCCTTGAAATGCATTTTCCCTCAACATGCCTGGGAGCGTGATCTCTGTCATTCTACCTAGAAGAGGATCTCCAACATATTAATTGGCAGAGTAATCCTGGTCTTCATGCCTGGGAGCATTTTCTCCTTTTGGGAATGTGATTTCCATCCTTTTGCCTGTGAGCACCCACTTTGGCACCCTGACTGGGATCATGATCTCCTACTTCCCACCTTGGAGTGAAGACTACAACTCTTGCCTGACAGTGCCTTCTGCCTCATACTGTCAGGGAGAAAGAAATTGTCATCATGACTAGAAAGGCCACCTCTATCATCCTGCCAGGGGGCACTATCTCTTTCATCTGGCTTAGGAGTGCTTCTCCCTTGTCCTGCCTTGGAGAGTGATGTCCTTCATCCCATTTTGGAACTACAGGGTAATCCAGCGTGGAAACGAGGTATGAGACATACTGTCTGGAACATGATCTCTGTCAACCTGTCTGGCAGCGTTTTCCTCATACTACCTGATAGCACCATATCTCACATCCTGCCACGGAGTGACGTACAGTCATTTACCCTTGTGGAGCAATCATTGCAATCCAGCCTCAGAGCACAATCACTAGCATCCTGCCTAGGAAGTCTGTATCAGTCATTTTACCTGGGAGCATCTTTTCCAGAATCTTACCTGTGAGTGTTGTCTCCCTCATCTTGCCTGGAAGAATGGCCCTCCTCCTCTTGCCTGGAACCACAGTCTCTGTCGTTCTTCCTGGGAGTGCCAACTGCTTCCTCTTGGCAGGATGAATAATCTCCCTTATTCTGCCTTGGAGCACCATTTCTGTCCTCCTGTCTGGTAATGCAATATCAGCCATCCTGCCTTGGAAGGCCGAATCTGTTAATTTGCCTGGAAGCATTATTGTCATCCTCATGCCTGGGAGTGCCTACTTTGTCAGTCTCTTTGTAGCCCTGTTTCCATCATCCTGCCTGGGGGCATGGTCTCCTTGATCCACTTGGGCAAGTATTCTCCTTAATCCTGCTTTACAGCATGATATCCATAACCCTGCCTAGGAGTGTGATAAATGTTATCCTGTTTAGAGCATGAACTCCAAAAGCCAGCCTGGGACAGTGGTTTTGGTCATCTTATTTCAGAGCATGATTTCCTTCATCCTATTTGGGAGTGTACTCTCCATCACGCTTTATGGTAAAGTGATTTCTTTTGTTTTACCTGGGAATGTTCTCCATCACTCTGCTTGGCGGCATCATCTCCGTCCTTCAGGGTGGAAGCAATATCTCCATCTTTGTGGCAGGAAGCATTGTTAAGGCAGCCTGCCAGTGAACACGATATGCACCATTGCCTGGGGACACAAACTACATCATCCACTTGAAAGAGCCATTCTTTTATGTTGCCAAGGAGTCCAATATCCCTTATCCTGTGTAGGAGCACCTTCTCTGTCATCCTTCCTGTCAGAGTAGTCACTGTCATCCTTTCTAGGACCATGATACCTTTCATCCTACCTGAGAGCTCTGTGTTCTTCATTATGCCTGTCAGTGTATTTTATTCAGCTTTCCTGGGAGCACCATCTGATTTATCTTACCTTGGAATGAGATCTCCATCATCCTTCTGTGGTGTGGGGGATCTGCTGAACTGCCTGCGAGCGCTATGTCCTTCATGTTTCTTGGGAGCATGTTCTCCTTCACCTGCCTTGGAACTCGGTCTCTGACTCATGCCTTGTAGTGTCTTCTCCATCATTCTTCCTGGTATCATGTTCCCTGTCCTCCTGCCATGGAACACCATCCTTACCACTTTGCCATGGAGAGCATCTCAGTCTTCCAGCTTGGCAGCACAATATCGGTCATCCTGCATGCCTATGGATGCTCTGTGCAATCTCCTGCCTAGAGGGCCACCTCTTTCATGATGCCTGGGAATGCAATCTCCATCATCCTATATGTTAGCGTGATCTCCTTCACATGGCCTAGAGGAAGATCTTCGACTCATCCTTGGATAGCAATCTTGTTCTTCCCACATGGGAACATCACCTCTATCCTCCTTCTGGGAACGTGATTTCCATAATTTGTTCTGGGGCAACCTCTTTGTCACTCTGCCTGATAATACGATCCCCTACTTCTTGCCCTGGGGCACAGTCTAGGATTCCTTGCTGAGATTGCTTTCTTTGCCATCCTGACTGCGAGCAAGAAAAAAAAAAAATGTCATTCTGCCTAGAAAGGCTGTCTCTGTCATCCTGTCAGGGAACACAGTGTCCATCATCCTGCCTAGGAGCGATTCTCACTCTCCTTTCTGCCTGGGAGAGTGATGTACTTCATCATAGTTAGCAGCACCAACTGCATCACCCTCCCTGGAAGCAAGTTCGTAGGCACACTGTCTGGAACATGATCCTCATTATCCTGCCTGAAAATGTTTCACTCATCCTGACAGATGACCCTTCTTTGTAGCACAATATGCTCATCTTGCCTCAGAGCACCTTACAGTCATTTACCCCGTCAGAACAATCATCATCATCATCATCATCATCATCATCATCATCATCATCATCATCTTTTCTGGACAGCCACCTCCACCATCCTGTTTCGGTGACTGGGAGAAGAATCTCTTTCATCTTGCCCGCAAGCACCTTCTCGGAATACTGCCTGGGAGCACTTATTTGTCTTCTTCCTGGGAGCATGATCTCCATCATCCTGCCTAGGAAGGCAGTGTCTGTCATCCTGCCAGGGAGCATGTTCTACAACATCTTGACTGGGTGCTCATCTCCCTCAATCCTGCCTGGAAGAGTGGTCTCCTTCGCCTTTCCTTTGGCTGGCTTCTCCATCACACTACCTCAGTGCCTGGGAGAATGGTCTCTTTTACCCTGTCCTGGGGCATGGTGTACCAAACCCTCCTGCGAGTGGTTATCTATCTTCCTTCTTGGAACCACCGTGTCCAACATCCTGCCTCAGAAGACCATCTCCTTCATCCTGCCAGGGAGCATATTCTCCAACATCTTGCCTAAGAGAGCACCACTCTTATCCTGCCTGTAAGAGTCATTACCTTCATCTTGCCACGGACCCGCCATCTTTGTCATTATGCCCAAGGGCGCCAACTCCAGCATCCTAGAAGATCTCACTTGTTTCTCCCATCCTGCCTGGTATTAAAATATTCCTCATCCCTGTGAGGGCCTTATCTTTCATTTTCCCCAAGAGCACCGTATTAATAATCTTGCCTGGGTGCATGGTCTCCCTGTTCCTCCTGACCTGAAGGAGGGAAGTCTCCTTCATCCTGCTTTGCGGAGTGATCTCTGTGATTCCGTTGTGAGCATGATCTATGTCATCCTGTTTCATGGACGATCTCCACTATCCAGCCTCAGAACATGTTTTTAGTCATCCTACCTAAGAGTGTTATTTCCTTCATTCAACTTTGGAGCATATTCTCCATAATCTTTTTTGGGAACGTTATTTGTATTGTTTTACCTGGATTTCCATCTCCTTCAGCCTGCCGGGGACATGAGCTCCGTCCTTCAGGATGGAAGCGCCATCTTCACCATCATGGCAGGGAGCATGGTGTCCACATCCTGCCTGGGAACATTATATGCACCATACCCTGGGTACACAGACTCCATCATCCCGGAAAGGGCCGTTCTCTTGCCTAGTAGCACACTATGGCTTATCCTGTGTCAGAGCACCTTCTCTGTCTTCCTTTTTGCAAGTGCAGTTTCCATCATCCTGCCTGAGACCATGATATCCTTCCTCCTACCCAAGAACACCATGTCTTCTATTATACCTCGGAATGTGATTTCCTTCCGCCCACCTTCAAATGCCATCTACGTTAGCTCCTCTAGGAGCACAATCTTCATCATGCTTTCTTGGTGTGCTGTGTCTGTTTTACTTCCAGGGAACACCGTGTCCCTCATCCTGCCTGGTTACATGACCTCCCTCAAGCTACCTGGATACTAAGTCTCCAACTTCCTGCCTCGGAAAGTGTTTTCTTCCTCCTTCCTGCTATCATTTTTCCTGTCCTCCTGTTTGGACTTTGTCTCCCTCATCTTCCTTTGGAGCACCATTGGTGTCTTTTTGCCTGGAAGTATTTAGCCGTCCTCCTGCCTGCCATGGAGTGCTGTGTCCATCCTCCTGTGTGGAGTTCCAATCTCTGTAAATCTTCCTTGGTAGTTCCATCTCCTTCCTGCAGTCTGGAAGGGACATTTTCATCATAATGCCCAGGAACACAAGCCCCCTCATCATGCCAGGGAATACAATCTTTCACATTTGCCATGTATAGAATGTCCAATTCCCCCCCCCCCTCCGCCTCCCTGGGATATCACCCTCTCCCTTCCTGTCTGGGAGTGTAATCTCTGATCTCCTTTCGGGAAGGTTATTTACATCATTTTACTGGGAGCACCCTTTCCATCATTCTGTCTGGGATCATGATCTCCATCTGCCGGCCTTGGAGGCTCTTCTACAATTCCAGCGTGTGAACACATTCTCTGTCATACTGACTGGGACCAAGAAGCCATATTCTGTTTTGAGAGGCCATGGAAATCATCTTCCCAAGGAGCACCATCTCTATATCATGCTGCCTACAAGTGCATCCCTCTCTCATGCCTGGAAGAGGGATCTCCTTCATCATAGCTGAGAGAGCCATCTCCATCATCCTGACAGGAAGCATGTTCTCCAACCTATTCTTGGGAACATGATTTGCATCAGCCCAGCTGGGAGCAACGTATTTGTCATCCTGTCTGGTAACGCAGTAACCCTCTTCCCGCCTCAAATGCCTTACTGTCATTTACCCCAGTAGAGCCATCATTGTCTTCTTGCCTGAGATCCTGTCTCCATCTGAGATCCATCAGATCCTGAGATACTGTCTCAGTGCCTGGAAGAAATATCCCTTTTATCCTGCCATGGAGTGCTCTCTATGAATCCTCCTGGGAGCACTTATCCGTCATCCTCCCTGAGAACATATATCCATCATCGTGACTAGGAAGGCCATCTCCATCATCCTGCCAAGGAGCGTCTTCTTCAGAATCTTGCCTGGGTGCATGTCTCCCTCATTATCCCTGGAAGAGTGGCCCCCATCATCTTGCCTGGGAGCACCAATCCATCATCGTAGCAGGAAACATAATATCCCTCGTTCTTTTTATTATTATTATTTCATTTACATCCAAATTAGTTAGCATGTGGTACAACAATGATTTCAGAACTAGATTCCTTAGTGCCCATTTACCCATTTAGCTCACCCCCCGTACAACCCCTCCAGTAATCCTCAGTTGGTTCCCTATATTTATGAGTCTCTTATGTTTTGTCCCCCCCATGTTTTTATATTATTTCTGTTTCCCTTGTCTTGTGTTCACCTGTTTTGTCTCTTAAAGTCATCCTATGCATTAATTCATATGACTTTTGTCTTTCTGTGACAGATTTCACTTAGCATAATGCCGTCCAATCCCATCCACGTAGTTGCAAATGGCAAGATTTCATTCGTTTTGATTGCCGAGTTATACTCCATTGTGTGTGTGTGTATGTATGTATGTATGTATGTATGTATGTATGTATGTATGTATGTATACATATATATATACACACACACACACATATATACATATGTATGTGTATATATGTATATATATATCTATATATATCTATATATATCTGTATATATCTCTATCTCTATCTCTATCTCTATCTCTATCTCTATCTCTATCTCTATCTCTATCTCTATCTGTATCTCTATCTATCTATATATATCTTTTTTATCCATTCATCCATTAATGAATAGTTGAGCTCTTTCCTTACTTTAGCTTCTGTTCATAGTGCTGCTATAAACATTGGGATACATGTGTCCCTTCGAAACAGCACCCCTGTATCCCTTGGATAAATGCCTACTAGTGCAATTGCTGGGTCATAGGGTAGTTCAATTTTTAGTTTTCTTAGCAACCTCTATACTCTTTTCCAGAATGGTTGCACCAGCTTGAATTCCCACCAACAATACAAAAGAGATCCTCTTTCTCTGCATCCTCACCAACATCTGTTGTTGCTTGGTTGTTAATGTTAGCCATTTTGACGCGTGTAAGGTGGTATATCATTGTGGTTTTGATTTGTATTTCTCTGATGATGAGTGAAGTTGTGCATTTTTTCATGTGTCCGTTGGCCATCTGGATGTCTTCTTTAGAGAAGTGTCTATTCATGGTCTTTTGCCCATTTCTTCACTGGATTATTTGTTTATGCGTGTTGAGTTTGATAAGTTCTTATAGATTTTGGATACTAATCTTTCTCTGATGTGTTGCTTGCAAATGTCTTCTCCCATTCTGTCAGTTGCCTTTTAATTTTGCCGATTGTTTCCTTTGCTGTGCAGAAGGTTTTTTTCTTTGTTTGTTTTTTGTTTGTTTGTTTCTGTTTTTGTTTTTTACATGGTCCTATTAGTTCATTTTTGCTTTCGTTCCCCTTGCCTCTGGAAATATGTTGAGTAAGAAGTTGCTGCAGTCAAGATCAAAGATGTTTTTTTCCTGCTTTCTCCCTGAAAACCTCCCTAATTCTTACTTGGAGCATCATTTCCCTCATCCTACATTATAGTGCAAAATCCCTCCTGCTGGTTTGGATAGGCTTATCTGTCACTTTGTCTGGAAGAGCCATTGCCACCGTCTCACCTGAGAACACGTTCTTTGTCATCCTCCTGGGAGTGCCATATCCATTATCATGCCTAGGTGCATGGTCTCCATACTCCTGCTGGGAGGATAGCCTCCTTCACCCTGCTCTGTAGCATGATCTCTATCATCCTGCCTGAGAGAATTATCTAAGCCTTCCTGTTTAGAGGATGATCACTGATATTAAGACTTGGAGTGTGGTTTTGGTCATTCTACCTGGGAGTGCAATTTCCTTCATTCAAATTGGGAGCATCCTCTCCATCATCCTTTTTGGAAAGGAGATTTACCTTGTTTTTCCTTGGAGTTCCATATCCATCACCCTGGTTGTGGTCACCATCTCTGCCCCACTGGTTGGAAGCAACATTTATGGCTTCATGGCAGGGAATGGGCTAACTACCTCCTGCCGGTAATACTATGTCCATCATTGCATGGGGACACAGATTCCATACTCCTGCTTGAAAATGCCATATTGTCATCCTGCTTTGCAGGATAAGTGACAATTTATCCTGAGGAGTTATACTTGTAATGTGCTGTGAATTCAGTATGTATTATCACATTGCTGATGCATGTGGGTATACTGGATGAGAAATAACTTTCAGTTTAGGTGAAGAAGGCATTCCTTTTCTTTAAACTCCTACACAATCATGCATTGCTTTGATTGTAGTTTTAGTGAAATGCCATTTATTTCTAGATTTAAAAAATGGGTGAGTGGGCATGGGATTTGCAAAGGCACAATATAGAAATGATGTTTGCGACCTGAATGACTTAGACCTTTCCCCGACAAGTATTCCTTGTCCTATGTGGGAGTGCTCCTCCGTCATCATTCCTTTGAGCAGCAGTCGTCATCTTCCTTCATGGGAGGACATATTGTTTCTACATGAGAGCACCATGTCTTTCATTTTTCCTGAGTGTATGACCTCCTTCAAGCTTCCTTGGAGCGTGGTCTACCTAATCTTGCCCCAGAGCATGATCTCCATTATGCTCCCTTGGCCTCCCATGTCTGTCATACTGCTGGGGAGCACAGCATCTTTCAGCATGCTTAGTGGCATTATCTCCTTAAACCTGCCTGGGAATCTCAGATTCTAAATTCCTGCCTACGAGAACCTTGTACATCATCCTTCTGCCATCGTGTTCCCCATCACTCTGCCTTGGAATACCGTCTCCATAATGTTGATATGGAGCACTCTCCCCATGTCCTCCTTCCTTAGAACACCTTATCCTTCATCATGCCTGCCTAGGAGTGCTGTATACATCATTTATCCTGGGACCTCCCTCTTTGTCCTTGTTTCTGGAACCATGATCTACTACTTTCCACCCTGGGGTTTATTTGGCTGTCATTCACCCTTGACAATGTGGAGTGCTATTATTATCAGGGCTTTTTTAGGGTAAAATACAATTAAAATTAATTTTCTTAGGTATCCATAATACAATTGTTTTATGAAGTGGCGTTTTGTCTTTAGCAATTGAGATTTTTTATGTTTATGATCTTGATGTTTTTGTTTTGTTTTGTTTTGTTTTTTATGTCCCTAAATTTGGATTCACATCACCTGACTTCAATTTATCCTGAGGAGTTATACTTGTAATGTGCTGTGAATTCAGTACGTATTATCACATTGCTGATGCATGTGGGTATACTGGATGAGAAATAACTTTCAGTATAGGTGAAGAAGGCACTCCTTTTCTTTAAACTCGTAAACAATCATGCATTGGTTTGATTGTAGTTTTAATGAAATGCCAATTATTTCTAGATTAAAAAAATGGGTTAGTGGGCATGGGATTCGCATAGCCACAATATAGAAATGATGTTTGCGACCTGAAGAACTTAGACCTTTCGCCAAGTCAGGATGAGAGAGGTGACACTCTCAGGCAAAACAACAGAAAAAAGCATCATAGACAGAATGATCCCAAGTAAGATGAAGGAAACCGTGCTCCCATGATGGATGTAAGAGATCATTCTCTAAACAGGATGACAGAAATCGTCTTCCCACGCAGGGGGACAGAGATCATGTGCAAAGCAGGATGAAGAAAATAGTCCTCTCAGGATGATCAGGGAGACCATGGACACAGTAGGATGACAGATACGTTGCTCCCAGGAGGATGACAAAGAAGGTGCTCCCAGGCATGATGACTACAATGGCACTCCCAGGCAAAATGACAGAAAAGACCCTGCAAGGCACGATGAGGGATATTGGGCTACCAGGCAGGATGAGAAAAACGGTGTTCCAAGGCAGAACAAGGGAGATCATGCTTCCTGTAAACGTGATGGTGTTTGCATTCCAGGCACGATGACAAAGATGGTTGTCCCAGTAAAGAGGAAGGGGACTACTCTTCCAGGCAGGATGAGGGAAATGTACTCCCAGGGAAATTCTGGAGAAGTTTCTCCCTTGAAGGACAATGGAGACAGCCTTCTGAGACAGGGTGATGTACATCATGCTCCCAGAAGTGTGACAGACAAGCACTGCCAGGCATGTTTGGTCAGTGAGGGGTACTGTGCCTCCAGGTGGGATGAATAAAGGACAGTTCCGGGCAGGATGATGATGACCATATTCTACACAGGATGTCCGAGAATGACGAATCCTTACAGAATTTTGCAGTTGGCCCTCCTAAGCATGACGAAGGACATTGTTCTCCCAGGCCACACGAGGAAGAATCATTCCTAGGCAGGATTATGGAGACTGTGCTCCCTGGCAGGATGACAGAGATGACGTTTCTATGCAGAATCATGATGTCCCACTCCCAGTAAGTATGACAGAGAGACACTCTCAGGCAGGAATTGTAGACTGCACTCCAGCACAGAAATTAGGAGATCATGCAGCCTGAATAGATGACAAAGAAGGAGCTCCCAGGGGAAAAAAAAATGATGGGAATCAGGTTCGTGAAGAGGGAATGGAGATGATGCAGGAACACCTAGATAGCTCTCCAAGGCAGTAAATCCAAGATCTTCCTCTAGACACAATTACAGAGATTGTGCTGTCAGGCAGGATGACAGGCATAGCAACCAAGGGAGCATGATGGAAATCGCTCTCCAAGACAAGATAAGGTAAACGGCACACCCAAGCAAGTTGAAGGTAATCACACTCCCAGTTATAATGAAGTGCGCAGCACTCTCAAGTATGATGAATGATATCCTGTTCTCAAGAAGGGTAACAGAGATGCGCTAGCAGGAAGGATGACGGAGAAGGCACTCCCACACAGGATAAGACATATTGCTCTCCTGCCAAGATGACAAAACGGTGCTTCCCAGGAGGATGATGGAGTTCATGACTCCAGACGATGGTGGATGTCATGTTCCTATGAATGATGTGAACACCACGCTCTCAATCAGGATGACAGAGATGGCCTTTCCAACCTGAAGGACAGAGATATTTTTCTCAGTCATGGTAATGGAGATGGCATTTCCAGTTAAAACAAAAGAAATACCTTTTCCAAATGAATGGTGGAGAGGACACTCTCCAGAAGGATTAAAAAAATCGCGCTTCCATGTAGGATGTCTGAAATAAAGCTCTCAAGTTATAAGTAAAAAAAAAAAAAAAATCATGCTCAGAACAGGATAACGTAGATCCTCCTCCGAATCAGGATGAATGAGACTTCTACCCCAGGTGGATTAGCGAGATCATGCATCCTGGCAGGATGATGGAGACATTGCTCCAAGAAGAAAGACAAAGAAGGTAGTCCCAGACATGAGGCCCACAATGGCCCTCCCAGGAAAAATGATGGATTAGGCCCTCTAAGGTAGGAATATGATACTGCACAACTATGGTGGATGACATAAATGGTGCCCCACGGCAGAAAAAGGGATATCATGCATTCTGCAAGGGCGAAGGGGTTGGCACTCCCAAGCAGGATGACAGAAATGGCACTCCCAGGTAAGATGAAGGGGACCATTCGTCCAGGCAGGATGAGGGAGATGCACTCCCAGGCAAGGTATGGAGAAAATGCTCCTTGGCAGGATGAAAGAGATGAGCTTACCTACACAGGATGCAGGGCAGTACCCACCCAGGAAGGATGAGAGTTACGTCCTCCCATTTGGATGACAAAGAATGCACTCACAGGCAGGGTAATGGCAAGGAGAATGGAGATAGCACTTCCAGGGGGGATGACATAGATCATACCTCCAGATAGGAGGATGGACACAGGTTTCCTAGGCAGGCAGGAGGATAGATATTGTGCTCCCAGGGAGAAAAAAAAGACAGAGACAATGATCCAAGGTAAGATGATAGAGATAGTGTTCCAAGACAGGAGGATGGGGAAAATGATAACAGGAAGGGTGACATAGAAGGCACTCTGAGACAGGGTGTCATACACTGGGTAGCCTGGTAGGTTGAAGGATATTGTGCATCCAGGCATAGTGAGAGACATGGCCTTCCCTGGCCGTACGATAGACATGATACACCACAAGAGCATGATGGAGATCGTGCTCTGAGATGAGATAATTGAGAAGGCACTCATTCAGGTACAATGAAGGGCGGGACACTCTCAAGTAGGGTGAGTAATATCATGCTTCAAGACATGATGACTGAGACTGTGCTTGCAAAAAAGATGAAGAGGAGGGTTTCCCACGCAAGATAAGGCATATTGTGCTCCTAGACAGGTTGACGTAAGAACACTTTTATTCAGGAAGATGGAGTTCATGTCTCCAGGTGATGGTGGATATAGTATAACCAGGAACTATGTGGCTTCCACGCTCCCTGCTTCAATGACAGATGGTGTTTCCACCTTGAAGGAAGGACACCATGTCCCCAGGCGGGGTGACAGAGCTCGCTACTCAGGCAAAACAATAGAAATTGCATTCCACATGTGGATGATGGAGAGTCCTCTCCCATGTAGGATGAAGGACATCTCACTCCCAGGTAGAATGTCTGAAAACATGGTCCCAGACTGGATTTCTGAGATGGCCATCTAAACAGGATGACATGGATCCGCACCCAGGCAGCATGACAGAGATCATGATCCAAGGCATGAAGAAGGATACCATCCTTTTTCAGGAAAAGGGGGACAGGGAGACCACACACCTAGGCAGGATGATGGATATGGTGCTCCCAGACAAAAAGAGAGATAAGGCCCTCCATGACAGGATGAGGGATACTGCACTACCAGAGAGGATGAGAGAAATGGTTCCCCATGACAAAAGTGAGTTTGTGCTTCCTGCCACGATGACAGAGTTGGCGCTCCTGGGAAGCATGACAGAGGTAGAGGCCCTAGAGATGAAGGGGACCACTTTTCCAGGCATGGTGAGAGAGACATGTTCATAGGCAAGATGTTGAAGAATATGCTCCCTGGCAGGATGAAGGATATGGTCTTATGAGGCAGGATGGTGAAGATCATGTCCCCATGATGGATGACAAATAAATGCTACCAGGCAGGTTTCATAGACGGCACTCCAGTGCAGGATGAAAAGAAAAATCATTCTCCCAGGCACCAAGACAGGATGACGGAGATGGATGTCCCATGAAGGATGAAGGTAACCACTCTTCCAGGCAGGATAAGGAGATGTGCTCCAGGGAAAATGTTGGAGAAGATGCTCCCTGGTTGGATGATGAAGACAGTCTTCATAGGCAGGATGCTGGAGATTGTGCTCTGAGGAAGGGTGACAGATATGCAGTCCCAAGTAGAATTTGTAGGTGGTACTCCAGCATACTGATGAAAGAGGTGCTTCTTCCAGACCCTGATATAGGATGAAAGAGATGATGCTCCCAAGCAGGATGACGATGATTGTTCTAGCAAGGTAAATGACCATAGGGTTCTCTGAAGCAGGATGCAAGATATGTGCTACCAGGTAGGATGAATAAAACAGCAATCCCAGACAGGTTGACCAACATCATGTTCCCGATGGTATGTCTGAGAACTTGAATTCCAGACAGAATGAGATAGTTCGTGTTGCTAAGCATGATGAAGTACGTCACTCTCCCAGGCTGGAAGAGGGAGAGTCACCTGTAGTCAGGATTATGCAGACTGTGCTCAATGGCAGGATGAAAGAGATGGCCTTTCTATGCAGAATTATGGTTTCTCACACCCACGAAGTATGACAGAGATGACACGTCCAGGCAGGAATTGTAGACTGCCCTATAGGGAGAAATGTTGGAGATCATGCTCCCAGGAAAATTTATGGAAATGATGGAAACCATTTTCCCAAAGGAGAAAAAGGTGACACTCCCATGTTAGGAGACTGGGATTCCTCCTCAAGGCAATAAATCAGAAACCTTACTCTAGACATAATTAAACAGATCATGCTCTCAGGCAGTATAAGAGACCCAGCAACCAAGGGAACGTAATGAATATTGTTCTCCAGGGCAGGAAAATGTAGACAGCACATCCAGGCAGATTGAATGTATTCACACTCCCAGGTATAATGAAGGATACTGCACTCTCAGCTAAGATAAATGATATCCTGGGGGAGGAGCCTGAAGGGCAGAACAGCATGGACGTTTTTTGTGTGTCTCACATCCATGAAATACAGCCAGACCAACAGTAAACCATCCTACACACCTAGAAACTGATTGGAAGTTTAACACAACAATCTGCACAACCTGAACCACATTATTCAGCAAGTATGCGATATAAAGAGCTGAACTTGGGGAGCAAGAAGCCCCAAAACGTAGGGAACCCGTTTTGTGGTCAGAGAGAGGACAGAGACTGGGGGAGGGAGAAAACATACGGGAAAAGGACGCCTCCCCAAAATCAGCTGGAGAGAAAGTAGAAAATTGGAAACACCCACAGGGACTAAACTAAAAAGGGAGAAAGGACCAAGGAGAAAGCAGAGGGTTTAAATTCCATGAAGACTGTAGACAAGGGGAGTTGCAAAGGCTGCAACTCCTCAGCTCGATACCTGGCAGTGCTCTGGTGGGAAAGGTGAATGCCCAGGAACAGAGTGGGGTCTGGGAGGTTCTTGGGCCACATGGGGAAAACTGGTTTCACTGCTGGAAGACCATTTGGTAGAGACTGTTGACGTCACCTGTTCCCAGCTGACCCTGGAAGACAGCCACATTCGCTGGTGCTGGGGCAAGGTTGTTGAGGATGAAGCCTGGTGCCAGATCTGCATTGCGATTCTCCATAATCCCTGAAAAGCTGATGCTACACTGTCTCGCGATCTTTTCTGAGGGCGGGCTGTCACCTGGCCGCAGTGTCGGGACACTGGCAACAGCAGAGTCCGGCGGGAATTCCTGGGTGCAGCCAACCTCCGCCATTGCTCATTTGGTCATTGCTCGGTGAGGCCGTCCCACAGAGGGGTGCAACAGATCAAAGCTGCAATCTGTCAGACGTAAGGGGCTGGGGAAAACAGCCGCTTCTGAGACAAAACTTGGGACAGAGTACTGCCTGGGGCCTGGTCACGGAGAGTGCAAAAGTGGGGAGTGGATGAGAGCTGAAGATGGAGGACCGGTGAGTGATTGAAGATCCAGGAGAACAGACTGGGTAACTGGGTGGCGCCTTTTTCACCACTGGCACAATGCCTATGCGCACCTAACAGCCCTGGAACAATCAACCACAGTAGGCTAGCAGCGCCATCTCGTGGAGAGCAGAGCTGTTACACGAAGCCCGCCCACCTGGGCCAACTTTGCTCTTCAAAAACAAAAACCTCATCCCTGGCTTAATTTGTGGACTACAAAGAGCTACATGTAATGATCTGTAGGGGAAAATGAAGCCATTTCAGTCCTATTTAAATCTGTGAGCAGTTTCATCTATTCATTTTTTTCTTTTTTTCTCTCTTTTCCTTTTTCTTTTTTAGAATTCTTTTGTTTTTCTTCAATACAAAAAGAAAAAAATTCATTTTATTTTCAATTTTTATTAAATATATTTGTCTTTAGTTTTTATTACTAAAATTTTTTCCTTGTGTAATTTTTTTCAAATTCTACTTTACTTCCATCATTTTATTTTAATCTACTTCAGTGTACTCACCTTTTCAAATTTTCAAGCAATTTCCTTTTTTTCTTTCTTTTTTTTTCTCCTTTTGAATGCAGAAAAACAGAAAAACTTCATTTTTACTTTAAAATTCTTTTAAAATCTTTTATTTAATTTTTATTATTATATTTTTTGCTTTTATATTTTCTTTTTCAAATTCTATCTTACTCTCATCATTTTATTTCAACTACTACAGTGTATTCACTTTTACAAATTTTCAAACTATTTCTTTTTTTTTTCCTTTTTTATCCTTTTACTCTTATTCATTTCTTTCTTTTTTATTAAATACAGGAAACTAAAACATTCATATTTCTTATTAACTTTTATTAAAAATATTTTTCTATAATTTTGATACTGTATTCTCTACTATTACGAATAATTTTTTCAAATTCTATTTTACCCACATCATCTCATTTTAGTCTACTTAAGTGTAATAATTTTCTCAAAATCTCAAACGATTTCCATCTTTTATCACCCCCCCTTTTTTTTTTTCATTTCTCTAATCTGTCAAACCACGTTAACACCCAGACCAAAACACACCTAGGGTCTAGCAGCATCATCTATTCGATGTGTGTGTGTGTGTGTGTGTGTGTGTGTGTGTGTGTGTGTGTGTGTGTGTGTGTTTAATTTTTGATTTTAATGTTATTTAATTTTAATTTTTTTAATTTCAATTTTTTACTTCATTAATTCCTTTTCTCCCTTCAAAATGCCAAAATAAAGGATTTCACCCCAAAAGAAAGTGCAAAGAAATGACAGCCAGGTATTTAACCAACACAGATACAAGAAACATGTCTGAACCAGAATTTAGAAACACGATAACAAGGATACTTGCTGGAGTCAAACATAGATTAGAATCTCCTTCTGCAGAGATAAGAGAAGTAAAAAATATCCAGATTTAAATTTAAAATGCTATAACCGTGCTGCAATCACATATGGATGCAGTAGCGGTAAGGATGAACAAGGCAGAACAGAGAATCAGTTTTCTGAGAATATAGTGCACAAGCTTATAGAGAATAACGAAGCAGAAACAAAGAGGGAGATTAAGACAAAAGAGCACGATTTAAGAAGTAGAGAAATCAGTGACTCATTAAAAAGGAAAAACATCAGAGTCAGAGGACCCAGAGGAGGAAGAGAGAGAAATAGTGTAGAAAGGTTATGTGAGCAAATCATGGCAGAAAACTTTCCTAAACTGTGGAAAGATACAGACATCAAAATCCAGGAATCACAGAGGACTCCCATTAGATTCAACAAAAACTGACCATCAACAAGCCATATCATAGTCAAATTCACAAAATACTCAGGCAAGGAGAGAATAATGAAAGCAGCAAGGGGGAAAAAAGTCGCTAACCTAGAAGGGAAGACAGATCAGGTTTGCAGCACACCTATCCACAGAAACTTGGCAGGCCATAAAGGAGTGGTGAAATATATTCAGTTGGCTGAATTGAATATGGCTGAAATAGAAAAATACACAGCCAGGAATTCTTTACCCAGCAAGGTTGTCATTCAAAAATAGAAGGAGAGAGAAAAAGTTTCCCATACAAACAAAAATTAAAGGAGTTTGTGACCAGTAAACCAGCCCTGCAAGAAATCTTAAGGGTGACTCTCTGAGGGGAGAAAAGATGAAAATTATTTATACATACATATAAATTATAATATATAATATAATAAAATATAATGATATGATATGATACAATTAATATAATATAATATAATATAATATAATATAATATAATATAAATGCAAAAATATGTATACATATACATACCTATGTATATGTATACATGTATGTATATATGTACATATATATGTATATACACATATATATGTGTGTGTGTATAGCAAAAGGAAAAACAGACTAGAAAGGACCATAGAACACCACCAGATACTCCAACTCTACAAGCATCATAATGGCAGTAAATGCATATCTTTCAGTACTCACTCTAAACACACAATGGACTCAATGCTCCAATCAAAAGATAAGATGGATAAGAAAACAAGATCTATCTATATGTTATTTACAAAGGACCCCCTTTAGACTGAAAGACCCCTTCAGATTTAAAATAAGGAGGTGGAGAAGGCAGGAATAGCCATACGTCTATCAGACAATCTAGACTTTAAAATAAAGACTGTATCAAGAGATGCAGAAGGGCATATATCATAATCAAGGGGTCTATCCACCAAGAAGACCTAAAAATTGTAAACAGTTATGTGCCAAATGTGGGGACCAGCCAAATATATAAATCAATTAAAAACAAACATAAAGAAATGCATCAATAGTAATACCACAATAGGAGGAGTCTTTAACACCCCACTAGCAGCAATGGACAGATCATCTAATCAAAAAATCAACACAGAAACAAAGGCTTTGAATGACACACTGGACCAGATGGACCTTACAGATATATTCAGATTATCTCTTCCTAAAGCATCAGAATATACATTCTTGTCCAGTGCGCATGGAACATTCTCCAGAATAGACCATATACTGGGAAACAAATCTGCCCTAAGTAAGTACAAAATGATCAAGATCATACCGTGCATATTATCAGACCACAATGGTATGAAACTCAAATCAACCACAAGAAACAATTTGTAAAGGTAACACATACTTGGAGACTGAAGAACATCTTACCAAAAATTGAATGGGCTAACACAGAAGGGAAAGAGGAAATTAAGTATATGGAAGTCAAAGAAAATGATAGCACCACAACCGAAACATCTGCGATGCAGCAAAGGTGGTCATAAGAGGAACGTATATAGCAACGCAGGGCTTCCTAAAAAAGGAAGAAAGATCTCAGAGACACAACCTAACCTTATGCCTTAAGGAGCTGGAAAAAAACAGCAAGTAAAACCCCAAAACACCAGAAGACAGGAAATGACAAACATTAGAGCAGAAATTGATGTTATCAAAACCAAAAACAAACAAACAAACAAACAAACAAACAAAACAGTAGAACAGATCAATGAAACCAGAAGCTGGTTCTTTGAAACAATTAACAAAATTGATAAACCACTAGTCAGTCAGTTTGATCAAGAAGAAAAAGGAAAGGAACCAAATAAGCAAAATCAAGAATGAGAGAGGTGAAATCACAACCAACACAACAGAAATACAAACAATAATAAGAGAATATTATGAACAATTATATGCGACTAAAATGGACTATCTGGAAGAAATGGACAAATTCCTACAAATATATACACTACCAAAGCTGAAACAGGAATAAGTAGAAAATGTGAACAAACCCATAGTCAGTAAGGAAATCAAATTAGTAATGAAAAAAAAATCTGCCAAAAAAACCATGATTCCAGGGCCAGATGGTTTTCCAGAGGAATTCTACCAAACACTTAAAGAAGAGTTAACACCTATTCTATTGAAACTGTTCCAAAAAAATAGAAATGGACAGAAAACTTCCAAACTCTTTCTATGAAGCCAGCGTTACCTTGATTCCAACACCTGACAGAGACCCCACTAACAAAGAGAACTATAGACCAAATTCGCTGATGAACATGGATGCAAAGTTCCTCAACAAGGTATTAGCCAACCGGATCCAACAATATTAAAAAAAAAAATTATTCACCACATCCAAGTGTGTTTTATACCTGGGATGTAAGGCTGGTTCAATATCCACAAAATAATTAACGTGATTCATCACATCAATAAAAGAAAGGACAAGAACCATATGATCTTTTCAATAGGTGCAGAGAAAGCATTTGAAGAAATACAGCAACGTTTCATGATAAAAGCTCTCAAGAAAGTAGGGATAGAAGGAGCCTAACTCGAGATCATAAAAACCATATTGAACGACCCAACGCTAATATCATCCTCAAGAGGGAAAAACTGAGAACGTTCCCCCTAAGGTCAGGTACAAGACAGAGATGTTCACTATCTCCACGATTATTCAACAGAGAATTAACTGGAAGTCTTAGCCTCTGCAATCAGGCAACACAAAGAAATAAAAGGCATCCAAATCAGCCAGAAGGAGGTCAAACTTTCACTCTTCACAGATGACATGATAGTCGATATGGAAAACCCAAAAGATTCCACCCAAAAACTGCTAGAACTGATCCATGGATTCAACAAAGTTGCAGGATATAAAATCAATGTGCAGAAATAGGTTGCATTCCTATACACCAACAATGAAGCCACAGAAAGAGAAATCAAGGAATTGATCCCATTTACAGTTGCACAAAAACCCCTAAGATACCTAGGAATAAATCTAACCAAAGAGGTGGAAAATCCATACACTGAAAACCATCAAAAGCTTATGAAAGAAATTGAAGAAGACACACAAAGAAATGGAAAAAGATTCCATGCTCCTGGATAGGAAGAACATCTATTGTTAAAATGTCGATAGCACCCAAAGCAATCTACATATTCAACGTAATCCCTATCAAACTAACACCAACATTCTTCACAGAGCTAGAACAAATGACCCTAAAGTTTGTTTGGAACCAGAAAAGACCCCGAATACCCAAAGCAATCTTGAAAAAGAAAACCAAAGCAGGAGGCCTCACAATCCCAGACTTCAAGCTATAGTTGATGATACAAAGCTGTAATCATCATCACGACAGTATGATACTGGCACAACAACAGACACTCAGATCAATGGAACAGAATGGAGAGCCAGAAATGGACCAGCAAACGTATGTCCAACTAATCTTTGACAAAGATGAAAGAATATCCAATGGAATAAAGACTGTCTCTTCAGGAAGTGTTGCTGGGAAAAGTGGACAGCGACATGCAGAAGAATGAAGCTGGACCACTTTCTTACTCCATACACAAAAATAAACTCAAAATGATGAAAAACCTAAATGTAAGACAGGAAGCCACCAAATCCTCGAGGAGCAGCAGGCAAAAGTCTCTTTGATCTTGGCCCCAACAACTGCTTACTCAACATGTCCTCTAGAGAGAAGGGAAACAACAAAAATGAACTTCTGGGACCTCATCAAAATAAAAACGTCTGCACAGCATAGGAAACAATCAGCAAAACTAAAAGGCTAGTGAAAGAATGGGAGAAGATATTTGCAAACAACATATCAGATAAAGGGTTCGTATCCAAAATCTATAAAGAACTTATCAAACTCAAACCCCCCAAAAACCAAATGATCCACTGAAGAAGTGGGCAAAAGACATGAATAGACTCTTCTCCAAAGATGACATCCAGATGGCCAACTGACACATGAAAAAATGCTCAATTTCATTCATCATCAGTGAAATACAAGTCAAAACCACAATGAGATACCACCTTATACCTGTCAGAATGGCTAACATTCGCAAGTCAGGCAAAAACAGATGTTGGTGAGGATGCAGAGAAAGAGGATCTCTGTTGCATCATTGGTGGGAATGCAAGATGGTGCAGCCATTCTGGAGAACAGTATGGAGGTTCCTCAAAAACTAAAGTAGAACTACCCTGTGAGCCACCAATTACGATATCCAAGGGATACGAATATGCTGTTTCAAAAGGGCACATGGTCCCCAATGTTTATAGCAGCACTATCAACAATAGCCAAAGTATGGAAAGAGTCCAAACGTCCATCGATGCGTGAATGGATAAAGGTGTAGTGTGTGCGTGTGTGTGTGTGTGTGTGTGTGTGTGCGTGTGTATAAAAACATATATATATATATATATATATATATATATATATATATATATATATATATATATATATATATATATATATATACATGTATATACATGTATATACATGTATATACATGTATATACATATACACATATACACATACACATACACATACACATACACATACACATACACATACACATACACATACATATACATATACACATACATATACATATACATCCTATATATGTGTGTATATATGTATGTATATGTTGACAGATTCACCGGAGGCAGAAAAAAGGAGACAGAAGTTTATTGGAGTCTTGGGTCTGGACAATGGGGGAGGGAGAGGCCATCTGTCAATGCAGTGGAGGTGCGGGGCTGTCTTCCAGGAGGAAGGTGAGCAGGCAGGGCTCATGGCTGTTTTGAGGCAGGTCGCCCAATGGGCCTGTTTGTGTTCAGCCAGGCAGTGGGGGGTGGCCTCTGTGGGCCCTTCTCCCTTTACTTGGGTTTCCACTGCTCCGGTTGGTGGCATGAACGCGACCTCTGCCCACAGCCTCTGCCCCGTGGATACAGCACGCCATTCCTGGAGGATGGTCACTCGGCCAAGAGTCAAAGCCTGATAGCCAGAGACCCGCAGGCTGCTGTCTTGATGGAGGAGGAGCAAGAACACGGCTTCTACTGTATCTAAGCTGCGTGGGGCCCACGCTGCTCCATGCCATTGTTCAGAGCTGTTGGCAGGGAGCCCGCGAGTTCTCTTTCCTCTGCTTCCCTCTCTTCCTGAGCGCTCCACGGGGCTGTGCAGGGCACTGCACAGAACTCAAGCTCCTGAGATGCAAAACACAAAGGCAGTGGAGAGGACTAGAAGCAGCCTGTGACTACCTGCCGTGCGTGGCTGGGGCCCCGGCACCCTCTCTGGCCTTTGAAACCGCCAGCCCACGCGATGCAGCCAGGACACATGCCTTCCTGTTGTGGGTCTCTGATCCAGGGCTGGAGGGCTCCTAGCCAGCCCTCCTGTCTGTTGAGCATGATGACGTGGGAAACAAGCATAAGTAAACTTGAATAGAAAGCAGGAGACTCTAGAGGGAAGACGTGCGCAAGGCAGGGCCATTGCAGACCTTTGAGCGGAAGGACACCAGGCGCCTCTTTGAAGGTTTGGCTTAGAGGGAGTTGTCTTTGTGCCCCTTCTGACAGAGCAGACTCCTGTGTCCCCTGCTGGACATGTGCAGCGTGGGCTGGGCCCTTCAGGTTTTCAGACCACGAGGTCAAACAAAGCCGCTTCCTCAGGGCCCACCCAAGGTCTCCTTGAGCAGGGGCAGCATCTCTGCCCTCCCAAGGCTTCCAAGGCTTGGGAGCCACACCTCCCAAGGCTTCCAAGGCTTGGGAGCCACGTCTCCCAAGGCTTCCAAGGCTTCGGAGCTACGCCTCCCAAGGCATCCAAGGCTTGGGAGCTATGCCTCCCAAGGCTGCAGCGTTCTGCTGTGTGGCACTCGCAGCCACTGTCACCACCCGACTCCTGGTGACAGCCAGTCACACTCCAGTGACTTCCTTCCATGTTTCCCAGAACATCTTCAGAGTGAAAGGGAGTCTCCAATCATGTACTCTTTTTTTTTTTCTTTTCTTTCCAAACCCACACAATGTTCGGTAATTAATGGCATATTTTAAGTACACCAGGGAGATTTGCATTTTTCAACAAGGGAGGAAGCAACAGCACACATACAAATACGAGTTCACACTCAGGCTGCTTCCGGCGATCCAAGGACCTGCTGGAAGGAAGGGAGATTGCTTTGCCCGTGGAGAAAAATTCTTCTTGCTCAAGGAACAGGGGGAAGCTTTTGACAGCGTCTGCTGCTGCAGAGACATCTCAGCAAGACCTTTGTTAAAACGTATTTCTCGTCTTTTATTAATGAGATTTGGTTCAGGGAGATCATGTGGGGGAATGAAAACTGTGCCTTGGAAGGCAGTTTGAAGAGCTGGCTGGGGCTCGGTGACAAGGGACTCGGCAGCTGTTGTCAGGTATTTGGGCTACACTAGATGGTGGGTGTCGGGGGACAGAGCCACTGGGCGGGTGATCCCGCAGAGGGTGGCTAGCTAGAGAGGAGCACTGAGGGGTCCACACCACCACCACCCCCGACCCTATGAGCCACCCCGGGATCTCCATAGCATCCTAGCTGAAAACCTAGTGTTTGTGGCTGGAAAGCTTGGATTTCAATCCGAGCATGTGACCTTGGGCAAGCCTCAATTTCTCCATCTGTGAAATGAGGAAATCATCACAAGTTGTGGCGAGGAGTGAGTGGGGTCGTCCGTGCAGAGAGCTCGGTGCACAGTGGCCTTGCTCAATCCATGCCGGGCTCCGTCAGCCCTGGGGTTCTGCTGAAGGCCGTGGTGCGTCCATGCTGCCCTTCTGTCCTGGGAGGTTTGTTTTCCACAGCCTCCCCCCCACCCACCGCCCTTCTCCAAGGCTGATGAAACTTAACCCGTAGATTGTTCCGAGCAGCGTTGCATAGAAGTGGACATACCTACAATATCCATTAACTTATCAATGGGAATTGCAAATAATATAATGTGATAATACATGGTGAAATCTATCTTGGGTTTCAGGACATTGTTTCAACAGAACAGAAGTGTTGTTCCTATACGCCACCTGAGGAGCCCTCTCCCCCTGCTCCTGGCCCCCACCCTCCCGCCTTCTACCTCCTTTCTGTCTCTGGAACGTTCCCTGAGGTGCCCTGATGCACTTGGTGGTCGCTCTGCTGGTGAGGCCCACACTCGCTGGCTGAAAACCACGTCAGTGGTTTCAGCTGGGAAAACCATATTCAGCATTTGCTTCCAAGAGTGAGCGGCTTTAAGTAATCACATCTGAAGCCCCCTTTGCTGGAAGGGGTTGACTGACAACTCATTCTGTCTCAGACACTGAGATTGATTGCCTGAGAAAGACCAGAAAATCGCACAGGAAGGCCTGTTATGGGGCGACTGTCGAACTCAGTGACTGCACGGGCACACCGAGCAGGTGTCGACTGGGCTCACTGGGAAGCGTCGGATATGAAACGGCTGCTCAGTGCAGCACGCACGTGCAAAGTGCAAAGCTCAGGACTACATGATTCAGTGAGAAGACATAGATGGGAAATTACTGGAGCTGAAATTTTATTGCAAAGTTGTTTATCTTTGTTATTACTTTCTGAATCCTTTTGTGCTTTTTGTTCACGGCAGTGGATAGAGGCACTCTTACTTACACTTTAAGCAGAGATTAGGAGGGAAAAATATCCCTCACGGCACCACAAAATACCAGAGTAACTCTCAGCCAGGCCTGTGATTTCTCTCATTACAATGAAATATCTAGAAATTGAAATAATAATAACAAAAACTTTTTTTGTAGTCCTTTTGCACAGACCGTTCACGTGATTTCCGTTTGATGCCAGTTAGCATTTCTTATTACAATAATAATGGTGAGAACAGGCTCCCAGAAAGATGTGGCCTGGGACTCCTTCACTTTGGTTTCCAGCTTGTTGTGCAGGGATCCTGGCCCACTTCTGAGAGAAGACGACCACTGGCCAGACCAGTAAGGTGATGTGATGTTAATAACAAGGATGATTCATCTTTTACTTTTTCATAAAGCTGATTACTTTTCAGAATCATAGTCTACATCCTTGGATTATTTAAAATCGCAGGCAATTTTTATTAAAAGGGAAACTAATTTTGTGAACTGAAAAAATATACACTTGAACATACGCATACATAAAACATCTGGAGTTTTAAGTATTAACAAAGGTGTGGGTTTCTTATATTCATTCTTCTTGCAGTTATTTCCTGCTGCAATCAGAGTAAGAAGAAATACATTTTCTTTTTTAATTCTCAGCGTTTCTGTTAAGGTATAAGAGTTCAGGAGTGTTGTCAGTAAGGCCTGTGGACCAGCTTACCTAGGCAGGCACTCTCAGAAGCTCACTGGAAATGTAGATTCGTGGGGTGCCTGGCTGGGGCTCAGTAGGTACAGCACGTGACTCTTGTTCTCAACAACATGTAGGATGTAGAGATTACTTAAAAATAGAAACTTTTTTTTAATGTTTGTTCATTTTTGAGAGAGACAGAGAGACAGAGAGAGAGAGAGAGAGAGAGCGAGGGAGAGAGAGATAGTAGGAGTGAGCAGGGGTGGTGCAGAGGGAGAGGAAGACACAGAACCCAAAAGAGGCTCCAGGCCCTTTGCTGTCAGCACAGAGCCCAACATGGGGCTTGAACTCACAAATGGTGAGATCATGACCCGAGCTGAAGTCAGAGACTGAACTGACTGAGCCACCCAGGCACCCCCAAAATGAAATCTTTTTAAAAACATAAGAAATGCACATTCTTATCCCCTCCCTGGACCTGAGTGTCGGGGACCAGCAACCTGTGTTAACCATGCTCGTCATCCTGGTGATTGATGAGGGCTTTAGAGATGCAGAGGCCACTTCCTTGTTAGGGTCACAGTTGGATAGCGGTTAAAACATTGTTTGGGCTCAGATTGCCTGGGTTCAAACCCCAGATTCACCGCCTCTATCTCTTAGCTCTGTGACCACAGAGTAAACCTTAAAATGGGAGCATGTTTATAGTGAGGGTCGGGTGTGTGTGTGGGGGGAGCATTTTCAATTGCTCTTGGACACGCACCCCATTCTTCATTTAACCCAGAGGGCTCCCCTTCCCAGCACCCCACCCAGCCAGACAGATCTGACGTACATTCCTGGCAAAGAAAACCACTGTTTTCACATGTGGGCAAATAACGTTCGGAAGCTGTTGGCCTAAGTGTAAATGAGAGATGTGGATGACTGTTCGCAGAGTGAGTTTACTGCTCCAGAAACCGGATCAAATCCTGAGCAAGAATGGAGGAATGGATAGGTCTCAAAGTCAGGCAAGAGAGAGGGGAAGTGATGTGAGGCTTCTTGGGAATGAGGTTCAGGAGGCAGTCTGGGAGCCAGATTATGGCAGATTGCATATTCCACAAATGGCCATGCTGATATTCCCTGTCCCACGTGTCCTTTAAAAATTTTTTTTAACATTTATTTATTTTTGAGACAGAGAGAGACAGAGCATGAATGGGGGAGGGTCAGACAGAGGGAGACACAGAATCTGAAACAGGCTCCAGGCTCTGAACTGTCAGCACAGGGCCAGACGCGGGGCTCCAACTCAGGGACCATGAGATCATGACCTGAGCCAAAGTGGGCCGCTTAACCAACTGAGCCACCCAGGCACCCCTTTGTCTATGTGTTCTTACAGAACTCTGCCCCTGCCTCACTGAAAGTCAGTCTTGGGGCTCCTGGGGGGCTCGGTTGGTTAAGCGTCCAACTCTTGATTTCAGCTCACGTCATGATCTCATGGTTAGTGCATTTGAGGCCCTTGTCAGGCTCTGTGCTGATAACACAGAGCCTGCTTGCGATTCTCTCCCTCTCTCTCTCTCTCTCTCTTTCTCTCTCTTTCCCTTCCCTTCCCTTCCCTTCCCTTCCCTTCCCTTCCCTTCCCTTCCCTTCCCTTCCCTTCCCTTCCCTTCCTTTCCCTCCCTCGCTCCCTCCCTCCTTCAAGCTCTCTCTCAAAAATACATAAACTTGAGAGAGATGAGTGGGGGATGGGCAGAGAGAGAGGGAGACACAGAATCCAAAGCAGGCTCCAGGATCCCAGCTATCAACACAGAGCCCAACGCAGGGCTCAAACTCACAAACTGTGAGCTCATGACCTGAGCCAAAGTCAGATGCTCAACTGACTGAGCCACCCGGGTTGCCCCTAAAATAAGTAGACTTTAAAAGAAAAAAAAATAAAGTCATTCTTATGTCCCTTCCTTTTGAAATTGGGTCGGCCTCTGTGACCCGGGTGGGGAATGTGGCAGAAGTGATGATGCATGGCTTCTGGGACTCGTTTGGAAAAGGCGTCCAAAAGGCAGTGTCTTCTTGGTTGTGTCTCTCACTGAACATACCCCTTTTGGAGCTCAGAGCTGCCACGCCAAGGAGCATGAAGTCACTATGCTGGGGGAGGTGCATAGGAAAGGAGATGTTGCCGAAGCCCCAGCTGTCTCTGAGTCTCCCTAGTGCAGACTCCAGGCATGTGAGGGAAGGCGACTCTCATGGCAGCCGCCATCTGACTACAGTCTTGCGAGAGACCCTGAGTGAGAACTGCCAGGCAGAGCTGCTCCCGAGTCCCCTTCCCATGACTCCCTCTCCCCAAAACAGGGATAACAGGTGTTACTGTCTTTGAAGAGATAAGTCTCAGGGTTCATTATTAGGGAGCAGTAGGAACTGTAGCACCAATAACTTGTTTCTCTGTGGTGGGAACTGCCTCTCAGCTGGGGTCAGGAGGTTGACCACTGGTCATCCAGGTGCAAGGTCACTCATCTGTGCCTGGGACTCTGCGCAGACCTCTTTCCAGCCCACCCCCTGTAGACGCCGCCACGCTCCCGGGATGGAGGTAGCTGCTTGGCGATGCAGAGAACAGAAATCTTTGCCACTGTCTAGGAGGAGACAAGGCGGCTCCAAGTCTCCTACTTGCCTGGGGGGGAGAGATTAGTCTGCTTCGTGTGTGTCAGAGTCACAGGGCGGTGCTTGGTTCATGGGGAGTGCTAAAAGTAGTGGCTGCAGTTACTTACTGGTTTTGTACAGCAGATGGGTGCGAGGACTGTGCCGGAACACAGATTGGACAAGTGCTGACGCGGCTGCTCATGAGGCTGAGCCCAGGGAGCTTCAAGGGGGTCACACCTCGCCCTGGTGCACCAGGGATGATCTTGCTGATGGTGCTTGTGGTGGTGGATGGCGGGTCGTGTGATGTGATGTGATATGGGCTCAGAGTGAGCAGTCAAGAAAGAATTCTTGACACATTTTGAGTTGGAAAAGGTGGTTTTATCAAAGGCACAGGGACAGGACCCCTGGGCAGAAAGAGATGCACTGGGATTGTGAGGAGCTTTCAACTTGGGGGCAGGTAGAAATCAAGGCATTTTGCAAAATGACAGTGTTTGCATGTCGAAGTAGTCTTGCGGGATCCTGGAGGTCTGGCTTTTGTCAAGCTAAGGTGGCTTTTTGCCTCTAGCAAAGCATTAATGGTAATGCTTTATGCATTATACTTCATGCGGTCCTGAGTTCCTGTGCTCTGCCTGCCTCAAGGAGGTTGCGAGTCCTACGGCAGTTTAATTTTACCTTCCTGTCTTTTGCCTTTGTTGCTTGTCAGTGATGAGGATGGCGGCTAAGCTTCCTCCTTGTACGTCACGCATCAGGTGCTCGGCGAAGGGTCTGAACCACTCAGTTCTCACTGCAACGCTATGAGGTAGGTCCTACTCTTGTTCCCGTGTTCCAGGCAGGGGGAGGAGGCACTGGGGGGTCACATAACTGGCCCTGTCTTACGCAGTCATGAGCTGCCCTGGGCTCCTCATTGTTAACATCTCCAAGTAGCACGTATTTCGAGGTCTGCACCGCATATATAATGTGACTTCATCTTCAAAGCAACCTTGTGAGGGAGTTGAGGAGACCTCCTTTTTTTTCTAGTTTGAATCTACCATCCAGAAAGTTAAGTGGCATCCTCACAGTGACACTGGACATGAGGCAGAATGGTGTCCGTGGGGGGAAGTGTCAGGCGTGCCGTTTGGAAAACAGTCCAGGTGTGTAAAGGAGAGGTCAGGTGAGATGCGGCTGAAGTGAGGGCCAGAAGCCTGGAGCTGGGACTTCATTCGGGATGAAAGGGGGAGCCACAGAATGCACCCGACGTGCGTTGTTGAGGTTTGTCCCTGGTGTGGAGGAGAGTTTGGAGTGGGAGAGGGGGTGATGTGATGGGGTCCCAGCAGGGGCAAGGTGCCGGCCTGGCAGGTCACAGGGTCTGACGAAGGACATGCTGTTCTGGAGAAGGCGGTGTCTTAGCAGCGTCTCCACTGTGGTGGAAGACACACAGAGGGGAGTAATTCTGAGCCATGCCTGAGGTGGTGAGGGTGGGTGGGCAGGAAACAAGGGGCCGCCTCCACCTCCCGTCTGCTCCAGAGTCACATGTGAATGGGCCTGTCCTGCAGGGAACAGCCAACGGTGAACCACGTTTCACTTTTCTTGCAAAGAGTCTGGTAGATTTCCCACTGTTTTTTCAGATAGGGCAATGGGATCTGTGAAGGGGACACACTCACAGATCCCGTTAGGACACGCGGCACCCTGTCAGGGGTGGAGAGTTGGAGGAATCTGGTGGGGTGCATGTTGGCTGTATTGGTGAGGAGGCCAGAAAGCCAGGATGGGATACTAGGCAGACTAGAAACCACCTCTCTTCTTGCAGTGGAGAAAAGGGTAACAAAATGTCCACGTGTGCTCCAACGACAAATAGTAGCTGTCATATCGGTTGTAAAATTTTGACCGTTACGTACCCCAGATTCCTCGGTGGAGTGGAATGTGTGCTCTAGAGCCAGCCAGACCTGGTTCTCTCCCACCTAGTCACCACGTGATCTTGGGAGGTTGCTGAGATTGGCACCAGAGTCAGGTAGGTGATGCTGGAAAGGTGGGAGTCGGAACACTCAATACAGCCGTCTTCCTAAGTCCCATCTTGGTTGTCTACAAAACGGAGGTGGGAAGAACATCCACTGCATTCGGCACCTGTGTAGATGAAGTCAGTTCTCTTAGAGGCAAACCCACTCCATTACTGCCAGAAATGTTAGTAGTAAAGGGGAGGTACAAAGGAGCAATGCCGGAAACGTTCTCGAGTATGAGGAGGGGCTGTACTCCAAATTCTTGCACATCAGCTTCAGGGCTGATGTTAGATACAAGCAGCCGGCCACGAAGCTCCTGCAGAACATGACTTCCTGGAAAAAATAGCCCAGCGCCGCTTAGGAAGAGACGCATTTCGGCCTTCTGCCAAGTTACTCACATTTCGGACAGTATGTATTTGGATGCAGAATGGGTTTTGAACAAATTCCTTTCTTTTACCCTGACTACTTGCAGTGAGCTTGGGGTTGAACTCTGCACCTTTGAAGACAATAAGGCACTGAACCATAAACTATTATTTTCTGACACTAATGTCCCCAGACTATTTTTCTAGGGTAGTGATCTCAGTTTAACATACATTGATGAGTTTTAAGTGTTTTTTCTTCTCAGAACACATTTATGGGGATGAGCAGGACATAGAACACAAGAATTCAGATTCTCGGAATTTTGAGTCATGGTGTTTGGGACAGAGTAACCAATATGGGTGTGAGCACGCACGCGCGCGCACACACACACACACACACACACACACACACACACACACACACTCCAGTCTTTACCTGCACATCTGCCTTCTCCAGGAGGAGGAGGGGAAAGGAAGCTCCTCTGTTGCTCGAGCCCTTTTGTTGATTTATCATTTATTATTTTTTAAAATGACTAAAAATGTATTTGGCCTCGTCACTCTGTTTTGGTGTAGGCTTAACCAAGGTCCTCAACCCCTGGGGAAAAGTCTTCCAGATGCCGTGTTTTTTTTTTTTTTGTTTGTTTGTTTTTTTTCTGTTTTTTGTCCAGTTCTCACCTCAGGCACGAGGTTTTATTCATCGGCATGCCTTTGCAAAAGACTCTTGTCCCTCCATCCCTCCAAAAAAGACATTTTCCTTATCAGAAATTTTAGAGATTTCCGGTTCCTTTTAGTACTGAGAATGAGTAGCAGTGATGATGGCAGTGACATCGTAGCGATGGACTCATGTGCTGAAAAATGTGACACATGTCAGGTTTCTTTTCTTTACCATAATCTGCCCAGTTCTGTTAGAAAGCCATTTGTGGGTTTGAGGTGAGTGAGGCTAACTGCCCCCTTCCCTTACCATGGGGCAGGGTGGGGGATGTGGACACAGTGCCTTGTTTCCTGCTGGGCATGTGACTCCCAACTGGTTATGTGACCAGACCAGGAGTCTTTCTGTGAGGTCATTGGGTTGGTAGTGACCAGGTCTCCTCCTTGGAGATCAGAACCAAAAGATTCATGCCATGCCCCATCCCATGTCATGGGGAGAGACAGTCTTCCTGCAAACTTCCAACAGACAGCAACCAGTATGGAGGTTCTGAAGGAGCAGACCTTGGGCGTGAGCCAATCTCAGTAGTGCTGGTGTGGGGTGAGGTGGATCTGTTACCAGAAATAAAAGGAGAGAGCTTGAAAAACATGCGAGAAAGCCAGGAAACAGTTGTTACTTCCAAAGGGGAAGCGTTTTCTGCGGACTCCTGTAGTAAAATGAGCACCGGGCAGAGTAGCAAGGGGTGGATGGATCATCAGAGAAGAGACGAATGGATTTCAACGTTATCCCAGCAGCTTGGATGTTTCAGAAAAGGAGTTGAAAGGGTGGTAAAGAACAGGCCAGTGAGAAGCCTATGGGAGGTGGAGAAATGGCCCCCAAAGATGTCCACTGTAACCCATTGGGCCTGTGGACAGGTCCTCTGCTGTGGCCCTAGGAGCACCGAGGATGGATTAAATAAGGGCCTGGGGATGGGAAGCCCTCCTGGACTGTCTGGACAGGTGCACCATTGCCTCACGGACCCTTAAACGTGGAAGAAGGAGGCACAAGAGAGGTGGGAGAGATGAGGCCAAAGGGAAAGAGGGGGTGAGAGGGGCAAGATGGACTCATTGCACCTTGAAGATGCAGGAAGGGTGTGGAGTCGTGGAATGCAGGGGACCCTGCAGCCAGGACGGGCCTCTGCGGCCACCCGGCCAGCGGTGCGCTGTGCCCACAGAGTGATGGAACAGGAGAGGCCCCACCCCACAGGCCCCCAGGGGGGTGGGGCACAACCTGCCCATACTTGGTGTCAGCCACTTCTGACCTCCAGAATCCACTGAGGTCATCTAAGCCACGATTTGAGATAACTTTTTGCAGTAGCAACAGAAAATTAGTGTAGAAAAAGACCCACATGCTATCAAATCAGGACAGAGGCGGTGCCCTGCAGACTGGCTCAGTGCGCTGCAGCCGCACTGGGACCTGGCCTCCCAGAGTCTCTGCTCCTGGCCTTTCATGTAGAAGGAAAAGTGCCAGTGCCTCCCGGGGCCTGTGCTTGTTGGTTAAGATTGTTCTTTTACGGCAGTTAGCAGAGCACCTACCCGACTCCGTGCTCAGTAACTGCTCGATTGATGCAGATGAACACAGGAGAGGGAGAGACATCCCCATACATACTTTGAGATTCTCCTTCCTTTCTTAAGTAGACCAACTAGGTCACAAAGAAATGCAGCCTGAGTAGACAGTGTGGGCTAATTCCATTCTGAAGTGTTTTTACAGCATTTATGTTTTCATCTCTATTAAATTGTAGTGTACTGAAAGTATGTTCAAATTTCATTAGAAGGTAATGCATGAGGCCACACCTCCTTTTTCTGGACAGGAGAGGGATGCGAGGGGGGAAACAAGGAAGACACCAGTTTAAAATTCCACTCCATGTGCATCCATTCTGTGACATTTGCAATAGCAGTCAGAGGCCCATGCCTTGGTTACGGTGTGGCAGCAAGTGGATAGCCAAGCCCGTTAGCCCTGTGTTGTTTCTGAATTAAAAGGTTCACCTTATAGGAGCTCATCTGTGTGCTTCCCCGCTGCACATGGTTGGATATGTGGTTTCTCCTCTGCACTGTTTTCCCCTCCCACACACCCAGTTTTTTTCCCCACTCATTTATTCTTGCCCTGTCTCTCTAGAAGGACAGGGAAGCTTGGAGTCTGGGGTTTGAGCCCCTGCTCCACCACGTACAGGGCTGTTCAGGGCTGTGTCCCCGAGCCTGGCTAGCCGCTTGACTGATGGGGTTGCTGCAGGGTGAACAGAGGATTCCGGAAATGCACTTAGCAGAGTAAATGCCCCTACTCTTCTTGTCTACACTGCCTCCACAGCAGTCCTGAGACCCTGGTGTCTTACCCAAGCTGGTGTTTTTCAATTCCAGCGTCTCCTAGGTTAATGAAAGTTCAGGGACCCAGCTTCTTACCAGCCCATCATTTACATTCTGACACCTGGGGGTACTGCCCCTTGATTTGCTGCTGTTGTGATAGAGGTGTGTGCATTGAAAACATCCATCTTCCTCCACCCTGCCCCTCCCCCCTCTCCACACGCTGAACATCCAGGACAAACCCTCAACCTCAGATCACTCACCCGGGCCAGGCTCTCGTGTGCGCCCATAGAATCGTCTCCACTCGTTGGTTTCTTAACATAAAATCATTTTCTAACTCACTGTTACAATAACAATGATTATTCCTATTGAATCACAACTTGAGGTGTCTCACAGTGTTCCAGGGATAGTTTTGTCTCACCGTTACTGATGCTGTTAATAACTCATGAGGGATGCTTGTCATCCACTCCAATGAGCCCTGGGTCATCCACGTACAGCAGTACAGCAGGAGCATCTGGGGGACTGACGTGGCTTCAGGGGCGCCTCCTCTGAGCCCATCCAGGGTGTTGGTGTCCTGGATGACACCCTTGTCAGTTTCAGTTTGACCCCTATACTGCCCCCTCCCTCCTGTCCTGTGGCTTCTGATGATTCTCAGGCATCTCAGACCTACCTGCAAGTTTTGTTTGACCTGACACCGCCTCCCTTCTGAAGGGCGGGTTCAGCTCCAAGGTCAGTGAGCTGGAGGTGAGCAGGGTGGCGGGGTGGCGGTGGGGGTGCTGTGGGTGTCATTAGAAAGAAAACCACAGGCCCCAAATAGTGTCACTTCGCTGAAGTTCCCAAACTGGGGCTTAAGGCCTAATCCAACTGCATTTCAGCTCCCCTCAGAGACGTAGTCTGAACCAGCCAGGAATGTTCCATCAGTGCCAGTGCCTCTGCCACAGGGGCCTCTCCACCCCCCCCCCCAAAGAAAGAAGACATCTCCTGGATCCAGGGACCCCTTGTTTTCCCCCTGGACAGCAGCCTCCCTGCAACAGCCCTTCGCTGTTGCTAGTAACTTTCTTACCCAGCCCTCCTTCTAGATGGACCTTCCTTTCTGTCCAGCTCCTTGGAGCCCCTTCTGCTTGCCGCTTGGGGTGCTACCCAATTCATGAGTCCTAAAGCCAATCAGATCTTTAAAATCTGCTCAGTTGCATTTTTGTTGTCTGGCAGTCTGCGCAAGAAGGCTCAGCCGGTGTCTCTCTGAGGCTTAGGCCCCGTCAGGCATGGCCACCGAAGACCCTGAGGGACCTTTCTCGGGACGGAGGGGCTCTGAGTTTGGGACTTATCCTGAGACAAGTTTGAGTGATGTTAATGCTCGTAAGGGAGCAGGGCATGATGGGGGCCAATAAAGGGTGTGCGGCTCCTCTGAGAGACCGTGGGGACAGTGTGGGGACAGTGTAGGAAACGCCTCAGCATTGCCTAGTGGGGGCAGAGGACTGGGGCATGGGCGTGCAGTGAGCCCACCCTCCATGGTTGATGCTGGGGCAGAGATGCCTTGCAGGCAGCAGCCTTGCAGGAGGGGGTGTGGGTGAGGCACCCTGTGGGCTGCTCCTGCCTCGCTTCCCGGCCTCCCTGCCACTTGGGGACCAGAAGTCCTGACCGTAGTGTTGATAGTGGAATGTCTGCGCCCCCTAAGGGGAGCCCTGGAGGAGGAGTATGAGAGTGTCCTATAAAAGCTCACCACTTGGGAGAGCACGGGAGGGAAGAAGAGGGCTCTGTCTGTGAGCTGGCCCCAGCCCTCAGACCAGCCAGGAGACTCTGTGGGAGCAGCCGGTGGGATCAATCCCAGGGGAGCCTACCTTCTGTTCAGCCCAAGCGTTGGGGCTTCAGGCCCAGACACTGGCAAGGGCAAGACTCTCCCCTCACCGCCTCACCTCTGTCAGGAGCCGAGCATCCCCAAAGAGGCCGATGGAGGAGAGCCGGTCTCCGCATCCTCTCAGGGGCCATGGCAGCCCTTTGTGGCTTCTCCAAGTGGATTCCTAGGCCACCAGCATGGTCAGGGGGGATTCAAGACGGACGGAAGTCCAGCAGTGGCAGGACATGGTAGACCCGCACACGGGAAGAAGCCCTTTTGAGACTCAGAAATGCCTGGGTGTTTTGGGGGGTTTTGACTCGGTCACTAAGGCCACTGGAGGGGTGTCTACGCACCATCATGTGAACATGAAGGAACAACAGGGAAACCCAAACTGATGCACAGCCTGAAAGTAACACACAGGCCTCTGTTCCTCGAAATTTCTGTGGCATGAATGACCAAGGCCGAGGAATGTTCCAGAATAGAAGGTAAATAAACAGATGTGACCACAGAATACAGTTAGTGACCTTGGAATGCATTCTGTGCAGGAACAAAGTTTAATAAGGACATTTTTGGGATAGTTGATGACATTGGAATATGACCCATGGTTTAGATTACGGTGTTGTACTGGTGTTCAATTTCCTGAGGCTGGTCACTGACTTGTGAATATGTGAGAGGATGGTTTTGTCCTCAGGGTGTAGACCCTGAGCAGAACCGACAAAGGGGCATGGTATGTGCAACCGACTTGGAAATGATTTAGAAATACAGTAAAACCTTGGATTGCGAGTAATCTGCTCTGCGAGCGTTCCACGAGACGAGCAAACATTTCTAATAAACTTTAACTTTAACTCTGTGTCCCGCATCTGTGCTTCTGATTGGACGCTGCATGAGGACCAGCAGGAAATAATGCTGAAAGAGGCCATGCTTCTCAACCAGAGGTGATTCTGCCCCCTGGCTGACAGTCGACAATGTCTGGGGACATTTGTGGTTGTCACCACTGTGTGTGTGTGCACACGTGCCTGCACGTGTGTGTATGTGTGCGTGTGTGTGCACGTGTGTGCACTCCTGGCATCTACTGGGTACGGGCCAAGGATGTTTCAAACATCCCTCAGTGCCCAGGTCAGATGCCCCAAACAGGCTCTTCTGGCCCCAGATGACCCCATTGCCGACTCTAGACCCCAGCTAAACATGGCATGTTCTTTGCTTCATTTAATCCTTATAGGAATCCTATTAAGAATGCGGTTCCCTTTTTATAATTGGGGAAAGTGACATTGGGGATGGTGAGCCATTTCCCAAGTAACACAGCTGGTTAGTGGTGGAGCTGGGATTCGAACCTGGGTCTGACCCTGCAGTTTGTGTTTTAGCCAAAGCAGGACACTGTGCAGGGACCAGGCAGGTAAGGGGCACTCAGCAGGTGCCTGGGGAGCGAAGAAACCTCTTTCTTTTGACTTGAAAGTTCTCTGGGTGCTGCTGCCAGTTTGTTTTTGCCCCAGACATTCCCTGGTGACCCCCTTGATTTGTTCAGTCCCTCAGAAATCACCCAGAACATTCACACCACTGCCCAGCACTCATCGGACACTGGCAAGTGGGGAGTGAATGACGACTTGATGTTGGAGTCAAGGAGACCTAGACTGGGCAGCCAAGTCTTACAATCTGTACATGGGAATGAGGGGTTATATTACCAGTGCCTCTCGCCCTGAGTCTTGGGTTTGTAAAGTGTGCTGACGAGTGCCCGTCAGCCTCAGGTCCCTTTCTTAGGAGGCCCCAACCCCTTAGTGACGTTCCTGGACCCACTACACGGCAGGGCAGGGGGTCTGATTACCCACCACGGCGAGAGGACGGTGAGGCATCTGATTCAATTGCTGTTCTTGTGGATCCACTGTGACGGATGTCTGTGGTGGGCCTGTGTGCACGCTTGCCCTGGGGACTTCCTCAGCACCTCGACGGCGATCCCAGGGTATGCCTCAGCAGGGGCAATGAAGGACCCAAATGTGAGATCCATGAGCATGGTTCCTAATCACACCCCCTCCCTGCCCCTCCCCCCGGCTGCCCCAGGGGCTCCTGTTCATATCATCCCCTCAGCTGTGATTCCCTTGGGCCTACAGTTTCTGAACCAGCCTGAGCCAGAGCAGTGGGTAGGTGGGCTCTGAATGGCATCAACTTAACAGAGACCAGCTTCTTTTATTTATTTTTTTAAAGTTTACTTATTTGGGGGAAGGGGGAGAGGGAGAGAGGGAGAGCGAGATAGAGATAGAGAGAGAGAGAGAGAGAGAGAGAGACAGAGAGAGACAGAGACAGAGAGAGAGACAGAGACAGCCAGAGCGGGAGGAGCAGAGAGAGAGAATTCCAAGCAGGCTCTGAGCTGTGAGCAGAGCGCCTGATGTGGGGCTCGAACCCTGAGATGATGACCTAAGCCAAAATCAAGAGTCGCTGGCTTAATGGACTGAGCCACCCAGATGCCCCAGGAGCCCTGCTTCTCAGTGTCTCTCACCCACTTCCCTAACCCTCGGGGCCATTGGTGGATGGGCTGATGGGGACGGTGGGAACAAGACAGCATTCATTAGGAGTATACAGATGGCTCATGGGGACCCCTGCTAGTTTTTCAAGTTCAGCTTTCTCACTGAGCTGGGCAGGCCCTGCTCCAGGCATGGGGGCTATTCATTTAAATGAATCCTACAAGGCCTGCCCTCCGTGAGCATGTGGTCTGTTAAAAGAGCCCCATGTATAGTAATTATATCAGTGCAGGGCCCCTGGCTCTTGTAACTGCTCTGTTCACCTGCCCACCTTCCAGGGCTACTCTTGGCTGCTCCCGTCCCCTCTCTTGCCCTCAGCTGAATATTGTTGGCAGGTGTGGCCTCCAGGCACCTGGCCTCCAGAGCCCTTTCTGCACCCATTACCCATCCTTTTCCCTGGGGCCTCCATCCCCTGCCCTCTGGGTAGAGGCCTCTGGATGTGCTCCTCAGCCTGGATGTGAGCTGGCTGTGGTTGGGCCCTTCTGTGCTACAGGCCTGGCACTGTGTGCTGAGGGGCAGAGGAGGGACTGGCGTGGTGTGTGGGGCAAGTGCAGGGTGTGGAGGGAAACCATGGGTCTGTGTGCAGCAGCCTTTCCTGCAGAAGGCACTGATCCCGGGTATCTGGGCATTGGCCTCACCCACATCAGAGGCTCAGGGGCAAGACCTTGTTGCCATGAGTCTGGGGTGCACGTGGGCAGGTTACAGTGTCAAGAGCCAAGTGTGGACCCCAAAGCTCATTGTTGCGATTTTCGGCCACTCAACATATACTCGTCCTCCTGTCTTAGGGGAGAAACCCTCCCCACCTCAGGATCCTTCTGGAAACCACCAGGGCCTCGGACAAGAGGATAATGAAGATTTTCTGCAGCGACAAAAATGAAACCTGGAACTAATGTGTTTTTACCACGTCCAGTGTCATCTCCCCGACCCACAATCGCGATGTCCCAGCTCATCCTGCCTCCTGCCCCAACCTGCTGCTTGGACTTGGAGGATAAATGAGCTGGGGTGTCCCTGAGAGCTGGCCTGCTGGGCACGTGGAGTCGGGGGCACTTGGGGTGGGGGGTGGCGCAGAGCCGCATTTTAATAAGTGTTTGATAGTTGCTACCTGCACAGTGACTAATTGCGTGCACCCATCCAGAGGGCAGACCCCATGCGTGGTGCTCCATTAACAAATTAGTCTTCAGTCCTGAAGGCAGGACTCCCTGCTCTTGCTGCGATTCTGGAAGCTTAGTGGGGCACAGCCTCACCTTCGGAGTGACAGCTTCCTTGTGCCACCAGCAGGCTGTGTGGAAGGTTTTACCTCTCACCCTTCCCGTGGCTGGGTCGGAAGGGCCGCCCTGGAAGGGGTGTCGACCTCTGTGCCCTCCTTATCCCCCTCATCTGCTTCAGCCCTTGCCCTCGCCCCTGCTGAAGAACCCCTGCCACAGCCACCTCTTTGTTACCTGGAGGTCTCTGTAGTCAAACACCATTTCCTTAAATAGGGCAACTTGAATGCAACAGATTCTGTCCCTGGAGTGGGAAGGCCGGGACCGGCTAAGCCAGAGTGACAGGTGCATTATGTGATGTGGGGTCAGAGGGCACCCGCCAGTGATGCTGAAATCATCCCTTTTCCTTACTCAGTCTCCCTGGGAGACCCACCTGCTTCCCTTCCTACGTGCCCAAGCACAGCCCAGGGGAAAAATAAAACCTCTTTTTTGCCATTGCCAAGAATTCTTATTTCCAAGAAAGTCCATGCATTCATTGTAAACTGCTGTTTTTGTAGAGGACAAAAATCAGGGTTATGCCTGGACAGCAGCCTCCTATGAAAAATATACCAGGAAAGATGTGAGGGTTTGGTGAAAGGAATCACACACACAGGATCACAGGAAAGGTTTAATAACTAGATTTTGTCTGACAAAGACTGGCTACTTTCCCTCCCTCCCTCCCTCCCTCTCCACCCCAACTAGTTCCCTGTTATCTCTAAGAAACATCTCCTTTACTTCCCCATCTTGCTCATGGTTCTTGGTTGCAAACAACAGACCCCGCTCTAGCTCGTGGCTCGTTTCAATGTGGACAGAGCCCGTTGAAGGACTCTGGTGAGCTCACAGAATCCCCTGGGACAGTCCGAGTCTTGCGATCACAGTCCCTGCACACAGGAGCCCACCCAGGCCTGGAGATGCCCCCTGCCCCACCTACTTTGGGCCATGCTACTGCCATGGATGGGGCCAGGACACACGTCCTGCAGCTAGGACAGATGCATGGCCCCGCAAATCCAGCGTGAGGTGAGGACCCAAGACCAGGGCTGAGGAGCAGGGCAGAGCCATGGACTGAGAAGGGGCTCAGGCAGCCACTCGTCTGTCTCATGGTCATCAGTGGAGACCTGCAGTGTGCCACAGGATGGGAGCACCGGGGGCAGGGGTAGGTGTCGGCTCGTGGGAAAGATGGGCCAAACCAGGGGAAGAGAAACATCACAGTAATTTTGCTGGAAGGGAAAAAAATGGAGGTAGTGATGGGCCTTCCCCAGATGGGGTCCAGGGCGCCTCCCTGTGGTGGTTCCCGCTAAGCTCACCTGTGGCCCCTCCTGCCATCTGGCCACAGCCAAGTGTGCCGGCTCTGATATCCGCATTGCCAGGATCAAGGCCCCTGTGCCTGGCTCAAGCTCATGGTGGTCCTTGGATAAAGTTGGTAGGTACATGGGGTGGTTTGGTGTCAAGGGGAAGGATTTGGGCCCTGGAATCCCCGAAGCAGCTTAACTTGGGTAAACTTACCTCTCTTACCCTTGGCTTTCTTGTCAGGAGGTAGGATTCATGAAGGTGCCTGTCCCATTGGGTTGGAGATAATGCTTTTCAGTTGTGGAGGACACAGTCTAGCTCACAGCAAGTGCTCAGTTAATGCTTGGCTGTTAGGGTGGCATCACCATGCTCATTAGCAATCAACTGATAAATCAATCGCTAAACCATAAAGCCAGACTGTTCCTTAGTGCTTAGCCGGTGCATAGGCACAGGGGAGAATAGCGTTTGGGATTTTTTTTTAAGAATCTCTGTTCTACCATATTTTCATACCTCAGTGTTCTTCCTTAACTACATTATCTACTAGTTGTTGGGTATTTATTCTAGGCGCCTTCCCCAGAATGCCGTACTTAATCCTTAGTGTGTGTGTGTGTGTGTGCGTGTGTGTGTGTGTGTGTGTGTGTGGAAATCAAGTGTCATAGACTTTAAGTATGTTGCCGAGTGTTGTAGCTTCTGTGAGGAATAGCTGGGATTTGAACCCAAATCTGGCTGACCTCCAGTTCTGTCTCATGACCAGTGCCAGGTTGCAGAGCAGCGCTGAGGTGCGGGGGCTGGAGGCCTGGGCTCCGTGTCCGTCTCCTTGTGAGCCAGGGTCCTCACACACACAGCAGGTGTGTCCCGAGGAGGGCCCAGCAGCATCCATTTTTGCCTTCAGACAAAGAATGTGCCTGGTGTTTCCCCGAGAAACTTCTTGGGAAATTGTGCCTAAAGGAGGCAGTTCCTTGTAAATTCAGCCGCCACCGAAAGCAGAGAGGACTCGGTTTTCCAGAATGGCAGAAACAGCTGCCGATCATTTTTATTTGCTTCTTGTTCATTTTGCATTTTCTTCTATCCCCATAATGCTTTCTCCCCCATGTGATAAGATTTTCATCTGACTGTCTATTTAACATACCGATGCTTCTCGCAGAAACTGACATCCATTGTTCCTTGGAGTGGGGATTCATTAGTCTTTGCCAGAGAGGGTCTGTGGATTCGGTGCCTCCTTTGTAGGTTTGAGATTAATTCCTGCTGTGGTCATGTTCATTGGGATGATTTCATCAAGATTTTCTTTCTGTTGCTTTTATTTCTTGCTTTCTTGGTTACTTTATTAAATTCTAAAATGTCTTATTAAAACCACTTCTTTTCTCATGACAAAAGTATAATATTTTTTTAACTTGTTTTTAACGTTTATTTATTTTTGAGACAGAGAGAGACAGAGCATAAACGGGGGAGGGGCAGAGAAGAGAGGGAGACACAGAATCGGAAGCAGGCTCCAGGCTCTGAGCATAAGCCCAGAGCCCAACGCGGGGCTCGAACTCATGGACCGCAAGATCGTGACCTGAGGTGAAGTCAGATGTTTAACCGACTGCGCCACCCAGGTGCCCCACAAAAGTATAACTTTTATACTTGACATGAAAAGTTTGCAAACCAGGTGCTTCCTGCCCCTCTCCCCCGTGCCCGGGGGGTGGGACAGGGCCTGCCGGGGACATGGGTCAGGGAAGGCTCTTACCAGTTCACTCTAAACGTTTGTGCATGGTTTTCAGTATTAATACTCATCACAGACTATTTCACTGAATTGCTTTAAGCAGTGAAAAAAGACTTCTGGACGTGGTAATGTTAATTTTTAAATTGTCTTATAAATTTATGTTAAAAGCAGTCAGCAGATAGAGAAATGTAACAAGTCTTTTGTGAAATACACTTCGAGGACTCCACCTTTAAAAAATTGACAGATGGCAATCCCTCCAGTGAGAATAATGTGGCTATCAAAGTTGCACAGAATTCAGGAATATGCTTTAATGGAGATTTTTAAGGCCACTTGGCCTAACTGCAGTTTACAGCCCAAGTGACAATCTGTCTGGGTTCTGTTGGAGTATCCAAAGGTGCAGAGATAGATAAGCAGTACTCACACTGTGGAGCGAGACTTAATGCCAGCAAATGACTTCCATGTCGGCCATCACCGGAAACCATCTGGAAGGACAATTTATGAAAACCCGGCCTTTTGTGACTTACATGGTGCCTGGTCTTTTGAAAAAGGACTGTCAGGGCAGGACTCATTTGGTGCCCACCATGAGTTAGTTTCTCACCTGGACAGGTGTCTGTCTCTTGCAGGTGGGCAGGTAAGTTGGCTTGCTGGCCTTGGGAGGCAGGGCACCTATGGGTGGAAGCCAATGGGTGTGGAGAGCGATGCCTGGTGGCGAAGGAACCTTCCTGTGTTCACAGGCCTCCCCAGCCCCCTTATCCAGGGCTCTGTGCCTCTCCTGGTCCCAAATAGGAGTGCTTTCTTGAAGCTACAATAGCCAGAACACCCCACATCCTCTGCCTCGTCCCCACCCCTGGATCCCCCACTCATATGTCACATGTGTTTCTTAGACACGGATCTAAAATTAATGCTCTCGAGCTCAGTTCCTCGGGGGAAAAGTGGGATAATCAGCAAATGTCAAAATTTTTTCTCCAAACTTCTAAATGAATGGAAAATAAAACAACGTAATTCCCCCTCCCTGAGGTATTACCTGGCCACTGTTTTGCGAGATTTGACAAGGCTATCTTCTGTTCCCCTGAGTGAATCCAGTTGGGAATATTTTATGCTGCAGGTCTCTGAGCTCTGAGGAGAGACACTGCCCCTTTGGAAAGAGGAGGTCCTGAGCGCAAGTGTTCTAGGGCGGTGTCCTCGGGTTCCGGGCGGCTTTCTGAGCCATGAAGTCTGGGAGGCACCTGGCCACACACCCAGAAACGGGCTCCTTCTGTGGGTAGTGCCGGTTAACCTCCAGAATCTAGTGTAACTGGAAATCTTTATTGGAGTTACCCAAGCCATTACCCGATCACTGTATTAGCTCTGCCCTCGAGCACTCTTGACTGCCTTTCATGGGGTTGGAGTGCTTCGTCAGTTGGAACTCAAGCCTCCCGATCTTAATTAGAGATGTGCCAAAGTACCTGAATTTAATGGAGAAGGTTGGAAGACAGATCTCTCTCCACCCCTCTTGCATTGAATAACTTCATTACTGAGTACCGTCCACAGCCATGCAGAAATTAAATATGCTCTGCAGAGAAGCACAGAGTTTGATGTGCAACCGCTTCTGCGTGGCACGTTCTGTGTGCAGCTCTGCGCTCTTTGCAAAACGGGGAGAACCAAGATGTCAGTCAGTCCCCCGGCCATGCTCTGCCCAGCAGCCTGGCCTCGGACACCTGCGAGGGGCTGATGCCCCTGATACCCTGTGGTGCGGTGAATGCATTATTCATGTACTCGCTCCCATCCGCAGATAATTCAATATTCTGCTCTCAACAATCTTTTCCAGTGTTAGCTGTATTCGTCCTCTCGTTTTGTAAAGAAGGCTGCTAAGTAATTGTTAAATATCTCTCCTGCTCCCTGAATAAATTGGAGATACAGAAAAATAATAGGGGTATGATTGCACCATGTTCATTGGGTCGCGTCTGCCCTGAGTCAGTGGTGCGGTCACGGCAGATGGAAGTGTGGCCTTGTAGGGACTGCAGAGATGGGCCCAAGTCACAGCTCTTTCTCCCCCTGGAAGATTTCCTCCGACATCTGTCCCTCTTAACTCAAACACGGCACCCTGCCCTGGCGACATCAGCTCTTACCAGCGGTGGCTTCTTTTCCACCAAAAACCAGGTGGTGGTCCTGGTCAATTCATGTGGAAACTCTGCCAGCCTCATTCTCTTATTTAAGCTGAACATTTCCATCAGAGGCAGGAACAGTGTAACTATTACACCTGTCTGCTTTGCAAAGCCAATTCACAGGTTCAGATTCCCCCAGTCTAAGCAAGGGCTTGTGAGCACAGTAAATACAGCTGGAGGGAACTGTTTGTCTGACACTTGCTTGGAAGGAATAAATAGCACTGGGTTCCGCCAAGAAAGGTAAAGAGCTCCCAGGCTTCCACAGAGGAGAGAGGAGCCAGGAAAACGGTGACTCTTTCCTGGAAAATTCACTGGAAAAGAAGGAGTCGCTTTCGCTTTGACGCTGAAAGAAAACATTCAGAGAGAGCGGCCGATGCTGGGGTGCTGGGCTTGACCGCTGTTCCTCCAGAAGCCAGGTGCAGGCTGAACTTGAGGGCTGGGCAGGCGTCTGAGCACGGTGCTCCCAGCGGGCAAGAAGCTGGTGCTTCCGGAGCTCAGAGTCGCTGGTCTGGGTGTGTGGGTGGGGTGGTTGGCCTCAGGCATTTTTCCAGGCTGAGTGTTTTGTCAGGGACAGATTAAGCACGTCCTTGGCGGCGTGTCTTATGAAGAGCAGTGGAGGTGCTTGGGTGTCGTGGACCCTGTGCTGAGGAACACAGAGGCCCCACTCAGACGGGCTGGGGTCTTGTCTGCCTCTGTTTCTCACTAGGAGTAACTTGGGTGTCTCAGTACATTCAGTGTGCTCTAACCAAATGCAACAGGATGAGTTACAGATAAGAAGCAGACACTTTGAAAGGTTGTGTAATTTGTGAGGTCCGAGATTGTGGCACCAGCATGTTTGGTGTTTGATGAGCACCTGCTTCCTGGTTCCTAGATGGCTGTCTTCTTGCTGTGTCTCACATGGTGGAGTGTGTCAGACACCTCTCTGGGGTCTCTTTTATGATGGCACTGGGCCCATTCATGAGGGCCCCATCCCCCTGACCTAACCACCTCCTGGAGTCCCCACATCCTAACACAGTCACCTTACGCATGAGCATTTCTGTGTATGCATTTGTGGGAGTCATTTGGGGGGACACAAACATTCAGCCCGCAGCACCTGGGAAAGTTACTGACTCCCTGTCTCTGTTTCTCATCTGTGAATGAAGTGACGATACAGTCTAACTCTTGGACTTGCTGTGAGAGCCAGGAATGTAACACATGTAAGCTGTGCAGTGAGTGCATGGCACACAGTCAGAAATGCCAAGCTTTATTTTTCATAGCTCATGGACTGAAATATGGAATTGCGATTTTGACAGAAGAGGAAAAAAAAACATTAATGTATTAAGAAGCTTACCATGTTGGGGTCCTGGGTGGCTCAGGTATTTAAGCGTCCGATTTCAGCACAGGTCATGATCTCGCAGTCTGTGGGTTCGAGCCCTGCGTTGGGCTCTGTGTGACGGCTGAGCCTGGAGCCTGCTTGGATTCTGTCTCCCTCTCTCTCTGCCCCTCCCCTGCTCTCATTCTGTCTCTTTCTCTCTCTCTCAAAAAATGAATAAATGTTAAAAATAAAAAAAAAAGAACCTTACCATTGATGATAGACACTAAAAATGAATGTTCATTATACCTCCAATGAGGAGGCACACCTGTGGAAAATTACCACTTAGTGCATCCAGATCTCGAGAGGCCCCAACTCTTTAGGAATAGTCCATTTACGTAAAGGGGGGTCCTCTTCATGCGTGGGTGCTTGCCCTAGGGAGACAGAAAGGCTGAGAAATTATTAATCTACCCCAACCCAACTTCATTCGTGGGCAGAGTCAAGAGGGTGAAGAGTGAGTGAATGTTGTAGACGTTTGCAGTCTTGCTGATCTGCTCATAAACACAGTGGTTTATTAGAATCTAGGATGCTGGATTTGATAACAGCTGCGGTAGGGAACCTCCTCTCAGAGAGGTTCCAGAATGCCCCTTGGGGCTGGTAATGATGTGCAGAACCAGTCTGTCCTCCTGGAAGGGAAAAGGCTGGTGCACAGTGAAGTTTGGAAACAAAAACAAACTCAAACACACCTTCCTCAAGACCCGAGATTCTAGCCGCTTGCGATGCAAGGCATCGCAGAGGCCCAGTCAGTCTTGGGGGAAACTCGTCCAATGCTCACTTCTGCTTGGTGGCAGGGACTCTGCAGAGATTCACTGATGCCCTACTCCAATTGCAAAGCCGTGGCTCATGGCCCACGATCACAGGGCTGCTGGGTTCACATAGCTTCAAGGCAGTCCCAAAGGGTGGAGAATTCCAGAATGTGGGAGAATTGGTGATGGAGGTGGGTGAATATGTGAGTGACTGACATTTACCATTGAAGAGATCTGACATATGCTCGAAGTTGGCTTTGGAAGGGGCCGGAGATCAAAGTATTGCTTGCCCGTTTCCTGGTGATTTTATTTGTCACAGAAGAAAGGAAATACAGTCATCACTTGGGAATTGTGAATGAGGTTGGGCTCTCTGTTTAGGAATGGGAGCACAATGAGGGACAGGATGTTGGGAGGAAAGTGGCTCTATTTCTCCCAACACAGTGCCTTTCCTCAAGCCAAGGAGTCTCCCCTGGTTTTCTGAATAGATAAGAATGGTTTGTAATTCACATATTGTCAAGGGCTTCTGGAATGCTTGAGGATGCTTGGAAAAGGATTTCAGTTGGCATAGCATGGCTTTGCCCAAATTGCAAATGCCATATTCCTTAGCCAGTTCCTTTCTTTATACAGAGGTTAACTTCCCAACTGGCAGGTAGGGATTATCGCAGTCCGAATGTAGGTGGTTTCTGTATAATATTTGCCTCTGGGTGCCCCTGTGAAAACAGCCATAAATAGGGTGTTCTAGAGAGAGAGAAGTCATCAGCTGGGAAAGCTAAGGGCTGGAGGTGACCTCAAAACCTAGGGAGATATGCTTTGCTGTTGGCTGAGGCAGCTGGGAACCTGTGAGGAGTTTCCAAGAAGTTAATTCTACAGAGGTCTTCAGTTATCTACACTGTTATTTCTCTAACTTCCACCGGAAGAAATGTTTTCTGGCTAAAAAGTCACCAGCATTTGCAAATAACCACCGTTTTTTTCCTAGCCCTTCCTGCATGTGTGGCCCCCACACACCCTGGAAGGTAAAGAGGACAGGGTTTGTGGCCCTGGGAAGATCAAGAAGGAAGGCATGATGTGGCTGTCTGGTTGAACCAGAACTCAAACCTGCCTCTCCTATCTGTTGAATGCCTGAAACCTTCTTCCTCTCGTGTATAATCGATTTCTGTTTTCCACGTGCTATGGAAATACTACACTGTGTCTTCCATCGTCCTTGTTGGGAATCTTCCAACGTCTGAATTTAGGAAAAAAAGGTAAATTGAGAGAGATGTTCCACTTAACGGAAAGATTTTCTCCCTTTCTCAAAAGAATTTGTGCTTTCTTTACATTGAAAAAAATGTTCCATATTGTCCTTCGATTTGCAAAAAACGTTGCATAGATTTTCAGAGCACGTCTGTTTGGTAGAGTGAGACACAAGAGAACAGAACTCATGACTCTCAGGGAATTCCTGAATGTGCCCTCAGCCTTTTAACCACTCCAGGGCGCCTGTGTGGGTTTATGGTTACGGGTGTGTGGTTGGCGGCCCGCGCCCCCCGCAGCAGGTGCAGGCACACACCCTCCCAGACGACATGCCCGCATGCATCCCCAGTTGCCTCACTGGTGAACTCTAATGTGGTCTCTCAGCTCTCGTCCTGGGTTTCAGCAGCTCTCTGAGAAAACCAGACAGACGGGGGTGCTCCTGGCAGTCTGGGCATAAATGAGCTCTCCACGTTTAGCTGAAGGGATCTCTTGCTGCCCAACACCCGTTACTTCCTGCCAGTCTCTCTAGAAACATGCGCTGGTGTACTTCTGTACACACACATGCACACACAGGCTTGCTTCAGGTAAACAAACAAACACCAAGCCTTCCTCCTAATTGCCTGAGCAAATCCGAGAGCCTTATGGTGAATCATTGTGTCAATAATCATCCCTGCCACATCAATATTCATCCTCTCGCTTCTCTCTGGATGGTTTCCGTAACCGAGAGTCTACCTTTGTTAAATCTGGAGTAGTCGTTTCCGGCTGGCGGAGATTTTGCCCCTCCCCTGAAGACACCTGGCGATGTTTGGAGACAGTTTTGCTTGTCTGAACGTTGGGTGCTCGCTACCAGCAATGTAGTAGGGAGACGCGAAGGATGCTGCTTAACATGCTATGGTGCACAGAATGGCCCCACAGCAGAGAGCTGTCTACTCCAAATGTCAGGAGTGCCAGGGAAGAGGAATCCTGGGTAATAGGGGGGAACGCAGCATAAACGTGAGATAACAGTTCGTCCTAATGAGGGACCCTGGCCCAGAATTTGTGGCTCGCTAGCACTGGGAACTTTCCTTGGAAAACTGGAAGAGGGGAAACCCATCACACGCACAGTGATACACAGGCATTTTAGAAACAGCAATGGCAGTGGCAGGCACGGAAACTTCCCCTTTTAATTAAAGAGTACAGCCGGTGAGCATGGCACCACGACTTCTGAGTTACAGTCCCCTCCAAGTGGCTCATTCCCTGCGCAGTCAGGCCGGCAGAGGGCACCCCTCTAATGGCGTCCTGACCATGGGTGAGGGACAGGCAAGTTGGTCTTTCTGAAACACTTTCCCTTCTGTTATAAAGAGGTTGCATTGTTGAAAAGAGACCCTTGCTGTTTGTGGTGTTATTAATAATTCTCCCCTGGTGACATCACCCATGTGGCCAGAGAAATGGAGTTTCTGACTGCATCACCACAGAGCTCCTGCTGGATCGGGAGGAGGGATGGAGATGGTGAGGTGGGGAGACTGGAAGTGTCTGCCTGGGCAGTGAAGAGGGGACTGGTTTCTTGCTCATCAGGAAGCGTTGGAACAGGAGAGAGACTGAGCATCTCCGGAAGCAGAAGCCGCCTTTGGCTTGCAAAAGTGTGACATACAATTCTCCATGGAACAGGCAAGCTATATTTAGCTTGGTTTTGGAAAGGGTAGGAAAAGGATATATTTAAATAAAAGTTTGGACAGCTTGTATACCAAAACCCATCACCATCCAGGTACACATATCTCTACAAGCTGAGGGAAGGAAACCTTCATCCAATGGCTCCCTTAAATGGTGGCATCTGTTTCTGTTTGGATCTCGGAAACCCTGAACACAGCTGTTTTCATTAACACAGATTTTAATGGGAGATATTTGTCCCCACCACTCAGTCGTTTCCACTTGCCTGAGACCGCCATTTAAAACAAGTATAATAGCATCTTTGAGCTTTGTAGTTAATAATTAATTAGGAGGTTTAAGAGCAAACTCTTTGGGGGTTACTGTACAATAGCATGTTTACAGAATTAGGTCTGGGCTTTTTGGTCTGGCTAAGTGTTTCCATCAATTCTCTGTCCATTAAATGTAATTACGTATGATGCTTCCTCAACATTATGATGTCGCATTTAAAAAGCAAGCTGGGAAAATGTCCATAATTTTAAGTGCGGGATGAGGGTAACTATGGAAATTCAAATATGGGCACCTGTGACTGGGTGGTGGGGGAGTCACGGCCAAGAATCGAACAGCAGAGTTTCAATCACGGAGGCCATTCGGTACACCTTTGTCCCTGTTGGTCTCACCTTCCTGCTTCTGCTAGGATGCTTCTTTGGGGAACACCAGCACAGGTTAGATGTGTGCGGCAGAAGGACAGGAATGAACAGAAAGAAGGAATGTTCTCGCTCACGTCCTTGGCATGTATTTTCGCAGTTACTGTTTTTTAATGAGAGGTATTCATCGATTAAATGCGCGTTTTTGATATTGGCCCTTTAAATGCATGTGCTTCCAGAATAACCTTCATCTTCTCAGTCTGGAAACAGCACTTTTAGACACTTTGGAATCAGGCTCTGTAGTCCATTCTTTTTCAGAGCGTAGCTCTTGAACAGGTAGCGTTTGCTGGGAGGGTTTTAACGTGTTGCTGTGCAGGTACTCAGGCTTCAGGACGAGGAAGCCCAAAGAGCTCCTCCCCCTCCTGTTCATTAACAGATTCTGTGGCAGTGGCCCGGCACGTTGGATCCCACCTGATTAATCACCTCTGTTAAAAATGGACGGAACGGTGTCGTATCTCGAGATTGTATGCAATAACTAAAAAATAGTGCTTCTTGGAGAGGAATGCCAGGGTCTGGTCCTGTGGCTGACCCCCTTCTCCAAGCCTGGGGTGTGCATGGGAGCAGTTAGTTCACATCTCACTAGAACAGAGACTTAAGAAGCTTGCAGTGGTGGGGCTCCCCAGTGGTTGGCAAAATAAAGCCTAGACCAGAGTTACCTCTGAATACTCCCATGCTCCTGGCAGATGTACGAGGCACAGGAAGTCACTTGCTGGGAGAGCCCGCCAAGGTGGCCCTCTTCTCCTTGTGTCAAGGCACCTTTGGCCCAGCGATGCCCTCCATTTTCAGACGGAGGGGGAATGCCCTGCAGGTAGCTCCTGGAGTTGGGGACACCAGACATGCTTCTTTTGGACGCACCCTGACTCGGCTGTGCTGCCAGAACTCATCTTGGAAATACAGCCCTTCCGCAGGCCTTATCTGAAGAATGCAACTCTTCCCTGTGATTTCTCTTCAGTGGTTGTATTTTTGGAGCGTGTTTCTTGATGGGAGACGTGCTGGGATCCGTAAGGAGGGATGTTGATGTTCTGGTGTCGCTCCTGGTCATTGGAGTGGCTGGCAGGGACACACATCAGTAGGTACAGTTGGGCTTACCATGACGTCCCCCGCCTCCGTGCTGCCTGGTTTCCCTGTTGCCGAGAGAAGGGATGGTCTCTCTTCCTTCTCCAGACTTCTCAAGCTCTCCCTGGTGACTGCTGAGGGGGCAGATCCCTTTGTGGGGGGGGGGGGGGATTCTAAGAGGGGAAAATAGATATTTCTTTTGCTGCGTTCATATAGTATTGGGGACATTAGAAAAAAGGTGGCAAAGAAAAAATTATTTTCAAGGCTTGGGGGGGTGCTACTGCAGTGTAGTGGTGTTACCTTCTTTTGTTTCTTTCCTCCAGGGTATAGTTAAAATTCTGAATTAGAATTTTTGTGGCATGTTCTCACTGTGCATCTTGATGATCAGATTTCCACTATGAGATGATATTTATCCCATATGCCTCACTTTAAGAACTGCCTTTTTTGAATCATTCCTCACAAGATGGGAGTGACTTTGTTTCCGGTTTTCAAATGCCTTTCATCTCATGCATCTCTCTCCCTATTTTGAATAACACAGTTTTGACTCAAGAAGACACTTCAGGCTGAAAGAGCCTCATTCAGTCCCAGCTTGGGTGCTTATGGAGGGAGCACATATCAAGATTGGTAGCGAAGGTTTTTCTTTTTTTCCCCAAAGCAATAAAGATGACTTAGCACAGATTTGGCAATTATTGCATGAGGTGGGACCTCGGATCTCCAAGCCTTGTGTGTTATTGGACACAGGTCTGTCAAGAACCACTTTAAAAAGCAGCACAGGAGCAGTTACTCTGGAGCTCATGTGATTTACACGTATCAGAAAAGGAAAAATGAAAAGCAAACCTTCCTTGTGTCACACAAATATGCACTTGGACTAGGAAGCAATTTCCAGAAACACATTCATGTCTGGAATCAAAAGGTGCTTAATTGCAAACATCTGAGATGAAAGGAAAAGTGAGGTACTTGGAAAAGTATGCTAGATGATTCAGATGGGCGCCCTGGAGATGGGAGAGACACTGATGGGAGAGACGTGCGCAGGGTCTGAATGAAGTCATCTCATCAGACGCGAGATGGAGAAATTAATGTTTCCACGTTGATACTTTCTACGGGATAAAAATGTGTATACGTGCCTAAGTTAATAACCTAAATATTATTAATAGATATTGGACGTCTTCATCTTTTTTAAGGAGCTTTATTTATTTATTTTTTCATTCAGTTTGGTCAGAATCTCCTTGGGATTACCTCTTCCTGGAAAAACAGCACCATGTCTCTGGGCACATGTATTGTTGGTTTTTCTTTCAGACCTTGGAGCAAGGCTCGAGGTTGGGAAGTATTGGGGGAGGTGGAGAGAACTGCCCGTCGTTCACACCTGTGCATGGTATGTCCACAGGTCATGTACACAGTTCTGATTAAGTCGGCAAACTTGGAGTGTGCTTATAACATTAATTTTCAGTGTTTCGTAAACATCGGAATGGTCGGTGGAGTTTATTAAAAATATAGATTCTGGGGCCGCCTGGGTGGCTCAGTCAGTTAAGTGCCCCACTCTTGATTTCAGCTCCGGTCATGATCCTGGAGTTGTGGGATCCAGCCCCGTGTTGGGTTCTGCGCTGAGAGCAGAGCCTGCTTCGGATTCTCTCTCTCCCTCTCTCTGCCCCTCCCCAGCTCGTGTTCTTTCTGTCTCTCAAAAGAAAAATTAAAAAAAAAAAAAAGAAAGGAAAGAAACACAGATTTTTGGGCATCATCTTCCAGAGGGCTGGACTAGGGCCAGGAATCTGAACTGGGGACATTTGGACGTCGCCATCACACTGAGGCCTGGAGAGGTTTTCCAGGGGGGCGATTTGATCCAGCATCAAGAGGAGTTGTGGGTGATGGGGCTCCACGAGGAAGGTAGAGGAAGGGGCTGGGTCTCTACGTGCGTGTTAGGAATCATCTGTACCCAGGCAGGTCCAGTCTCCACCCTCAGCCTCAGGGATGTCATCTCAAGGACCCTGGAAGGTTCTAGCCAGCAGGAGCATCCTCGTTTGATGGGGACTTTGGCCACTCGACAGTCCAGCAGTGATTTATGACGGGGTCTTTAGGACCCATCATATCAGTTGTGATCTGGGGTAGGAGACTAAAGGTCATCCAAGTGGGCAGGATGCGGTCAAGCCCCAGTTAAGATTCTGGAAAAAAAAGGCTTGGGTGAGCTTCCCGGATGAGCCACGCTCTGCAGTGCTGTCGCGCACGGAAGCCCGGAGGAAGTAATACCGTCCAGGACTCCACGGGTTGTGGCTGGAAGTTTTTGGCACTGGAAATTCATACGTGGACCCTCCCAGACTTGCCTCTGTCCTGTGGTCGGCTCTTACTTGTATCCTTGTACTCATGATAAACCTGTAATCATAAATACAGTGTTTCCTGCATTCTGAGAGGTGTTCTAGTGAATTATCAGACCTGAGGGAATCTTGGGGACCCCAGGATTTGCAGCCAGGGGGTAAGATGTGATGGTGGCCGTGGGGACCCCGAGTGTGTGGCTGGCATCTGAAGTCTTGGGCCTACTTGGCAGTCAGAAGGGCTGTGCCCTCTCCTGGAGCATGGCCAATCCTTCTGCAATGTGCTTCAGCCTGGACAAGCCTTAGAAACACAAGGTGGAGAGAAACAAGTTCCATACAATGATACACAGCATGACAACATCGATGCCAATTTTAGAAAGAATAAAGCGATGCCGGTGCACCTGGGTGGCTCAGTCGGTTAAGCGTCCGACTTCAGCTCAGGTCATGATCTCACGGTCCTTGAGTTCAGGCCCCGCATCGGGCTCTGTGCGGACCCCTGAGAGCCTGAGACCTGTTTTGGATTCTGTGTCTCCCTCTCTCTCTGACCCTCCCCCGTTCATGCTCTGTCTCTCTCTGTCTGAAAAAGAAATAACCGTTAAAAAAAATTTAAAAAAATAAAGTGATGCCATAGGTTGTTTACTAACATATATGCACACGCACATATAACCCATATTTTCATGCGTGTGAAGTGCATAGGTAAATGTATATGGTTTATGTATAAATATGTATACTTACTCATTTCTATGAATATGCAAAGCATTATAGTTTGGAACTGGACAGATACACACCAGTTTCTTAACCAACCTGCTTCCAGGGTCAGGATGAGAAAGCCAAAATGACAAACAGAACATTTGTTAATTACCGATGATGATTTTGAGACGTTCATATTATTATTCTGTATGTTTCCCTGTATTTGAAATTAATGCACACAAATCTGGATAGGAGGCAAGGGAGGCAGTGGGGCTTCGAGGGTGCTGGGAAGAGACCTAGGGGGCTGAATGGTCGCAGCTCTGGTGGCAGGACCACCCGGAGAGCAGCATGGGCTGTCGAGCAAGGACATGCAGATGCTTTGTGTGGCTTCTCCCTTGATGGCTATTCCACGGATGACCACACCAGGAGGGATTCTGCAGCCTGAGTGGCTGGAGGTTCAGGAGCTGCCCATCGCTGGACTCCCCTCCCCACACCCCCCCACCCCACCCACCCGGATGCCTGGGTGATGGTCACCAAGGAGAGAACAGCTGGGGGCTCTTGGTTCAGCTTCAGCGCAGTGTCTGGGAGCGGCCCTAAAAGAGCGGGCGTTGGGCTTTCCTGCCTTCGCTCGCTGTCCCCCTGCAACTGAGGGCACACATGGGTGTGCAGACTTGCCCGGCCTCAGCTCAGGGCATCCACGAGGCCCTCTCTCTGGGCTGGTCCGGCCCCGGCCGCCACATTGCCAGCCTGGCCTCCTCGGTGTCTATTGTTTCTTGCCTGTGCCTAAATATGCTCAACGGTGGCACAAGTCAATAAACACCCCACCTGGCCCTCACAGCACAGAAGACTGAGTCTGCCTTGAAAATTCATTTGTGGTGAGCCGAGCACACGCTTCTAAATCACAAGGGACAGAAGAGTCAAGGTGACATGGCAGGAACAAAAAATCAGCCACAGGAAGCACAGGCACTGTGGGGCCATATTTCACCCTTCATGGGGAGGACAGCAAAGGCACGTTTCCTGGTTTGTTCAGGTGATGAGAGGACATGAGGAGGCACGTGTGAGGACGTTAAATGGGGTGTGCATTTTACCCAGAATATATTATTGTGGGCGCATTGCATTTAACGTCTGTTTGACCTAACTGGGGACCCAGTCAGACTACCAGCTTCACTGTGTCACAACCACAGGCATTAAAAAAAAATAAAATTTAATGTTTATTTATTTTTGAGAAAGAGAGAAGGAGAGAGAGAGAGAGAGAGAGGGAGAGAGACAGAGAGAGGGAGAGAGAGAGAGAGAGAGAGAGAGAGAGAGAGAGAGAGAGAGAGAGGAGAGGCAGAGAGAGAGGGAGACACAGAAACAAAGGCAGGCTCCAGGCTCTGAGCTGTCAGCACAGAGCCCGATGCGGGGCTCGAACCCACAAACTGTGAGATCATGACCTGAGCCAAAATCCAGTGCTTAACCGATTGAGCCACCCAACCGCCCCAGAACCACAGGCATTTTGAGCTCTAGCCACCCTAGTAAGGTGCCTGGGACAGTGTCAGGTCAGCTGTGCCCAACTCAGGGTCCTGGGCACCTTCCTGTGAGAAAGAATTCCAAGCAGGATACCAGGTGGAAAAAGCCTGGATTTTCACAATAGACATGAACTTGATGTATAGGTGTCTTGTTTGGTTCTGGTGTGGGGCAGGGGTAGGACACACTCCTTGTCTTTCTTACCTACTTTTTCTGAGCATCTGTGTTTCTGACCTCAGCGTTGGGGAACCAGGGCTGGTCAAGACACGGGTCCTGCTCTCCAGGGTCCGAATGTGGTGGTGGGGAGACAGAGGCAGGTCAGGGAACAGACAGGCACTTTCAGGTGCTGAGGGAATGGGGGAAGTCATAGGGCGGGGGTGTGGGGTGAGGCATGGGGTCCCCATGAGGGGCCTCCTGAGAAGGAGGGAGGGGTAGGATGACTGACAGAGGAAGAAGGAGGAGGGGAGGGAGGAGGCGAAAGGAGGGAAGGAGGAGGAGGGAAGAGGAGGGATGGAGGGAGAGAGGAAAAGGAAGCATACATGGCTGCCACTGTGTGATGGGCTGTGGCGGCCGCTCGCCCACCTTCCTGGGCGCTGGCTGCTTGGCTGCCCTCGGTCTTCCTCAAGCCCGCCATGTCCCCACCTCTCACCACCTCTGTGGCCCCTGTGCTATTTCTGACTTCCGGCATCTGTGGCCCCCAGCTTGGCCCCTGCTTCTGGCCCAGATGTGACAGTTCTACCTTTTATCCAGTCCTTGAATCTTAATATGTTTCAGCAGCTTGGGGCCTGGGTTCCCCTGCTGGTCTCGTCCTCACCTCGTTGCTGGCAGCACCTGGTGCCCCTGTCCCGGTGGCTTGCGGTCACCTGCGCCGTCCTCCAGGGACCGGCTTCTCTGCCACAGCCCTGGCCTCCGGGTCCCTAGAAATTAGACATTTTGGTGGAGGCAGTAACATTTCTTAGCACCTGGAATCGGCAGGCAGCCTCTTGTCCATGCGTTACCTGCAGTCATCCGCCGCCTGCGGTTACGGTAAACCGCGTGCGCGTGGGGGCGAAAGGCTCGTGTGGTGACAGATGTGGCCCCTGGTTCCACACCCCACGCAGGATTAAACAGGTGTTTCACCTTCTGCTTATGAATTCTGTCAATAGGTCTAATAAGAACTTGCAAACATTAAATTAGAATCAGCCCATAGGTTTTTAACATGAAAGGAGACAAAATTTGCTGAGATAAGTCAATTTGAAAAAAAAGAAAAGAAGCTGCTCACATTATGCATTTATGAAGTAGAAACTCATTTTCCCATCCAATTTGAGCATGCTGTTTCACGATGGGTAATAGGTACTTCTGATAACAACAGCAGCCTCTGATGGAAACGCCAACCCAGTCTCACCAGTAAGTTCTCTCCAGGCTCGGGTCAGTGATGAAAATCTCATTGGCCGGACCCTGGCTAGTTAAAGGCGGAGTGCAGTGTGCCAGCCAATTCCCTGGCTCCCTGCCTTGCTGCGTTTATTTATCATTCGTACCTAAATGCTGTCCACCCTGTGCATGTGAACTCCAGGCTCCCTCCTCTGGGAAGCGTCCAGGGCTTCCCTTGGGCTGCAGTGATTGCGCCTCTGGCCACCACCACCCTTCAGGCCCCTCGTCCACTGCTCCCAGCTCTGTGCTCAGGATGGGACAGGCAGAAAGGGAAGGCGGGTGCTGAGTTTGACACCCATTTTCTGCTGGATCCCTCACGAGAAATCTGTTTGTGGACCTGACAGGCCCCCTGCTCAGGCTTCTGGGGGTGACCTCTGCCTGCTTGGGCCTCAGCCTGGGTGTGGGAAGCAGGACGGTGGGTGCAGAGGCCTAGAAGGACCCAGAAAGGTCTGCATAAGCCACGTGGTTGAAAAGCAGGCTTGGGGAAGGTTTGCTCTTGGAGAACTAGAGTCAGAGAGATCCAGGGGGGTGCTGGGCACCCGGCCTAGGGAGGATTATGGCGTTATCTGGGGTGGCCGGTTGACAGAGAAATGATGAAGGACATTGAGGGCAGCCACAAGGCAAGGGCTAGACGGCCCGTGAGTGGGGAGAGGACTGGTGTGCGGTATTGTCGTTCGAGGTCACTCACCCCATCTTCTCCGGTGTTCGCTGAGATGCTCTGCCAGACCCAGAGTGACCGCGTCTCTGCACTGCCCCGCGTTACCGTGTGACCCCTTGGCTGCATGGTGTGTTGTGGGCCGTATGTGGCCCCTTTGCTCAGGTCCGGGTCTGAATTCAGCTATGCGGCGGGGAAGCTGGATGGCAGATCTGGAGCAGGTTGCTTAGCTCTCTAAGCCTCGTGTCCTCAGCTGTGAAAGGGGCACAACTAATCACCTCCTAACGGGGTTGTTCTGAGATCAAAGTGAGATAAAGGGAGGTGACATGGGGTGCGGGGCTCATCACGCAGCAAACAATTGGAGGCTAACAGGTCTTTGTGTCTCTGATCTCCTAGCCCCGCATGGCTCAGCCTTACCCTGTGTCTGCGTCTTACCCCTCAGCTGCTGTGTGTGCCCTCTGCAGAAGGGGCCGTGACTCAGGAGCTGTTTATGCCCCCAGAGCCCTCCCAGGGAGAGGTGCGCAGGGGGGCTCAGTGAGTCCATGAGCATGTTCCTCCTGTTACCCCAGCGGGCAGTTTCCTGAGCTGCGGGAGGGCAAGGCTGGCTCAGGCACAGAGGAGAGCCCTGGGGCCAGCACGCTGGCCCGACAGGATTCCTCTCTGGCTGCGTTGTCCTGCGTCTGAGTTTCTGGACTTTGGTCACAAGAATCTCGTAGGAGAGAAGCACGCGGGTTTGGCATGCTGCACTCAACCTCTAGAAATAGCACGCACACACAAGGCTCTCAACACATGTTTCTGCGAGGAGTCATAAATTCGTAAGCACATTTAATTGTTCAACAACAAGGCATACACTTGTCTAAGGGCAAAATACTGAAAAATGCATTGAGCAGGGGAAAATCACCAACAAAAATTGAACTTAAAGTCCCATGACTAAGTATATATGTAGGGTGATCCATTCAATCACAGTTGACCATGTCTGAAAACAGACAGATTGTGCAGCAGGCATGGGAGAGTTGGCCATGGGTCAGCCCAAGCTGGGCCCGTGGACCCAGGCCATGTCTGTGAGCAGGCGACTCAGGCAGATACAGTGGCTCCTTGGACTGTGGTTTCACAAGAGGAGCTGAGGGGCTGTGTGCACAGCGTCCGGCACCAACCAAGGACTCAGTGTACCCCAGACGTTGTAACTGTTATTACTGTAGTTTTTATTTTATTGTTTTACTTCATTTTACTTAATTATTTTATTTTACTGTATGTATGTATGTATGTATGTATGTATGTATGTATGTATGTATGTATTTGAGAGAGGGAGAGAGAGCACACAGGCATGTCAGCATGGGAGGGGCAGAGAGAGAGAGAGGGAATCCCAGGCAGGATTCACGCTAAGCGTAACGGCCCACACGGACTCCGTGTCACAACCAAGAGACCACGACCTGAGCTGAAATCAAGAGTCAGACTCTTAGCCTATTGAGCCACCCAGGGGCCACCCTTATGATTGTATTTAGGAGCACTAATGTCATTTGTTCCTCCTGAAAAAATGGCCATTCTTAATTCTTTTGTGTACTCTCAAGTGAGATAAACATGTTAACTGATTGCTGTCGCACGTTCTGCGTCTAACACCCTAGTGAACGGCAAACACATCTCCATTCAGTAACGGCCTTAAAAGAACCACAGACTGGTTTCTCAAAAAGATGTATCTTTGCAATCAACAGACCTGCCGTTCATTCCTGCAGCCATCAGGAGGCTCTCAGCTGTTGGCACACATCCACCAAAAATGAAGAGGGGTGGGTGCGTGACCTTGAATATTCACGTGAGAACAACAGGTGGATGTGAACACGAGCTGAGAGCAAAGAGCACACTTAGGGACATTTCGCTTGGAGTGGGACCCCTGGCGCTCACACCTACTCCCCTGGAAGAAAATTTACTGAGAAAGAAATGGAGGCAGCATGATAGCGTCTCAGACTGGAGCCCCCCGCCATCTGTGCAAAGACCTAAGCGTGTGGTGCAGACCCCGTGCCTTTTCTATCTGGCTGTTTTAAGATAAATATCCTGAAAAAGCATAACTGTTGACTGAGCTTGATTCAGTCATTATGGAAAGAAAAGTCCGAAAACTAATAAGCAAAGAGAAAGCACTCAGAGGTTTGGCGGTTGGTGGGCGTTTGGCTCACCACCTGTCCCCAACCCCAGTGCTGTGCATTATGCCACTATTGCTGCTGCAACTTTGATCCCCAATGAGCAAGGGCCAGGCCTGGGTCTCAGAAGCAGCTGAGGTCCCTGATGGGAGACAAGTGATGGTAAGACCATAGCTGTGAGCCAGCCCTTCCTGCACAAGGTGCTTTGCACAGTGATTCTGTTTGCCTCTGCGATGGTCTGGATGTACGTATCACAAAAATTCATGTGTTGAAACATAATTCCCAATGTGCTGGTCTTAGAAGGTGAGCTTTGGGGGGCACCTGGGTGGCTCAGTCAGTTAAGCATCTGACTTCAGCTGAGGTCATGTTCTTGAGGTTTGTGAGTTCGAGCCCCGCATCGAACTGTGTGCTGACAGCTCAGAGCCTGGAGCCTGCCACAGATTCTGTCTCCCTCGCTGACTGCCCCTCCCCTGCTTGTGCTCTGTCTCTTTCTGTCTCTACCCAAAATAATTACATATTAAAAACAAATTTAAAAAGACGATGATGGGCACCTGGGTGGCACAGTCGGTTAAGCATCCAACTTCGGCTCAGGTCATGATCTCATGGTTTATGGGTTCGAGCCCCTCATCGGGATCTGTGCTGACAGGTCATAGCCTGGGGCCTGCTTCGGATTCTGTGTCTCCCTCTCTCTCTGCCCCTCCCCTGCTTACTCTCCATCTCTCTCTGTCTCTGTCTCTCTCTGTTTCTCTCTGTCTGTCTCTCTCCCTGTGTCTCTCTCTCAAAAATAAACATAAAAAATAATAATTAAAGAAAAAGAAGGTGAGCCTCTGGGAGCTGATTAGTCATGAGAGTAGGGCTGTCATGAATGGGTTCAGTGTGCTTCCTTATAAAAGAGACCTCAGAGAGTTCCATCCCCCCCTCTGCCATGTCAGGACACAGTACAAGACTCTTGGAGCCAGGAAGACTTTCCCAAACAGTACACTGGTACTATGATCTGAGCTTCCCAGTGTCTAGAACTGTGAGAGATACACTTTCTGTTGTTTGTAAGCTGTCTAGTCTATGGTATTTTTTGTTATAGCAGCCCGAACGGAATAAGACAGCATCACTTCTTTTTTTTTTTCATGTTATTTATTTTTTTAGAGAGGGGGGGGGTACGGGAGGGGCAGAGAGAGAGAGAGAGGGAGACACGGAATCAAAAGCAGGTTCCAGGCTTCGAGCTGTCAGCACAGAGCCCGACGCGGGGCTCGAACTCATGAACCGCGAGATCATGACCTGAGCCAAAGTCGGATGCTCAACCGACTGAGCCACCCAGGCGCCCCAGAGAACATCACTTCTAATTTTATCTTCATAATAATTTATAAGGTTGAAAACACCTTCACCCCATTTCACAGATGTGCAAATGAGGCCCAGCGGGACTCTGGTGCTCCACACAGCACAGGTGATGTGGGTTAGCATTCCAGCCTCTGGAATTTTCTCTCCTTCTGTTGGGTTGAGATCTTCATTTGCAAACTTTCACCATGATCCAGGCCCCTCACTTGGAAGCACTGTGCAAATGCCTGCCCTACCCCAGAGGACAGACCGTTAGGCGGCCAGACGTGGCGCCCCGAACCTGCGGTATTCCCTGTAGTACCTGCCACGTCCCTCACGTGTTCTTCCCCTGGCCTGGCTGTGAGTCTCCTCAACATTTCAGTTGTTTTCAAAGCACCTCCAGTTGAGGGAACGTCCCTCTGCAAAGTTCAGTGCCTGGCACCCAATGCCACACTGCTACCTGTTTTTAAAACACCTCAGTTACGCTTACAATGATCACTTCTATTAACTTTGTCGCTAGAGTTCTCGAATGCAGCCTCAGTTTGGGCCAGCTGTGTCAGGAGGCAACAAGTGAGTAGTGAGTACACTCACTGGTGTGTGGACTCCACACAGGTCACAAGGAAATCTTGTTTGTTGGTGGGTTCGCACGGAGCTGGGAGTGTCTCCTGTGTACCAGGCACTTTGCTGGGTGCCGTGATGTAACACTGAGCAGTCTCCAGGGCAGAAGCAAGTGAAACAGGCCAGTCTATGTGAAATTGTCACCGTGTGTGTGCTGCAGACGAGAGGGTACTGTGCGTAACGGGAGCGTGAAGAGGTAAGCCTGGCCTGGCCTGGCCTAAATGGGGGTGGTGGCTGCTAAGGGAACATTTCCCCAAAGGGGATGACGTTTTACATGAGAGAAGACAAATGAAAAGGAAGTGATATGGGGGGAGGGGTGGAGAGTGGTAGGAGAGATTATTCCAGGAAGAGGGTCTGGCATGTGCCAAGGTCCTGAGGTAGCAAGGGGCTTCCTGGGTAGGGCGGGTGGACAAGGAGAATGTCCACATTTGGAGAGTGAGTCTGTGCAGAGACAGGGTGGAAGAACTGGAGAGGGCAGCCATGCAGGCAGGGGCTGGTAGGCTGTGGCGAGGGTGCTGGGTTTTACATTGACCGAAGCAGGAAGTTCCTGAAGGATTGTAGGCCGAGGGGTAAGCTGACGAGCTGGCTTTTGTACAGTGGCCACGTCCGCAGACTGACTCCAGAGTGCAGACTTGCAGCCACTTAGCTTCTCTTGCACAGGAAGGAGAGCCTCCTCCAGCTCACCTCCATATTACACTTGGAAATCACACACATATGCACGCATGCACTCATGGTCGCATGCACACACACACACACACACACACACACACACACACACACACACACACAGTGGAATATTATTCGGCCACGAAAAGGAAGAAAACCTTGCCAGTTGCAACAATATGGATGCACCTTGAGGGCATCATCCTAACTAAAATAAGTTGCATGGAGAAAAGCAGATACTGTGTGATCTCACTTATTTGTGGAATCTGAAAAATCCAAACTCCTAGAAGCAAAGTAGGCTGGCAGTTGCCAGGAGCTAGAGGCTGGTTACATGGGGAGATGCTGGTCAAAGAGCATACATTTCCAGGTGTTCGATGAATAAGTTCTGGGGATCTAACATACAGCATGGTGACTATGGTTAACAACACTACATTGTACACTGAAATGTTGCCATGGGAACAAATCTTAGATGTTCTCACCATAACAAACAAGGGAAGTCTGTGAAGTGATGGATGTGTTAACTAACTTTATTGTGGTTATCATCCCACAATATGTAGGCATATCAAATTATCACAGTGTACACCTTAAGTCTGCACAATTGTATAGACCAATTATATCTCAACAAACGTGAGGAAAAAAAGAAAAATAAAACCAGACCTGCCTGCTGAGCTCTCATTTATTAGCAAACAGTAGCTGATGGGTAGGAAAGCTGCTTCATCTCTCAAAGCTGAAAAAATGGCAAACCCGTGCAGACTCTTGTCGTGCACACGCACTGACTCAGCTCATCCCCTTCACCCCCATCCTACAGATGAGCAAACTGAGAGACTGAACCACTGCGCATGCGGACTCAGCGGGTGCTAAACAGAAGCAGGATGTGCTGAGCCTGGTGCTCTCCAGCATGCTGGTGGTCTCCCCTGCCTGTGTGGACATCCCTGTTTTTCCTACAAGGAACCAGCTGGTTTAAGATGCTGGCAGGTGGCTGAAACAGTTCATTCCCAATGCCTCTTGGACACCTTCATTTAACTAGATTTGGGACCGGGAACAGTTTGCAAACTGAGCTCAACACCCAAATTTTTTTTCATTCATTCTTTGAAGTGGAAGTCACAAAATGTACAATTAATCACTGTAAAAATGAGCAATTCAGTGTCATTTAGTACTTTTATAATGCTGTGCAATCAGCACTCTATCTAGTTCCAAATATTTCTGTCAACTCCAGAGTAAAACCTGTACCATTTAAGCAGCGTCTCTCCACTCCCCTGCTGGTCTTTGTCAATAAAGTTTTATTGGAACACAGCCACACTTACTGGCTTACCTGGCAACTACCACCATTCTTTTGCAGAGTACAGTAGCAGAGATGAGAAGATAACAGTAGAGACCTAATGGCCCACCAAGCCGAAAATATTACTGTCCGGTCCTTTACAAGAAATGTGTGAAGCCTCTGAGCTGTGACTTAGAGCACTAGCTTTGATGTGGGTTGGCATCCTCACTCATCACTTTGCCGTATGACTTTGGGTGCCTCCTTCGCACTCTGTGCCCCACTGTGCTCCTACACAAAGCAGGCAGCCAATCTATGCTCTGTGCTCTGCATGGAAAGCACTTAGCACAGAGCCCGGCATTAGGCAGGCAATCAATGGTGGTCAGTACTATTATCTTGACATTTGTGCCCTTATTTGATGTTCCAAATCACCCTGGGAGCCCAGAAAGGAGATATCTTTGTCTCCATTGTGCTGATGGGGAATGAGGGCTTGAAACAGATCGGAACTTACTCAGGTCACGAACCAGTGACAGCCACAGCCACAGCCACAGCCACAGTCACAGCCACAGCCACAGCAAGGACCTTGGGCTCATTCTCCCACCACCTACACCCACTGGTCACCGTGTGCAGGGGCAGGAAGCAGAGAGAAAGAGCATCAAACCCAAAGATCCAACTCGGATGTGTCCCAGCCCTGCCAAGCTCTGGGAATGGCGTGTGCCAGTTTGGGCATCTCAAGAACGTGCTGTGCACCCGAGAGTGGCTTCACCTCATTTCCCAAGTTCACAGATGTTGCTGACAGAGCGCCCACCTTGCAGAACCCCTGGCTGCCTCGATGTGGAGGAGATGAAAGAAAACAACCTGTTTCTACTTCATCAGTGCCCTGCTCTCCTGAGCCTTCCTTCCTCTGGTCACATTTGCAAATTAAAATTAAACCCCACCAGGAAAGTACTCCTCTCCCAGGCTTCCTGCTGAGCTGGCTTTGCTCTCTTTGAGGTTTTCAAAGCTTCTCTTAAGCAAATTCTTTAAATCCTCTTCCAGAGCCTTGATGTGTTCACAGGGCAACTGCTCCTGGCTCTGGGGTGAATCCAGGACTTTGTAAAGTTTGGGGGTGGGGTGGGGGGATGACAGTTCAGCTCGCCCTCAAAAAGCCATTTTACAAACAGTCAGCACAGCCCTGCAGCCAGAGACCTGTTTCCCCACCAGCCAACAGAGGGAGGAACTGGGAATCGGTCAGATGATAGATGGCAATGCTCATTCCCTGGCACTTGAGCTATGGTGAGGGCTGGAGGGGACACTAGGGAATCTGCCCTAAGAGGTGAACAAACGGCGAAATTCAGTCCTGCCTCTAACCCCTGCCTGGGGGTGTTTGCACAAAGGCAGGCAGGAGTGGTAATACATTTAAAAGTTTGCCAGAAGCCAGAGGTGCTGGGTTTGATTGAAACTCCACGAACCTCTTACTTAGCAAGTGATTTCTCATCCCCCCAAACACGCGTGCACATCCTTGTCCAGGAGCCACACGGGTAAGTGGCCGGCCAGCTCGCGCTTGGAGTGGATTCAAGCGCTTTCATCGTGCCAGTTATAAAAACCGTAATTTTGATTCTCTGACGAAGAGAAGCACACAGACCCCAGGTTACTCTAAATTTCCCTCTGGAGACCCCGGCAGAGGCTTTGCTGACATGATTTGTCTTTGTCCAGTGCCACGCAGGCAGGCCCAGAATCACAGATCACCGCTTGTGTCTCGTACACACAGGGGAGGCCAAAGCCCTGTGCCTTGTGTGACGAAAGGCAACGTGATGGCTTGGTTGGGGTCGGCGGTATGGGACAGGCCAGCTGAGCCACTCCAGGCCTATGGACAGACAACTGAACATTCAGGTGGTAGCACCCTCTCTTCAGCTTTGGCTGTTCACAAATTATTGCCAACGAGACGGCTGAGAACAACAGACACTTACTGTCTCACCACCCTGAGGTCCAGAAGTCCAGGATCAAGGGCTGAGTGTGGCTGGTTCCCTCTGGAGGCTCCGACAGGGAACCAATCCCTTGCCTTTCTCCCAGCTGCTGGTGGCTACCACATTCCTTGCAGTCCCCAGCCTGTAGAAGCGTGACTCCAGCCCCCGCCTCCGTCTTCACACGGCTGTCTTCCCTCTGTGTCTGTGTCTCAAACTTCCCCCTCCCTTCTTTTGTGGGGCCCCAGTCATTGCCCTTAGGGCCCACCCTAAATCTGGGATGTTCTCACCCCAAGGTCCTTACCTTCATTACATCCGTAAGACTCCATTTCCAAATGAAGTCACATTCGCAGGTACAGGGGTTACCACCTGGATCTATCATTTTGGGAAACAACATCCAACTCAAGACCATAGCCAAAGGGATATGTTAGCCCCAACGCCTGTCCACAAGCTCACTTTCTGTCCTCAGGAAAGGGACAGTGAGCAGGACAGAAAAGCAAAGAACTGGGCCAGGACCCAGGTGCTGCTGAGTCCTCCCAGCCCCACAGCTTTCTCATTGTGTCACCTCTGGCTGACGACCAGTGGCTTGGTTTGCATGGTTCACGTAAGAACAGACACCAGCCAATTGGTTTGCCAAGAGATCAGAGAATCCAGGGAGGCGTCTGGCAGCTCATGTGTTCAGGGACTGCCGCTGCTTCCCTGACGATGGTGAGGTTGACGGAAAGGATGATGGGGTCATCTCTAAACCATGCTGTTCATAAGCAGTGAGGTCTTCGATTCTATTTGTGACCTGAATTAGTCATTTATTCATGAGCATTTGGGAATTAGACACTGATGGATCGAAAGTTCATCGGAAGAACGGGTTCCATACTTCCTGTTTGTTACAAGGGGGCTGGAAGGTGTCCCACTGCCAATGGCGAGTGGAGAGGGGATGGTTTCCTCCTCAGAAATGGGCGAGTCAGCAACAGTGACACTCAGGTCCGGGCTTCTTCATGCAGAAGTTAGCTCCCCACCCTGAGGGCCTCTCTCAGAAACCTCCCCTAGTTAACTGTCCCTACCTTCCTCCTCTACAGGTGTCGCTCAAAGTATGCGAGAATAAACATTCAGAATGCATAAGGCCTGCCAGATAAAATGCAAGGCACCCAGTTAAATCTGAATTTCAGAAAAACAACTATTTTTCAGCCTAAGTATATCCTAAATGTTGCATGGACGTAAGTTTCCTGAAGAGTCATTGTTTATCTGAAATCCTAATTTGACTAGACATTCTGTGTTTTTATTTGCTAAACCTGGCAACCCTGGGATGGAGGTCGTCTAGAAACAACCTGTGCATCCTGGCCAAGGGCCGACAATGCTGGGATCCTAAGAGAGCGTGGCAGGTTGCTTTGCCGAGGCTGGTGCCTCACCTCTCCTACCCTGCATGTGTCACTCCCTCATTAGAGATGGGCCCTGACACCTGTCCCTGTGAGGCGAGGGTTGGGGGGCTTGTGACTTTCTTATAACCAGCGGCAGAAATGGCACGGTGTGACATCGGGGGCAACACAGATGTCATGTCGTGGCTGGGACACTGTCTTCCGGAGCCCTGAGCCACCATGTATGAAATTCAAATATCCTGAGGCAGCCATACTGTCAGGAAGCCTGGGTTCACGGACAGGCCACCTACAGGTGATCCGGCAGAGATCCAGGGAATTCACAGCACCAACAGTCATCCACATGAGGAAAGAGGGCTTCGGATGACACTAGCCCCCTGCCACTGAGCCAACCCCATCTTTGTAGTCTCTCAATGAGACAGCACGGGGCAGAGACATGCTGTCCCTGACGTGGCCTGCAAGGATGTCTGGGAGCATAATGGAACAGCTTTTGCATACCAACTAGCTCTGGCGTGGGGGGTGTCTGCTGCACAGCGGAACCAGGGGTCAACCAGGCCTTCAGTCATGTCCCGCTTTGCTCCAGCTCTAGTTACTTTTCTCCCGCCCCCACTTCGTTCTGGACGAGGCCATGGTGGGCAGAACCACGGGCCCCCAGAGATGCCCTGAAACCCAGAACCAGTGCCTTTGTCAGCTTGTGTGGAAGGAGGATTACAGAAGGACTGAGGACTGTTCAGCTGATACATAAATTCCATGAGGCCACACGACACAAAAATCAATGTACAGAAACCTGTTGCATTTCTATACTCTAATAATGAAACAGCAGAAGGAGAAATCAAGAAAACAATTCCATTTGCAACTGCACCAAATATAATAAAACACCTAGGAATAAACTATCCAAACAGGTGAAAGACCTATACTCTGAAAACACTGAGGAAAGAAACTGAGGACGACACAAAGAAATGGGAAAATATCCCATGCTCATGGGTAAAATGTCTATACTACCCAGGGAATTCTGCACATTTAGGGCAATCCCTGTCACATACCGCCAGAATTTTTCACAGAACTGGAACAAACAATTGTAAAACTTGTACAGAACCAAAAAACACCCTGGATAGCCAAAGTATCCTTGAGAAAGTAAACCAAAGCTAGAAGCATTACAATTCTGGACTTCAAGATATAGTACAAAGCTGCAGTCATCAAAACAGTATGATACCAGCACAAAAATAGGCACAGAGATCAAAGGAACAGAACAGAAAACCCAGAGATGAACCCAGAATTATGCGGCTAATTTGTGCTGGGCATGGCAGGAAAGAATATCCAATGGGAAAGGAGAGTCTCTTCAACAAATGGTGCTGGGAACATGGACAGCGACACGCAAAAGAATGAAACTGGACCACTCTCTCCCACCATACACAAAAGTCAGCTGAAAATGGATGAAAGACCTAAATGGGAGACCTGAAACCATAAAAATCCCAAGACACAACACAAGCAGTAAACCTCCTTGACACGGACCGCAGCCACTCATCCCTAGACACGTCACCAGAGGCAAGGGAAACAAAAGCAAAAATGAACTACTGGGACCTCATCAAAATAAGAAGCTTCTGCACAGTGAAGGAAAGAGTTACCAACAAAAAGGAAACCAACAGGACAAAAAGATATTTGCAAATGACACATCCGATAAAGGGTTAGTATCCAAAATGTGTTTCTGTATTTCTACACTCCAACACCCAAAAAACAACTAATACAATTAAAAATGGGCAGAAGTCATGAACACATATTTCTCCAAAGAAGACATCCAGACGGCCAACAGACACATGAAAAGACGTTCATCATTACTCGTCATCAGGGAAATGCAAATCAAAACCATAATGAGCTATCACATCACACCTGTCAGGATGGCTAAAATCAACAACAAAAGAAACAACAGGTGCTGGTGAGGATGTGGAGGAAAAAACACTCATGTGCATGACTGGTGGGAATGCAAACTGGTGCAGCTACGCTGGAAAACCCTATGGAGGTTCTTCATAAAGTTAAAAACAGAACTACCCTATGCTCCAGCAATCGCACTACTAAGTATTTATCTAGAGGAGACAAAAGCACTAATTTAAAGAGCTACAATGCACATCTGTGTTTATATAGCGGCAGCATCTACAAGAGCCAAATTATAGAAATGGCCTAAGTGTCGCCTGACTGATGAATGGATAAGGAAGACGTGGGATATATATACACTGGAATACTATTCAGCCACAAAAAAAGAATGAAATCTTGGCCTTTGCAACAACATGAAAGGAGCTAGAGAGTATTATGCTACGTGAAGTAAGTTGATCCCAGAAAATCTTATAATGCCATATGATTTCACTCATAGGTGGAATTTAAGAAACAAAACAAACAAGGAGCTAAGAAAAAAAGAGACAGACAAGAATACCAGACTCTTAAGTATAGAGAACACTCTGACGGTCACCAGAGGGGGGGCAGTGAGAGGATGGGGATGAAGGAGGCCACTTGTCCTGACGAGCACCAGGTGATGCAAGGAGGTGCCAAAGCACTGTACCCCACAGCTGAACCTAATTTAACGCTGTATGTTAACCAACGGGAATTAAAATAAAACTTCTCAGAAAGGTCATTAAGCTGATTGTGAGATGGGGAGATTTTCTGGGTACCTCACGAAATCCCAAGGATAAGGAGCCGAAGTGGAAAAGTAAGAACTCTAGAGATGGCAGCACAGGAGGGACTCTGACCAGTGCCATGGCCTTGAGGAAGGAGGAAGAGGCCACGAGCTGATGAGGGCAGGCGTCTCTTGAAGCTGGAAAGGGCCAGGAAACGGATTGCCCCTAGAGCCTCTGGAAGGAACCAGCCCTCCCCACACTTGACTCAGGGCTCATGCCAGACTTCCCTCTAGAACAGTGAGATACTAAATTTGTGTTCGAAGCCACTGAGTTTGTGGAACTCCGTTATAGCAGCCATGGGAAATGAATAATGGTTCGATGCCTTAGAATTTCTGATGGACAATGAAACTTCTAACTCTAATGATGCCCGCAGGAGATGGGCCCTTCCCACCCCTCCTTCCCTGAGGCCTGGGCTCTGCCTCCTCCCCACCAGCCAGGATCCACCCCACCCCCATCCTGTAGACTTTTCCGGCCCAGTCTGTCCACCAGACATTGAGGCCTGCCCCCACACTCGCTCTCAGTTCTGCCTCCCCAAATCTTCCCGCCTTAGTGGGCAAGGGGTGGACCACCTGCTTGTGACGCCAGTACCACTCACCTGTCACCGACACTTGCAGGCTACCTGCCTGGCTCCTCCCACGGCTCCCTCCTGCTCCTCCACCCCTCCCAGTACCTTCCATGCCAACCACGTGGGTTTTCTGTATTTTCTCCCCAAGTTCCGAGAGCCCCTGTCCCAACCACTTCCCTCAGCTCTTCCTCTGACAAGTTGGGGGCAAAACGTTCCATCTCATGAAGAGAAATTGTCTGAATCCTGACGGTACTTTGAATGTGGCTTCGACTTCCGTCCTGTTGCAAACTAGAGCCCACTCACAGAAAAATAAAGCAGAGCACCCAAGAACGTGCCAGAACAGCTTAGTTGGTCAAGAGACATCAGAGACCCAAACTGTACCAGGCACGCCCACCAGTAAGACACCTGTGAAAATCATGTACCCCAAAATGTGTAAGTTGGACACATATGGGCTCCAGTCTCTGATTTCAAGTTTAAATGAGGGAGAAAAGCTATTTCAGATGAATGGTCCGTTTACTGTGAACTTGCTCTTAATTCAGTCTATAAAAATGTAAAGAGATGAAATAATTTACAAATTCAGCTGCTTACACTCAGCAATAATTTACAGAAATGCACAGGATGACGCCTCACAAGTGACTTGTTTCCCAATCTCCTTTCCATTTCCTCATGCCTGTGAAAATAGACATTAAAGGTTAGTTTCCAAAAAAAAAAAAACTGTAAATATATCATCCAGACTGAATATTACCAAAGACTCCTGTAAGGACTGGTCTCTTATTAACATTTTAAGCACAGTTGCTGGGGTTAATTAGTTTTTGGACCCTGAAAAATTTTAAGTGCCTCTGATGACTTACTTCCAACTGATAATTTTGTGTGAGAAACTGAAAAAAAAAATAACAAATAGACAGTGAATAAATACATTCTTAATATTCCTTCTTATTAGTATAGAGAATATATTTCTGAAATTTGATTAAATATCAAGATGTCCACAAGATCTATAATAAACCACTTTGCAAGACCTCTAAATGTCAAGGAAAAGCACATTTTACATGCAACATCCCTCCCCCCCCCCCCCCCCCCGGTAAATAATGAAGATTCAAGACTTTTTTTTTAAAATCTGCAGAACACACAAGTACATATTTTATCTCAGAAATGCTTTCCAAAGACTTGGGAGTAGCTTTTGTTTGCAGTATGACAGAGTGGAAAGTATCTTAATTTATCACACAACGGTTTGGGCCATTAGTTTTAGAGATATGCCAGAGGCTTTAAAATAATGCAAGAGCTGCCGACTTCAAGTTTAACGTGGCAGAGCTTGAGGAGAGGGCGATAAAGAATCTCTTTGGCCATTTTTCTGCCGTCCCCGTGCAGACACGCTAGGTCCCCAGCGATACTCAAAGCATGTGGGAAAGAAGGTGGCACTTGGGGAGGAGAAAAAATGTAAAACAGAACCAAAAATAAAGGCATTTGTCAGCCCCGATGGCTTTATCACCTTAATAAGTAATGATGTCTCTGTGCTGCGGTCCCCACGTGTGGCCACATCTCCCCGGTGGCAGCACGAGGTGAGGGGCAACAGGAACGCGACACAGAAGGCCACTGAACCACATGGGGTGGGAGTTTCACCTTTTTGGTGGTCTCTTATCCCCTCTTCCTACACGCAGGACAAAGTCTCATTTCACTGCCAACACGTCTCAGATGTTCGCCAATGTTCTTCACCACAAAAAGGGACATCCGGCCCGGAGTCCCTGGCAGGCCACCAACTCCGGGAAGCATTCTGCCATTCGGTCCAACTTGCCCTGTTCTCTTCAGAGCTCCTTCCCTTCAGGGCAAGTGCTGCTGATTTTCCAGGCAGTTGTGCTGTAAGGCTGTGGCCCAGGACCAGGTGCAGTGATTCACCTGCTCATTAACATTTGAGAAGCACCTGTCTAAAGGAGGAGCCAGCACATTTTCCGCCAAGGGCCTGGGAGTCAACACTCAGCCTCTGCGGGCCATCTGGCTTCTGTCCCAGCTGCTCAGCTCTGTCCCTGTGGTCTGAAAACAGCCACGGACAGTACGTGCATGGCTGAGCTCCTACAAAAGTTTATTTCTAAGAAGAGACAATGGGCCAGCTTTGTTCTGCAGGCTCTAGTTTGCTGACCTCTGGTCTGAAGTTGTCTCTGCAAAATCAATGTATTTTTGTTTTTGTTTTTGTTTTTGTTTTTTTACTGTGTATTTTGTAGAAGAAAATGTGAAGCAAATAGTATCCCAAGAATACTCTGCTGTCCAGTGGTGTGCTGGTAAATGTTTAACAACTGGCGGTCCAGATGTTAAAAAAGCCTCACTTATAGCAACTACAGATTCCCTGGGGATAAATATTCCCACCATAACCAATTTCCAGCTATGCACATTTATCACTGAACACTAATCTATTAGGGCTCTCCAGACAAGCACACCGGTATTTATACATAAAATGTATTTATCCCATTATACCTATACACTTATCCTATTATTTATCCTACTTAAGAGATTTAGGAGAAATTGGCTCATGTGGTTATGGAGGCTGAGAATCCCCACAACCTGCCACCTGCAAGCAGGAGACCCAGGCAAGCCCATGGGGTAGTTCCAATCTGAACCTGAAGGTCCGAGAACCAGGAGATCCAAAGGTGTAACTACCAGTCCAAGGGGAGAAGAGCCAAAGACTCCCCAGCTCAGTCAGGCAGAGAAAAATCCACGCTCCACCTTTTAGGCTTACCCAGACCCTCCAAAAACTGTGCAATGCCCATCCAAATTGAGGTGGCCACCTGCTACATTCAGTCTAAGGATCCACATGCTAATCTCTTCTGGAAACCCTCTCCCAGACACACCTGGAAGTATGTGCCAGTTATCCGGGCCCCTGAGGCCCAGTCAGGTGGATATAAATGCACCATCATGGCAGAATCAGGAAGGGACGTGCACAATCAGTTCCCTCGAGCAGTGCAAAAACCTTGAAGGTGCATCTACTGGGTGGGGTGGGGTATGTCCAGCACATCTCGTCCACCTGGAGCCTCAGAATTGACCTCATTTGGAAACAGGGTCTTTGCAGATGTAACCAGGTGACGATGAGGTCATAGTGATCTGAGGTGGGGACTAATCCAAAGCCTGGTGTCCTTCTGAGAAGGGTAAAGTTTGGACACCAAGGCACACAGAAGGAAGATGTGAGGACGGTGAGGGTTGTCTGCCCAGTAAGCGGTAGCTGCATACCCATGAGGCAGGACTCAGGGGTGTATGGATATGGCGGAGTCTGGAAAACACAGTGCTAGGTCACACGGGCAGTCAGTGTCACGATGGGCATTTGAGCTCAGACGTGCCCCTTACGAGAGCCCACACCCTTAGCTCTTTGACTATGTGGCTTCTCAGAGGGGAATGCAAAGGTCTCCATTACATTATTTTTTGTGAATTGAGATTTCTGGGCAATTTCCTTCAGCATGTCCTGAAATCACCGAGCAGGTGGAGGTCTCCTTCCTGACCCCTGGCAGCACATTTGCCTTGACCGGCCTTCTGTCTAGAATATTGCGGTTGCCGTAATTACAAACGTACTGTGGCAGTCACAAGTGTGTCCTGTGTCATTTCTGCATGTGTGGCACAGAGCTCTTTCTCCCCCAGTGCCTGCCAAGTGCTGCGTAATCACCCGGCCACCATGACCCCCTTAGAGGACTCCTCTCTCTGGCCCATGAAAGCATCCTGAGCCCCTGCTTGTTTCCTGCAGAGAATTCTCACCATACATGCTTGTCTTCACCAGGGCTGTGAGAGTCACGTTCTATTCATATTGACACAGAGGCCCCAAACACAGGCTCTGGGATGGCCCCTGTGGCCACTCCACCATGGATGTCACAGAGTCAGCAGCAACAGCAAATGAGGCGATGGCCTGTTTTGGTTGAAAGTCCAGCCGGGTCCACATTTTCTCCACATGTGATGAGAAGTAATTCCTTACATGCAGTGTTTTGAGTGGAGATGCTGTCAGAGTCTAGACTTGAAGAGTCACAAGAGGAAGGGGGTCCGATTCATGTCAGTTTGTTGGGGGCAGGGCAGCCCATGGATGTAGGAGCTTCCTGGGTGGGGGGCTGGGGCTGAACCGTAGATGAACAGGACAGAGTCAGGTTGGCCCTGGAGCCCCTCACTTCCGGGACCACGGGGAGAGCCCCAGTAATGTGTTTATGCTCACACGCTCTGCAAAACCTGCAAGGGGGAGACACTTCAACTTCAGTCGGTTCAGACCACGGTCTCGTGCTCTGACTCCCTTCTGTCACGTCTCCCTCACACCAGATGGTGTTAACGGGACTTGGCACGCCTGGGACAAGCTTATTAGGGTTTAGTGGCAGCTTCATACAAATTCACCTCCACGAAGAGCTCCATGATGCCAGCCAGCCCGGAGCGGCAAGGCCAAGCCTCCCACATCCTCGCTCGTGGGGTCCAGGGCCAGATGCCGCTTCACGACACAGGCGCTCAGAACCACGAGTACACCGCAGAAGAGAAACAAGGCTTGGGACGTGTGGAGCCAGGAGCCAGGGGGCAGGAAATCCTGACCACAGGAAAGTCACTGTGAGGACAGGACCCAGTTCTCATCAGCTGTCAGCAGCAACTAGTCAAAATGAGCATTGTCTCCTGCAAGGGGTAATGCGTAATGCATTGATACGAGCATCAGCACACCATTTATTTTTTTTGATGGGCTGAAATGGAATTCAACAGAATTCTTGTGTCCGTAGGGCAAAAACTTGTCTGATGTGACAGTGAGCGTGTCCGTGAGTCAATCTGCATGTTGTGTGCAGTCCACTCTCCATAATAATACTAATAACAACACTTTTGGGCTGCCTGGGTGGCTCAGTCCGTTGCATCTGATTCTTGGTTTCAGCTCAGGTCATGATGTCACAGTTCATGGGATCGGGCCCCCTGCTTGGAATTGTCTGTCTCCTCTCTCTCTGCCCCTCCCCCACTCATACTTACTCCCTTTCTCAAAACAAATAAATAAACTAAAAAACAAAACAGAATGCTTTCACAAAACCACACTACAAGGCACATGGAATTGGCGTTCTATTCTCTCTGTTTAAACAATACCACACAATCTTTGTCACATGAGGAGGCAACAAGTGTGCAAGAGAAAAATGTAGGAGGAAAATCCATTACATAATCAGGCAACCAAGTAACTTACAAATTCAATAGTTTTCTAGAATTTCTGATTTTTTTAAACACGTCAGCTTTTTAGAATTTAAATCAACCCCTTTCCTAACGCTTTTTGAAGGTCAGTTTTTATTGTTTTTTAATGTTTATTGGGTGGGGGGGGCAAAGAGAGAGGGAAAGAGAGAGAATCCCAAGCAGGCTCCATGCTCTCAGTGCAGAGCCTGCTTTGGGCTCGATCCCATAAAAGGTGAGATCGTGACCTGTGCCGAAACTAAGAGTCAGACTCTTAACTGACCGAGCCACCCAGATGCCCACATGTTCTTTTTTAACTTTAATTTTGAGCCCAGGGAATCTGTATCTCAAAGGACTGACTTGTCCATGCATTTGCTCAGTAGGGAGCACTGGTTCCACTGCAGGTGCCATGAGGCACAGCAGCCAAAAAGAGCAGCAGGCCTTCCTCTCTGGGAGAGCGTGTTCCCACGGAGGGCTCAGATAGTCAACATGGAGACAGATAAATATAGGACTGTTGGGGGGGAGCAAATTGTAAATATAGGACTGTGGGGGGGAGCATATTGAACTGGCCAGGGTGACCATCATGGAGCCCAGTGAGGACGTGATGTTTAAGCAGAGACAAGAATGGGGAGGGACCAACAAGCAAACTGGGGAAGAGGAGCCCAGGCAGTGGAGTTGCACGTGCAAGTGTCCTGAGGTTACAGGGTGGGAGGGAGTTATCATGTTCTGGGAAGAGGAAGAAGGCCAGCAGGGTTGCAAGGACGGCAGGGAGGGGTGGGTGCTGGGGAGAGACGGGCTACTATTGCCACGTGTTAGCCCTCCGTGTGCACAGCCACCATCACATACACATGTGACCTTGAGTGGGACTGATACAAACCCCCGTGTTCTCCCTCCGGCAAGTTTCCGAACTCGCCCTCAGCCCATTCTGATTACATGCAAAAGCCTTCTCGACCAGGCACCCCAGAATTCATGTGCCAGCATGGCTCTGAGTGACAAGACTTGCCAACGTGGGCGGAGAGCCTTTCAATTCAGGATCTTTCATGTGACGCGTCAGCCTGCTGGGTCGACCTAAGGTCAGCCAGGCAGAGACACGACACCATCTGGACACCTTCTCCAGATGCCAAAGCTGAATGGATCCTTTCACAACCTGGAGACCACGACCCTTCCCCAAACACCACCAGCCAATTAAAACCCCGATTTCCCTCCTCCAGAGACTTAATGCAGAACCAGTCCCTAGGTGCACGCTCAGGAGTCTGCATTCTGGTTCCTCTTTGGAAATGGTGACTCCAGCCCTGTGCTGCTGTCAGAGGGCTGTTCTTACTGGAAGGGAGGCGGTCTGGAGGGACCAAGGGAAGGTGATGTGCACACGATCCCTGTTTCCCAGTAGCCTGCAGTGGAAGCAGGCATACCGATGTGGCCGCCCAGGGAGCCTGACACACGGCACCTGTAGATTCCACTCCAGGTGCCAGGAGAGACTCTCCCCACGACTGAGACACAAGCTGGGGAGGAGCCCTTTGGAGGACAGATGGGTCCTTCCCTACGAGGTGGTTGTGAGTACAGTGGCTGCCACAAAAGAAAACATGGGGAGGACCACCCATCCCAGCTGCAGTGAGCGGCCACATCTGCCCTCCGTGGGATGCTGTAGGCACATCAGCGGATACGGCTCCAGGATCCCTGGTCTTCATGGCCTTGTCCCCACAGGCCTAGAAACCCCAGAAGGTGGGAGCCATGTGCTGTTTGGTTCTGCGTGGTTTCAAGCAGCCCCAGCACGTGGCAGGAGCCCAGAACAGCTGAGGGAATGCAGCGAGTCAGGACCTGGCTCAAAGACACAGAGATGCCGTGGGTCAAAGGTAAAGCCGCAGTGCCTATATAACCTGGAGCATCTGCTGACCTGAGCTCACCTGACAGCTGTCTCCATGAGCACATAAACACACCTCTGGGCCACCGCTCCTGCCCTGTATCTCTGAGCACACACTAAGGCATCAACACAGATGTCGAATGACCACGCCGACCGCCAGTCTTATCTGGGCAGATGTCCATGAGAAATCCAACATTTGGAGCGAGAAACTGCGATCATCCAAGTGGGAAGCCCAATGGACAGACAAGGCAACATGGGCAGGCGTGGGCAGGCGTGGCCCTACGAGACACTGTGCCACGGCACTGGGGTTGGCTGCCACCCGCAAGTGTCCACGTGCAGCCAGAGTGCCCTCCACCTCTCTGTGTGGTGTCCTGCCTTGTGTCGGGGTGGCCACTACATCAGAACTGACCAGGAACAAAGCGTGGATATTCCCGTAAGCAAAGCCGCTGCCTGGTCTGTGGGTTGGGATAGACTTTGCGGATAGAAAAGCGGAAGATCGTACGTGAGGATCAGCGTGTTTGTTACAGAGGAGGCACAGGAACAGGCGAGACCCCCAGTGCCAGCCCCACGCCTGCCAGATGGGCCTTCTTCCAGTCCGTGCCTCTTTTACTGGGTTCCCAACCCTGGGCCTAGCACTGTGCTTGGCAATGGGGGGCCTGCGGGCCTCTTTCAGCGTGGTGGTTAGTTCTGATGAGGACAACCAACCAGAGTGACCAGCCAGAGCAGGTGTGTGAAGAGGCCACACTCGTGATCAGTGCCACACGGGACAGCACGTAGGACGCCACATGGAATGCCACACAGGGCAGAGCAACAGAATCAAAGGGAAGGCCAAATTAGGGGTGGGGTGGGGGGCAGAAGGGCCTCTCAGGGTGATAAAACCAAGCTGAGACCAGAGAGAAGGTGCAGCTGGGCGAATAGAATGGGACCTTCTATACGCAGGCGCAGCATGACCAAAGGCCCCGTGGTGTGTGTGTTGCGGGGATACACCTGGTCTGCAAGGGACCTGGAGGGCAGCCAGTGTGGCCGCAGCATGGGGTGGGGGATGATCTAAGGCCAGACACCACAGTAGGGGGGTCATTGTGACCGAGGGCCTATGGGCGGGACACGGAGATACCATTTGGCGAGGGCCCAGCTTTGACAGGAGTCCTGGGGAGTAAAAGGGGAAGGCACGTGCGATGCTTTTCACGCTGTCTGCAAAACTCATGTTTGCAAGGGTCCTGCGGTATGTGCATCCGAGCCTGGCTGGCTGTGTGCTGTGTTGGCCATGGCCTCCTCAGCGGTCCTCAGGCAGGGCTCTGTTTTTCCTGAGCTGCTGCCCATCAGCATGAACTCCCCTCTCCGGCTTGCTCCACCTCATCTGTTCCCACTTTCCCCAAGTCACCGGAGCTGGGGCTGGAAATGGAGGACAGGAGAGAGAACCACCTGGTGTGGAAGAAAGTTCCAGAACTGCCTGTGGATTAGTTTCCCCTTTCCAGGTTTTGTACCTTAGAAATTCGTCATTCCCTTCTTCCCCTTTCGGGTGACAGACAGTTCTCTCATTTGCTGCTCAGAAGATAATTCGGAATTCTGTGTATTCTAATGCGGGTCAAAATGTCTGTGTCTAGCATTTGAAAATAGCTCTGGGCGTTAAATGGTGGCAGCCAGAAAGCTTCCGGAACCGGTGTCTCATCCTCTCCTGGTCTGCAAGCCGCTGCATCTGTCTGTCTGTCTGCATCTGCATGAACAGCGGGCTCCTTCTGCAGCAGCTTGTGGCGTGGGGCCCTTGGGGTGTTTTAGGATGCAGGAGGCAGGTGTGAGTGGCTCTCACTAGGTCACGTGCACGCTGCATGCCCGTGTGCTAAGCACCACGCTGGGCACCAGGTTGACAGCAGGGAAGGGGCCTGGCCAGGCCCTGTGCTCTAGAAGCTCAGTCTGACGGGAACACGCTTTAGGGAAGGTCGCTCACAGTCCCCCTGGTGAGGGGCTCCTGTCCCAGCCTCACTCAGGGAAGCCGTGAAAGATCTGGACTGAAAGTGGCTCAAAGACCAGTGTGAGTGAACAACAAGGGAGGGGAGGCAGGGAGGTGGAGAGGCCGCTGGTACGAAGTCTGAGGTTGGAAATCCCGGGGCCCAGAGTGATGCAGCATCTGTGGGCGAGCACCTGGGGCAGATGTGGGGAGGAGGGCAGCAAGCCAGCGGTGGGAATTCAGAGACATGAAGGCCCGGTCGGGTGGACAAAGCTGGGGTACGGAGGGGAGACCCAGGGAGCACCAGTCACAAGATCAATGTCCACACCCGCCTCCTCGGTACACCTTGGACAGGTGGGCAGGTGAGCAGCTGGACAGATGAGTCTGAAGTCCTGTACCAAACACAAGGCTCAGAATGCTATGGCCCAGCCCCCCACATCAGCTTCTTGTAATTGGTATTTCTGCTTCCTCTGTGACTTCCAGCCATTAAGACTGGCTTCTGGTCAGTTGAATTCTAAACTCCCGCCTGCCCCAGGATCTTTACTCATGTCTTTCCCTCTGCCCAAAACAATGGTTCTTTCTCTCCCTCTGAGCAGTCATCACCGCCTCCAGGAAGGCTTCCCTGCCCACTCCCTCTCAAGACTAACTCAAATCCTCTTCCTATCCCCTGGACTAGGACCATTACACTGAATTTGGAAAAACCAAGTCACACAGTTTGACATTTTCTCCGTAAACCAAGAAGAGATGAAAAATTTGGACTGAACATGTCTTGTAAACCGCTTTCAGTGTGAAAACCCAACATCAAAATGCAGAGACTACCAGCTCCCCCCAGCTCCTCGGGCACGGGCTTCCTCATCACATATGGGGAACATTTCCACCGGTGTCAGGGGCTGGGACACTCGAACCACAGCCACCGCAGAGCACGTCTGTCCCTCCACGGCTGACAACTTTATTCCACCCGTTCTTGCCCAACCACCCAGGGGGCAGCCCTGAGAACGGGCTCTTCAGCCAGTGTCCACCCCTGCTCCAAAGGGAACTTCCAGGATTTGGACTGAATATCTGGAAGCAGACTACCTGGTCCAGGTCTGCTGTAAGCCTGGAGTCACCTGTGTCTCCAAAGTTCAAGCCAAAGGAGTTCCGCTGCACTGCCAAGGCCTGCCAAGCGTTTGTACCGGAGCCTGACCCAGTGTGCGAACCTGCCTGGTGCGTGTCTGGGCATCACGATGTGCCGGTGACAGGAAGAGCCATGGAAATACCCAGAATGAGGAACAGTTGAATGCAGGATGCTCCAGCCAGGGACTGCCCGGCCACTTCTGAGAATCATGCCCCCAGAGGGCAAAAAGGGGAGGCACAGGGGCTTAGAGACACGGCCCAGCCCCCTGGCCCACTCTCCGCCCTCCCGCCCTCCACTCAGCTCAGGAGGGCCTCCACCAGGTTTGGCTGCACCGGCAGCTCATGGGGCAAGAGTGGACATCAATGGGTTTAATCCAGAATGCCCTCGATGGCCGAGACGCATTCATTCCCCCAAAGAAACTGGGGGTGCCACTGTCCAGACTGTCCAGAGAAGAGGGCTCAGTGCGGAAAGGGTAAGAACCAAATATCCACCATGAAAATCAAGTCAAAGTTCTCTCACAACACGGGTTTCCCAGCAATTCTCATTAGCATCTTGACACAGGGCTATAAAATAATATCCAGGCAACAATTTTACACCTTCCGTATTTCTCCTATTTCAGATCTAATTGATGTTTCAGAAAAGACAAGGCTCTTTTAAGGGGTGCTGTCGGACAGGCGCTTTCCCAGGAGAAACAGAAGAAACTCCACCAGGATCTAGGCACAGGGACACATCCCTGGGCAGGACGGGACCTCAGATGCTGCACAGACAGCAGTCACACTTGGCAGCATAAAAAATGAGAAATTTTACATAGCAAATGGCTTTGCAAACACATCAACAGGTAAATGAAAGCCTTGTGGGTTTTATTTTGTTTTAATTTTTTAATACTTATTTATTTATTTTTGAGAGAGAGAGAGAGACAGAGTGTGAGCAGGGGAGGTGGAGACACAGAATGTGAAGCAGGCTCCAGGCTCTGAGCTGTCAGCGCAGAGCACAACGTGGGGCTCAAACCCACCAGCTGTGAGATCACGCATGGCCTGAGCCCCCAGGTGCCCCTAAATGAAGTGTTTGTAAAAAAACTAAGTACAGATCTTCCTGGACTCACGATGGGGTTGTATCCCTATCAACCCATCCTTCGTTGAAAACATCATTAAGTCTAAAATGCATGCATACGCCTGACCTCCCACACCTCAGAGCTCAGTCCAGCCTGCCTTCCATATGCAAGAACAGTCGTGTGAGCCCATGGCTGGGCAGGACCGTTCATCCTAAATCCTATTGGATCAAGGAGTGCTGACTGCCTCGTGGAATGTACCAAATACTGTCCTGAAGTGGGAGCCAGAGGGACGCCTGGGTGCAGAGTGGCCACCAGCGTATGGGTTGGTGACACTTGTGGTCATGTGGCTAACGGGAGCCCGTGCTGCCCCACATCATAGGAGATGATCAGACCACACATCACTAACCCAGGAAGAGGTCCAAACCCGCAATCCCAAAGACGCTTTCCACTGAGTGCATGTTGCCTTCACGCCACGGAAAATATGAAAAACGGTTAGGTCAAACCAGTGACAGTCTGGAGCCATCCACATTTGCAGCAGATAAGAAGCAATGGGTGAAGAGCTCCAACATGCACAGACCTCTGACAGAAAGGGCAAGAAGAAACAACCCAGCCATTCGTCAATGAACAAAAGGATGTGCACAGTCAGTAAACCTCAAGAGCATCGCCAACCAATCGACAAACGTGAAAACAATTCTCAAACTCACTCGTCTTCAGGAAATGCTCATTAAAGCCACAGGAGTCATCACTGTACCCTCATCACACCGGCAATGATTTAGTGGAGTAGCCGCACCCAGAGCCGATGGAGACCCAGGCGGAAAGATCACCAAGGGCTCCGCGTGGCTGGGGGAAGGTGCGCCCCGGTCCCTGCAAGAACCTGCAGCTATTGGCTCCACAAGACGAGGGTGTCGGTGGAAGCCGCCCTTCCCACCGCCCCGCCAGCAACGCGGACCACTCATCTCTTAACCTTTCATTCGGGAGAGCCTTCTTCGGCATATTTTGGGCATTCGCGCAAACCTGTCGAATGACACACATGGCATGTCACAGGCTACAAGCTGCTCGGTGACACCGAGGAAGGTTCCAGAAGAAAGTCATCCCCGCTCACCGCTGATGCCACCACGCTCCCCATCTTGTAAGCAGTTGCGCAGGAGCACTGGATGGTTGCTCACGGCCCACCCCCCCCCCCGACTTAAGGAACCTGGGAGTCTAGCCAAAGACGGGCCCCCCTAGGTCCTCCCAGGAACTCTCACCTCCTCACCACATCTGCCAGGACGACACAAGGAGATGAAAGATGTGTCATCGTCGATGCACCTGGAGGTCTCAGTTGATTGAGCGTCGGCCTCTTGGCTTCGGCTCCGGTCATGATCCCAGGGTCGTGTGATCCAGCCCCGTTATCGGGCTCCATGAGCCTGCTTAAGATTCTCGCCTTCTGTCTGCCCTCTTCCCCACTCGAGCTCTCTAAAAATAAAAAGTGAAATTAAAAATTTTTTAAAAAGATGATGTGTAGCATCACATCTTTTCTCCACTATCTTTTTCTCCACTGGCTGTTCCTCATCCACTTGGAATATGGTGATTTCAAGCCCCGAGCTTCTAGCCCTGCTTTGTTCTCACAAAGCAGGCTTTGTGAGGCTTCTCCTCACCTTCAAATTTCTCAAAGACACAGCACCAGCTTACTGTCTGACTTCTTTCTGTTCACGCGTCCACCACTCTTTGGGCCCCGGCTTCCTCTCTCTGTAAACTCAGCGAGGCTCCCTGGACGACTGCCAGCACGTCCTTGTGGGCCTCAGCCAATGCTATCCCTGGTTGGTTTCTTTGACCTTCAAAGCATCTGATCTAATAGGAAGGGTTCTTTATCACACATCACACCTGGAGCTTGGGGGGTGCCAGACCCGTGTCTGTGGGCCAGATGAACAACTGAACAGAGCAGTAAGTATATGGAAGGGAAGGAGTCGGGAAGTCCCCCAAGAAGGCCCTAGCTGTATTTCCTTGATTTAAGGTAGAACAGAGGGGAATATGTGGAGTCTCTCTTTTCTAAAATTGACGTTAAAAAAAATATCTTTACAATCCTTCCCATGGCTCCCCCAAAATTGGGGAATGGGGAGAGCTGTGAGCTCAGCTTTACAGAAAGTACAAGTGTCCCTGTTACACACCACTGCAGATTTCACAACTAGGCTTGAGCACATTTGCTCTGGCTACCATTTACCGGAAGAAAAGCTGCTCCAGGAGAAGCCAGAAAGACCGAGTGGATGGTGAGGTCCCTGCGGCCCGACTGGACCCATGCACGCCTCCCCTCCAGACACCGTAAGCTGGCCGTGTGATCTAGCCTGCACAAGACGTCCATGCGGCACGTGGCCACCTGTCAGCCATGCAAGAAACATGTGTCCTGGACTCACAAGGTGCTCGGCACTGGGAACCAGACAATGAGCTCTCCCGCCCAGACCCCAGTGGGCAGAACCACACGACGGATGAAAGAATGAAGTACAACGTAAGATTGGATGGTGGCAGCAGCCAGAAGAAGGAGTCAGCAGGGAAGGGGGTGGGCTGGGCATATGCAATGGTAGACAAGGTGCCCAGAACTGAAGGGGCAAAGGAAGAGGGCAGAGGGGAGGCCCCATCCCCTCTGGTGACAGGCCTGAGCTCTCGGCTTGCTCCCCCAGGTTCGCAGATGTTGTACCTGGTGTGCCCATGGCACCTGGGCTTTGGGCCACACCCGTGTAATCACCCCCTCTCCTCCCATGTCACGCTGTCTTGATGACCGCGGCATCTCTGTGCAGCTCTCCAGTGTCCATGGGAACTGTTGCTTCACCTAAAGCTCAGACAGTGCCTGGGACAGGTCAACCTGCCAGGTGCTTGCCAACTCCTTCCTCCGGGTGACCGACCCTGCCACTCTATGTTCAACAGGGGGCAGACCGACCACAAGGCATCGTGACATAGACCATTGGACTCTGGTCTCTATTGCTTCCAGAACCTTCTCAGACAAGAGAGTCAGGCCCCCTGGGCCATGTACATGTAGACACTTTACTCCCCCTGGCTCAATTCTGCACACGGGGCTTAGATGCAGTGGGTCCCATTTCTATCGTCCCATACACACAACCCCAAAAGGGGGAGGAAAGAGACCTCAAGTGCCCCAGTCCTGACCTCCCTGTAACCATGCATACTTTCCTCAAATATAGAAATACCCAGTCATCACAGCCACAGAATGGAAGGTAAGCTTCCAGGGGGGACGCAGTAGAGGGAGAGAGCCTGCCCCGCAGTGTGCACGGGTGGGAAGTGTGGGTACAGACAGCCCACACTCCAGGTCTACTCTCCGCTCTTAGACAAGGTGCCCTGTGGCCTAATAGAAGCAGAAACCAGGGCCGTGTAGCCATCCGGATCCACACCTGAAGATTGGCTCACTCCTCATCCCCGAAATGCATACTTGACGATGACAGTTTTTTGGGCAGCGCTTGGAGTTCCGTAGCATAGCAATAAAGAAATCTGAGCAGAAAGCACTCTCCTTCCCAAGTAAGCCCCTCTCTCAGCAAAATTTTGCAAGTGCTTTTTCATAAATAAAATAATTCTGTGTTCCAGCTGAGAGTGCTGTGCACACCCTCCCTAGTTATGTGTCCATAGCCTGTGTTTTCACTGTTGGGCAGGATCTGCTGATGGGCACTTTATCGCTAAGTGTGTTGTCCCTTTGGGAGAAAAATAATTTTATCCCAGCGCGTACCTCATCTCCAAGTCTACCGATCAGTGGTGTTATTATACTTGTAAGAGTCATTTGTAAGCTTTTCAAATGATATGCCAATGTGTGTGTGTGTGTGTGTGTGTGTGTGTGTGTGTGTGTGTGTGTGTGTGTGTGTGTGTGTGTGTGTGTGTGTGTGTGTGTGTGTGTGTTTCCCCCCAGGTAAAGGAGAGGATACACTAAAAGCAAAACCCTATATATCTACGGGGCGGGGGTGGGGTGGGGTGGAGGGCGCCATTTCAACCGAATCGATGTTTATCTTACAAGCACCATCTATCATGAAAGCCCTGCTGGCTACTTTCTTGTGCATGTTCCAGAAGCAATCCTCACTATTAAATAAGATTGGGAAAGTGGAATTGGAGAACTCAGCGCCCATCACGTTCCTTCTTAGCTGTCAGACCAAGGAAACATGGGTGGAAGATTTCAAGCCTTTGTTTTCTCATCTGTGAGAAGGGGCAGTGCTGATGCTTAGTTCTTGAAATGGTTGTGGAGATTCAGGGCCATGATGAAGGATGAGAGGCACAGAGTGTCGTTCCAGGTTCTCGGTACATCAGGAATGTCTCTGTGATAGTCTCTGCTCTTGTGTTTCTTGTTCACTATGAGTTTGGCAAATCTCTCAGTATTTCAGGGGTGGTTGGTGTTTGAGACCACACTTTCTTATGTTTACTGGTGATCTTAAACCAGTTTGGGGCAGAGATAGCATCAGTATCCTTCCCCCCCACCTCAAAATCCTGCAGTTTGTTAAACACATTTGTCTAGAGTTCATGCATCGTGTGCTCAGAGCTGACAGCGTTGTAGTATCCCAGAGAGGTGTGTGTGAGTGTGTGTGCACACACATACACCGGATGTTCTCACGAGCCTCCCATAGAGGATGAACGCCTACTTAGGGGACAGAGAAGACTGCCTTGGGCTGACTCTCACATACCAGTCAAATCTGGGCCCCGGAACACTAAGGGGTCCTGCCATCATCTCCACCAGTCTCCAGATCTTGATCCTAAATGAAGGTCGTCCAGTTTCATGACACGCAGGCCGGATGGGGGATGGTCTTGATGATGGCTGGTGGCATATTTGTGGAGCTCCAAAGAGGCAGGTGTGACCATCACACAAGTATTCTGAACACAGAGTGTGTCACCTTCGGCCAGCATGGCTCCCGTCCTCACAAAGTGAGCTGCCACCATTCTGCTGGTGGCTGGGGATGGGGGCAGGGGTAGGGATGGGGAGAGCACATGGCAGTGAGCTCCTCACTTGGTTGTCATCTCCCCAGGGCTGCCATGAGAATGCTCTTCCCACAGGTGAGGTCGTGTGGGCCCCTTCTTCACTCGTTTGTCTCGGCTGTCACCAGACTAGCTGGGCCGGTGGGGTCGGGGTGGGGGGGCTAAGAGAAAACAATTCTCTTTCCACCAGTGAAACACAACATACACGCCCATTTTTCTGTTGCAAAACTTTGTATCCAGTACTTTTAAAGAACTGAATCTAGTACAGGGAACGTGCCCCGGAGTTGCCAGTTACCTTGCAAACCACCACAGTGCTCTATGGTTTTCAGGGTGTGTGCAGTTCAAGCTCAGTCCCTATCAAATGACTATGAAACTGAGGGGCTGGGGGCTTCACCGCCCCACTACAAAACACTGGCAATCTCTTACTGTTTCTGATGCAGTGCCTCTCATCTTCCAAATCTGCGATTCTCCACAGGAGGTGAGGCCTCCTCTTCAACCATGAGACATTTGGTAACATCTGGAGACTTTTTTGCTGGTCACCACTGAGGGGAAGGTGTCCTCGTGGCCTCATGTGGGTAGAGCCCAGGGAGGCCGCTGAGCACCCTCCCATGCATGGGACGCCCCGCAGCAAAGTGTTACCTGGCCCCACATGGCAACACTTCAAGGGTTGGAAAGTCCTGGCCTGAGTTTAAAATTGAAAGGGCGAGTGGGGCACCTGGGGGTTCAGTCGGCCAAGTGTCCGTCTCTTGGTTTCAGCTCAGGCATGATCTCACAGTTCATGGGATGGAGCCCCACGTCAAGCTCTGTGCTGACAGATGGGATCCTGCTTGGGATTCTCTGTCTCCCTTTCTCTCTGTCCCTCCCTGACTTTCTCTCCCTCCCTCCCTCTCTCTCTCTCTCTCTCTTTTTCTCTCTCTCAAGAGTAAATAAATAAGCATTAAAAAAATAGAATACATAAGATGATCACGAAATCAACTCCCAGCTGGATGTTTTGCGATGTTAAGAGATTATTACTTTCAGTGTGATATACTCTTGAGATTGCATGTAAAGGAGCCTCTATCTTTTGGAGATACATTTTCACATATGTATAGATTAAATGATAGTTTGAGTGCTTTTTCAAAATAATTTGAAGGAGGAGTGTTTGTGGATGTGGAAGGAATCAAATTGGCATGAGTTAGTAATTGTCGATCCCCGTTGATGGATGCATGGGGCTCATTTTTCTGTTCTCTCTATTTCTGTCTAAGGTGGGAATTTTTCATAAAACAAAGCTTTCATTTAATTTTTTTTCAACGTTTTTTATTTATTTTTGGGACAGAGAGAGACAGAGCATGAACGGGGGAGGGGCAGAGAGAGAGGGAGACACAGAATCGGAAAGAGGCTCCAGGCTCCAAGCCATCAGCCCAGAGCCTGACGCGGGGCTCGAACTCACGGACCACGAGATCGTGACCTGGCTGAAGTCGGACGCTTAACCGACTGCGCCACCCAGGTGCCCCAACAAAGTTTTCAAAAACAGTGCCCAAACCCGCAGGGTTCCACCTGCCAAATTCTATTAGCATAACTAATGGCATCTAATGCCACGGGACTTCACACAACTTCCCCTTGTAGCACCCCACAAAATAGTGGCGGGCCCTTGACGGTTTGCCCGGGGGAGCCTGAGACTCAGAGATGAAGCAATTGCCTGGGGACATGATTAATTTAGCGGGGGGGTGGGGAGGCAGGAATTGAAGCTCAGGTCCTTCTGACCCCAAGTGGTGGGTGTCTTCTGCCCTGCCCCACTGGTGTCCAGCCCTGTGCAGAATGCCGGTGCTGGAGAACAGGTTTCAAGGAGTGTATGTGCTCTGCAGGTGCACATGCTAATCAGCCCCCTTCCAAATGTGCACACAGCTCTCTGTGTCAGCTGCTCTTTGGACAGCTGAATCTCTAAGGAACCACAACATAATGCCTGATTCCTACCCTGGGAGTTAGAAAGTAACCCCAGGTTGGAAATGTAAATATTTTCCCCATGGGCAAGAACTGTTTTTAGCTGATTATAAATGGAAAAGACTGGCAGCTGTCAATATTGATGGTTATTCCTTGAAAAATGACTTCAAGGTACTGGTAATCAATTGTCTCTCAGAATGAAGAATGGAGCACACAGCTCTCTGGGAACCTCAACATGTATTTATAAACACATGCTTTATCGAACACACAGGAAAAATGAGCCAGACCTTTGGCATTATGATGAGTTATTCAGAGTAAATACAACAATTATTAGCGTCTATATTGGACTTCAAATTGACAAAATTCCTTTAAAAAATGGCTGTTGCTGCTGTTTTGTGTTTCTGTTATTTAGTGTTCTCATCGCTACACTGAAGCATGCTGCTTGGCACTGAGCTGAAGACTTCACAAGGGCCGGGATTGTTTCTTTCTTACTCGGTAAATAAGTAGCTTTCCACTTGGCTAAAAACGCCTGGATGAATTAGGCACTGGCTAACAACGTTTGCCATGCCGTGTCTTCCTAAAACTGACGTTGGCGTGCAAGGTGCAGGGGAATGCGTGTTTCACTGTGAGGACTGTGGGTTCTTCTTCCTCAGACCCTTTGCTGGGGACTGGGGTCTAGAGGCGTGGCAGGCAGAGTAACATGACCTCCCGGAACTCATGTCCCTGGAATTCCCTTCTCCTGAGGTTCTCCTGAATGACTTCTGGACCAGAGAGGGAAGGTTCTTGAATGAGAGAGAGGGGAGGGTCTCCTGAATGACCTCCAGATGAGAGAGAGGGGAGGTTCTCCTGACTGACTTCTGGATGAGAGAGGGGAGGTTCTCCTGAGTGGCTTCTGGAAGAGAGACTGGAGCTTGTCCTAACTGACTTCTGGACCAGAGAGTGGATGTTCTGCTGACCAACTTCCAGATGAGAGAGAGGGGAGGTTCTCCTGATTGACTTCTGGATGAGAGAGGGGAGGTACTCCTGACTGAATTCTGGATCAGAGAGTGGAGGTTCTCTTGCAGGAGAGAGAGGGGAGATTCTCCTGACTGACATCCAGGAGAGAGAGAGCGGAGATTCTCCTGACTGGTTTCTCGACCAGACAGGGGAGGTTCTCCTGTCTTACTTCTGGATGAGAGAGTGGGGAGTTTCTCCTGACTGACTTCTGGACCAGAGAGGGGAGGGTGTCCTGGCCGACTTTCAGATGAGATAGAGGGGAGGTCCTCCTGACTGACTTCTGTACAAGCGAGGGGCGGTTCTCCTGACTGACTTCCGGAGTTGAAACCAGGCAGGTGCTCAGCGTGGCTATGTCAGCTCGAGGAAGCATCTTTACATTTGAAGGTGCTTGGGGAATGATGGCAACAGGGAAGTGCCAACTACCTCTTCTCAGGTGTAACAACAGTGGTTGTAGTATTTGAACATTTCACCTACAGGCTGAGCAGATTCAGACAAATTGTGCCCAGCCGGCTCCAGGGGGCTGGTGTGAGCAGGACTCTGTCAGGATGGTCAGCAGGTGTGAGCAGGTGACCCACTGGGATGGTCAGCAGTTCTGAGCAGGTGCCCTGACAGGATGGTCAGCAGGTAGCATGTTGCAAAGGCCTGGCAAGGACAGTGTAGGTGAGCAGTGTTCCGGGGATGATTGCTGGGGTCCTGTCTTTCAAATGGGATGGATGTTGCAACTGCTCACAGACACACTCCAAGGGGAATTACAGGGGATTTGGAAAAAGTTGTAGGGACTAGCAGTCCCAGAGGGTCTCAGGGCCTGAGTGGACGGTCTGTCAGCCCAGGTCATGTGTCAATGCTTTCAGGAGGTCAGTACTTACCTGGGACACCCTTGTCCTGTGTTTAGAGGATGGGACAAGGGCACAGTGGGAGATGCCAGCTTCAGATCAGAGGAGGGGGCTGGACTGGAGAAAATCATGTGAGAATCACATTCCTGTGCGGCTGAGACCAGGGCCTGGGTGAGGTTCCAGAGCAACAGTGAGGATGTCACCCATGAGGGAGTGAGGCCCACCATCTCTCTGTCTCTCACTCCACTCTTCTCTCTGTCTCTGTCTCCCCCATGTCTCTCCATGTTTCTGTTTTCTGTCTCTCTCTCTCTTTTGTCTCCCTCTGTCTCTCCTCTCTCTCCCCTCTTGTGTCTCTGATGAATGCCATGGCTGCCAGCTGGGTAGAAGAGACTATGCCTTACCAGCAGGCTGAGGAGCAGCGGGAAGGACACTGGAGACTGTAGCCAGGGGAGGAGTGTTTCTGGAAGGAAGTCGGCGCTGGGAGGTCCAGCAAGGGTATGGAGGATGGCGGTTGGGTGTGGGTGGGTGGAGGCCTCAGGAGACCCTGGGGAGGTTCCTGGGCCAGCCTAGGGGTAGGAGCAGCGTGGAGTGGACGCAGCAGTGGATGGGCCTGAGAAGCTGGTCTGGCGCCCTCAGATGCCTCCAGAGGCTGTAGCTGGGGGAGCACTCGAGAGAAGTGGGAGGAGTTTTCAAAGGGAAGTACTGAAGCTGCCTACAGGTTGATGCAGCCAAGAGGGGAGTTTAAATGTGAAAGAGAGAGAGAGAGAGAGACAGAGACAGAGACAGAGACAGAAAGAAGGGAAACAATAGAGTAATGACCTCTGAATGTCACTCTCCCACTAAGAAAAGATGGCCGAACTGGTCAGAAGAAGCTTTTCCACAACTCTAGAAATTAATCAAAGTCTTCCAGGAACATAAGTTTTTCTGTGTTCTGGTTTTCCGTTGTTGTTTTGAGGAAAAGCCGTTGAATTTTGTTAAGAACGGTGAGAATTCTGACTTTCCCCATATCGCTCCTGCTCTGCAACTCTGGGTGACCTTGAGCACCAGCAGTGCCACCCAAGGGGTGAACAGAGTCGGGGCTCGCTGAAACCTCCTCCTCAGAGCACTGCCCTCACCATACGTGTCCTGCAGTTGCTTGGACACCTCTGTCTACGAGGCTGTCTGTTTGCCTTGACTGGAGCTCACCTGGCGTGAAGTCAAGGAGGGGCAGGTGACAGACAGAGAGCCGGCCACTCAGCGACGGAGCACAAGAGCATTTCAGGTGGAGGGCACAGGTGCAGGTCCTGAGGCTGGAGTGAAGCTGGTTGGGATCCCAGAAGGAAGATCGGGGATAGGGCAGGTGTGGGAATGCCAGAGAGGAGGGCTGGGGACCCTGGATCTCACCCCACGGGCACTGACGAATTCTGGCTGCGTTTTGAGTTGGGGAAACTGCTCTGAGGTGGGGTGTTACTTTGTCTTTGAGCCACGATTCCACTGGCCTGTGAGTGATGTGGGAATAGAGACTGCCTCTTACATCCTCAGGACAGAATCCTGCCATCTGTCACAGGTCCTGTCGTAGGGGCATTTGGGGAAAGAAAGAGGAAGGAAGGAAGGAAGGAAAGCTAGCCGGGTGGCCTAAGCTCACGCTGTTGCGCCTCTGCCCTTAGCATGTTGGAGGGGGTGCTCTGATTTGGGATTTGAGGCCTTTCCTGACTGTTTAGTTTAGCATCTGTGCCTGTTGGGCCTGACATGCTTCTAAATTCAATACCCTCTTCCTCTCATATTTTATGCCAAATTTCTCTACCTTGGAATTTCTAGATCCTTTCTTATGGGAAAAAAAAAATTGCATGTTTTTGATGCCATAAAATATAATTTACTGGGAGTTACAGACAGCTTTCCCATTTAATCATTATTCATTTGTTCAATTTTACATTTCTTCTAACAATTTTATACCACTATGTTTCTCTCGGTTGTTAGTTAGAGCCAGTCTGTATTCCAGGCATTCCTGGAGTCAGAACGCACAGGTTCATTGTTTGCAAAGGTGAATGGGAGTTGCCAGCCTGTGCCTGCCCCAGTATGCCCCAGTATGCACAGTACACTCTGCGTTTGCACATTCTCAGAAGGCACCATATGTCCCCATATCTGGCTGGGGATGCCGTTGGTGGCAGGGATGGTCCTCACCTGGTGATGATCTCTTTACTGCGTCTGTTAAATAATGTAGTCACTTTTATTAATTCTCAGTCCATCTATGCAGGAGAAAATACCTGAACAGGCATATGGTTGACTTTTAAAAAAAAAAGTGTTTATTTATTTTTAGAGAGAGAAAGAGAGAGACAGAGCATAAATGGGTGGGGGCGCTAAGAGGGAAACACAGAATAGAAGCAGGCCCCAGGCTCTGAGCTGTCAGCACAGAGCCTGACATGAGGCTCAAACCCAAAAACCGTGAGATCATGACCTGAGCTGAAGTCAGACACTTAATCAAACGAGTCACCCAGGCGCCCCCATAAAGTTGACTTTTTAATGACTGCAAAATTCCTTTTTTTTCTTTTATGAAATTTATTGTCAAATTGGTTTCCATGCAACACCCAGTGCTCATCCCAACAGGTGGTCTCCTCAATGCCCATCACCCACCTTCCTCTCCCTCCCACCCCCATCAACCCTCAGTTTATTCTAAGTTTTTAAGAGTCTCTTATGGTTTGGTTCTCTCCCTCTTTTTTTTTTTTTTTTTTTTTTTCCTTCTCCTCCCCCATGGTCTTCTGTTAAGTTTCTCTGGATCCACATATGAGTGAAAACATATGATATCTGTCTTTCTCTGCCTGACTTATTTCACTTAACATAATACCCTCCAGTTCCATCCACGTTGCTACAAAAGGCCAGATTTCTCATTGCCAAGTAGTATTCATTGTGTATATAAACCACAATGTCTTTATCCATTCATCAGTCAATGGACATTTAGGCTCTTGCCATAATTAGGCTATTGTTGAAAGTGCTGCTATAAACATTGGGATACAAGGGTCTTTATGCATCAGCACTCCTGTATCCCTTGGGTAAATTCCTAGTAGTGCTCTTGCTAGGTTGTAGGGTAGTTCTAGTTTTGTTTTTTTGAGGAACCTCCACACTGTTTTCCAGAGCGGCTGCACCAGTTTGCATTCCCACCAGCAGTGTGAGAGGGTTCCTGTTTCTCCACATCCTCGCCAGCATCTAGAGTCTCCTGATTTGTTCATTGTAGCCACTTTGACCAGCGTGAGGTGATTTATCAGTGTGGTTTTGATTTGTACTTCCCTGATGAGGAGTGATGCGGAGCATCTTTTCATGTGCCTGTTGGCCATCTGGATGTCTTCTTTCGCAAAGTGTCTATTCATGTCTTCTGCCCATTTCTTCACTGGATTTTTGTTTTTTGGGTGTGGAGTTTGGTGAGTTCTTCACAGATTTTGGATACTAGCCCTTTGTCAGATATGTCATTTGCAAATATCTTTTCCCATTCTGTCGGTTGCCTTTTAGTTTTGTTGATTGTTTCCTTTGCAGTGCAGAAGATTTTTATCTTGATGAGGTCCCAATAGTTCATTTTTGCTTTTAATCCCCTCGCTTTTGGAGATGTGTCAAGTAAGAAATTGCTGAAGCTGAGGTCAGAGAGGTATTTTCCTGCTTTCTCCTCGAGTGTTTTGATGGTTTCCTGTCTCACATTCAGGTCCCTTATCCATTTTGAGTTTATTTTTGTGAATGGTGTAAGAAAGTAGTCTAGTTTCATTCTTCTGCATGTTGCTGTCCAGTTCTCCCAGCACCCTTTGTTAAAGAGACTATCTTTTTTCCATTGGATATTCTTTCCTGCTTTGTCAAAGATTACTTGGCCGTACTTGTGTGGGTCCAATTCTGGAGTCTCTATTCTATTCCATTGGTCTATGTGTCTGTTTTTGTGCCAATACTATGCTGTCTTGACGATTACAACTTTGTAGTAAAGGCCAAAGTCTGGCATTGTGATGCCTCCTGCTTTGGTCTTGTTCTTCAATATTACTTTGGCTATTTGAAGTCTTTTGTGGTTCCATATACATTTTAGGATTGATTGTTCTAGCTTCTAGAAGAATGCTGGTGCAATTTTGATTGGGATTGTGTTGAACGTGTAGATTGATTTGGGTAGTATTGACATTTTAGCAGTACTTATTCTTCCAATCCATGAGCATGGAATGCTTTTCCATTTGTTTTTATTTTTTTTCAATTTCCTTCATAAGCTTTCTATAGTTTTTAGTGTACAGATCCTTTACATCTTTGGTTAGGCTTATTCCTAAGTATTTTATGATTCTTGATGATGATTGAAAAATTCCTGATGTCACATGAAAAATTCTGGACGCGTGCACATTATGCCTGATTTTCTGTTAACTACCAAACCTAGTTCAGATCCCCTCCTAGGGGACATTTACTACGTGGCTGTGTATTTAAGAAAAGGGGACAGTTCACAGAGCAGGCACAGAGCTGCAATGCATACTTAATGGCTTGTTCCAAGGAGTAAATTAAGCCTGGAACTGTCACTGTATTAAACTTAGCAGAGCAGGTCTTGAGCATTAAGGAGAGACATTTCTGAGAGAGAGGGTTCATTCTTTCACATTGACTCAATAGTAAAATATAGTGAACTCTGACAATGTGATTTAGCAAAGACTCTAAAACATAACATGTTGGAGTGGCTGTGTATCAAAAGTTATTTTTCTGTTCTATTACCTTTAATGAATAGCTTAGATCACCAAGAATATTCACAGAGCTATGGCCCAGTACATTTTTGATAAGGAGAAAAAAAGTACCCTGGGTTTTGGTGTAATTTTATATATGCCGACGTTGCGTGCTCAGTGTCCTGTGTGTGCAGAAGTGCCTGTCCCCGCGCACAGTGTCCGTGTTTGTTTACACACAGGGGCACGTGAAGATTTTACCTTTGGGGTTTGACTGAATCAGGATAGGTTTGATAATAAAGAGCTTTATTGTGTTTTTCATCTTAAATAAATAGAAGCGGACAAAACCCTTTCTTGGAAATTCACTGAAAGGAGACACGTCATCAGATTAGTCCCCACAAGGCCAGCTGTGAGGTGAAGTGGTGAATCTATCTCAGATGAGTCACTGCTCTGTGAAAATACCTCAGATTATTTAGCCCATGGCCTTGAAAGGACTAACTGTCTCCCAATGCATAGTTTCAAGCAGAGTTCAAACCACCCATTCCTTATTTTCAGAGTTCAGGTGGGAAGTTTCCACTTGCCTTCTGGGCTGAGTCTCTTCTCCCCTTCCAGCAGCATCTTCAGCTGCTGGGCGGGGAAGACAGTCTGTCTGCCCCTGAGGCTGGGTCGGCCAGTGACTCCCCTGCTATAGGACCCCATCATGTACTGGGGACCACTCACCTGGATGGAGAATCCTGGACAGGAATACTCTCCGTGGGGGTTGTGGTAAAGCCCTCTCCCCCATCCCCCGCAGGCTTCTGCCTGGTGTGGTTCAGCGTGCCTCAGCTGGGACCACAGCTTTGCCGACCCCACGGTCACTGGAGGCACCCCCGCCACCACCCCTCTGGCCTTTCTTCAAGGTGCCCACCCCTCAGGGCTTTTGCTCTGACTGCACCTTTTAGCTGGAACACCCCAAGCCTGGTTGCCTAGTTTACATTCCTCTATGATTTTTCTATCTTCTGAATCTGTCACCATTCATTCATTCATTCATTCACTTATAACGTTTATTTTTGAGAGAGAGAGAGACAGAGAGAGAGCGAGCGAGCACTAGCAGGGAGGGGCGGAGAGAGAGGGGGACACAGAATTGAAAGCAAGCTCCAGGCTCTGAGCTGACAGCACACAGCCTGATGTGGGGCTCGAACTCAGAAACCATGAGATTATGACCTAACCTGAAGTCAGACAACTGATTGAGCCACCCAGGTACCCCGACACATATTTTTTAAAGTTTATTTATTTTGAGAGAGAGGGAGAGACCAAGAGCGAGCAATCAGAGTGCACATGAGTGGGAATGAGGCAGAGAGGGGGAACCCCAAGCAGGTTCCATGCTGTCAGTGCAGAGCCCCACACAGAGCTCGAACCCATGAACCGTGAGATCACAACCTGAGCCCATATCAAGAGCAGACTCCCAACTGACTGAGCCACCCAGGCATCCCTCGTCCAACCCATTTTTTTGATGACTTCCTCTGGATGGGAGGCACCAGGTAGAGGTGTGTCTCTGAATGAGCCATATGGGGGGATCATGTTCTAAGCAGGGGAGACAGTATACGTTTCATGGATGAGAATATGCATCACACACAATCTGTCCTGTGCTTGGCACAAGCCAGGCATCACATGGGTTCAGGGGCCCTCATTCAGGCTGTCATAGGCATTTGTCATGGTGTGCACCACGCTGTATGAGAAAAGACCTCTTCCACTCCACCGTAAGTTCTGCAGGGCAGAGCTATGCTCTTTTGATCTTTTTATACATAGCGTGGTACCTTCTTGGCGGCTTCTAGAAAATACTTTCAGTAATCCATCCCACAAATATTTACTGAGCTCCTGCTGTGCAGCTTGCCTCATTCTAGGTACCAGAGATGGAGATAGGTGAGGCTGCCACCCCCTGGGGAACGAGGGGAGGAAAGGAGGTTCAGTCAACTAGTTCACCTGGGACCCACCATCTCCAGAGTCTCTGATCAGGCAGGCGTGCCACGGGGTTTGAGAATGTGCATTTGTGCAATCCCTGGAGCTGCTGCTGCCGGTGCATAGGACACTCTGAGAAGGGGACATGGAAACTGAGGCCTGGAGGAGAGGAAGGGGGCAGAGTATTTCAGGGAGGGGCATCAAGGGCAAATTCCCGAGGTAGGAACAACCGGATCATAACACCAGGGGCCCTGAGCCTGGCGTCCAGTGAGAGGGGAGGAGGGACGTGACACACAGGGGATTTGGTGTCAGGTAGGTCCACCAAGCTGGGGCCACTGAGCTCAGCAAGGAGCTGATATTTTTGCAACAGCAGTGAGAAAGTGCTGTGGCCTGTTAAGCAGGGAGTGGCATCAGCTGATGTACATGATGGCAAACAGTGGCTTCAAGCAACACTGTTCTTTCCAGCTCTGGGCTCACCTGTGGTCTCATGGGGCTGAAGTCACGACGCCCACATGCTGCATTCCTCTTGGAGGCTACCACCTCCTGGCCTCTTTCAGCCGCTAGCGGCCCTCGTGGGCTGGAGGTCGCCTGCTCGGTGGTTAAGACACATGACGGTGCGCTCGCCAGTCTTTCTCTGCTCCCTCTCCCACCATCAGGGCTGACCCACTTGGGTGACCCAGGGTACTCTCCATATCCTGCGGTCCACAGACGAGCCATCTTTGTGGGGAGCACTGTTCTGCCCGCACATCTGGTTTACTTTAAAGTGAACACTGTGGATACAGTTCAGAGTTGTCAGCACAAGGGTCTGAAACAGGTCCAGGTGTGGGATGGGGGGCAGAAGTGCCATGAACTGAAGGACGAGGAAGATGAGGGTCAGAGTCAAGTCTGTTCAACCTAGCTCACTTACCAGTATACACACCGGGCTTTAGAAGCACATAAACTTTATTTTTTGAACCAGAAGATGAATCTTGGGCTCTAGTGTCTTAAGGAAATCCATCACTCTGTGGGCTGGCACTGATTGACCTGTGGGACAAAAGGAATCTGCATCAATTCTGGAATGTTTCATAAAGAGAAAAAAGATGTTTGAAGACTGTGCTTGAAAGGAAGTGTGGACTTCTGGGATGGGCACAGGCTGACCTGAGTTTGAATCCAAGTTGGACACTTACTAATTGAGATATTCCAAGAACTTAGCTGACTTCCCTGACTCCTTCTTCTGGAAATATGCCCTGAGAAATCAACCTGTGGGGTTGTCTAAGACTGGGCATGCTGTACATAAATGCCTCACAGCTCCTGAGAGTTCATTCTTACACTCTTCTGGTCTCTGTTGAGTTCTAATGAGTTGGAAATCATTTGTTCTGACATTAGTACTCTGAGGCAACGGCTTTTTCAGGGTGCTATACAATTACTGATCCAATTGACATGCCCTATGAAGGCTCCTCAAAGCAGCCAATAATTAAAAAATTAAGCTTTGTAAAAAAGTTCAGCATCCTTAAAAATATCTGTATTATTCGCTCTTCTTTATAGGCCAGCAGGTGGTAAGAAAAGTTTTACTTAAAAAAAAATTAACTTTTTTTTTTTTATTTTTTGAGAAAGAGAGAGAGAAACACGGTGAGTGGGGAAGGGACAGAGAAAGAGGGAGACACAGAATCTGAAGCAGGCTCTAGGCTCTGAGCTGTCAGCACAGAGCTCAATGTGGGGCTGGAACTCATGGACCATGAAATCATGACCTGAGCCAAAGGTGGACATTCAGCTGACTGAGCCACCCAGGTGCCCCAAGTTTTTCTCTTCTTTTTTTTTTAAATGTTTATTTTGAGAGAGAGAGAGAGAGAGAGAGAGAGAGAGAGAGAGAGAGAGAAAGGGAGAGAGAGACAGAGAGAGAGCACACAGTAGAGGTGCAGAGAGAGAGGAAGAGAAAATCCCAAGCAGGTTATGCATTGTCCGCACAGAGACCTACATGGGGCTTGAACCCTGGGATCTCACGAACCCTGAGATCATGAACTGAGCCAAAATCAAGAGTCAGATGCTTAACTGACTGAGTCACCCAGGTGCCCCCCCAAAAAGTTTTTCTAATGAAGAATTTGGGAATCTCTGTGAAAGTCCAGCAGCCCTCTTTGAGAGGTAGGAAACGTTACGTACAAAAACAATACATCATCTGATGTTTTCCAAACTGCCTTACTTCTCTCCTCCCGTGTTCTCATCTCTGTGTACTCTCCCATCTGGCGATGCGCACAAGTACTCGTCAAAATGTCAAAGCCATATTAATATGTTTGTTTTCTCAGACGGTTGACAGTGAGTGAACAATTAGCAGGTCTGATTATGGTTTTAAATTCAGTCCCGCCTCCTAGTTGCCAAGCATGACAGGCTTCACGAGCCGCAGACATTGTGAGTTTATTTTTCATTTGTATTCATGACACTCGTGATCTGAAATGGCCATTTTCATGTGTCCCCACTCCTCTTTGCAACAAATGAGTGGAGTCAGTTGCTTCTGGCCCGAGGTCTCGTTTGTTGTGCCAAATGTGACCCGGATGCCAAGTTCCGTCTCAGCATTGGCATTTAGAGCACATTGGACATAAAGAGACCCTGACGGCCCTTATCTGCAGTCTGGGAAGGGGCCAGCAGTGCAGTACCACGGACAGCTGCCTGAATGCGCCTCCTGACACTTTATGTCTGGGGATACAGTGACCACAGGCTGTCCCTCCCGCACAATGGTTGCTGATGAGAGGGGACAGCTCCACAGGCTCTACTCCAGCACTGGGGTATTGACGAGATGATTCTTGGTTTTGGCAGGGTTTGGGGCCAAGGAATTTCAAATACCTTTACTTTCATTGTGATTATTGATGCAGAATCTTCAGGTTGCTGAGTGTAGCATTTAAAAAAAATTAATGTTTATTTAGTTTTCAGAGAGAGACGGAGTGCAAGTGGTGGAGGGGCAGAGAGAGAGGGAGGCACAGAATCTGAAGCAGGCTCCAGGCTCCCAGCTGTCAGCACAGAGCCAGATGTGGGGCTCCAACTCACAAACCGTGAGATGGTGACCTGAGCTGAAGTTGGACGCTTAACTGACTGAGCTCCCCAGGCGCCCTAGTGTGGCATTTTTAACCACTATTTAAAAATATTATAAAGGTAATATATACAATATAAGACTTTTACAAAGTCAAATGTAGAGAAGAAGGTAGAAGATCGATGCTACACACAGGTGTGGTTTCTACCGTTCTAAGTAGGATCTCAAAGATGGGGAGGATGTAGAAGCCTAAGTTAGGGTTCTCTCCACCCCTTCCACTGCGTGCTCGTTTTCTACACTTGACCTTCCACTGTATACTCATTTTCTACACTTGATCTTAGCCAAAAGCCTGATAAGCAATGTAAGTTTATTTTCTAGAAGTAGTATTTTTAGCTTTTAGCTACTTTATTTCTTATGTACCTTTATAGAAATACGTATGCATTTACCACAATGTCATCTATATAATACATCTCTGTAGTACTTATAAGGCATCTCCATATGTATACATATGCACATTTGAGAAGCCTGATTTAGATGAACGTTTCCCATTCTAAATGCACCTTTTTCCTTATCCGATCTTGAATATTTCATATGTACCGAAGAGTACATATACTGGGTGCATTCCTTAAAGAATGGCAATGAGTGGATTCTCTACCCTACTCAGGTAACACAAAGAAGCCCATGAACACCCATCAACTGTACCCCTTCTCCTGTTACCCCAAATGCTATAATTATTTCTTTGCTTTTCTTATAATTCATCACATATGCATACATCTCCCCCCAAAAAACTCAATATTTTCTTTTACACACATGGAATCCTCTGTTGTTCTGCAGTTTTCTTTTTTGGGGGTAGAATATTTTTGTGAAATTAATCTAGATTGATGGATAAAGGCAGATATTTGGATTGGAGATAATATGGGCCAATCAGGGGCGATCGATGATGCTGACCGGGACGCTGAGAATAAACACGCCCCTGAGGTTCCCATGGCTGATTCTTCAACGCATCTCCTTGGAACAGAACCCCGTGCTGTCCCCACACAGCACCACCCCTCTGCCTGGGCCACCAACATCACTCCTGCCTGGGTTATGGCAGCTAGCCATCCTCACTGCACCCCCTGTACCCAAGTTCATGTCCCATCAGCCTGCAGAGCAGCGAGGGCCACATTGTATCTCAGCACAGAGCCCGTCCGTGGACTCTCATGTCACCCCAAGCAGAAGTCAGGGTCCCTACAATCCGCTCCACGTCCTGACCCTGAGTCTCCTGGACCTCTGCACCATACCCCTCCCTGCCCTGCAGCCTCCAGCTGCCCCCGACACTCCTCTCCAGCCAGCTTCCTGCCAGCTCACTAGTCTCTTCTAAAATGTAAAATGGGGGGCGCCTGGGTGGCGCAGTCGGTTAAGCCTCCGACTTCAGCCAGGTCACGATCTCGCGGTCCATGAGTTCGAGCCCCGCGTCAGGCTCTGGGCCGATGGCTCGGAGCCTGGAGCCTGTTTCCGATTCTGTGTCTCCCTCTCTCTCTGCCCCTCCCCCGTTCATGCTCTGTCTCTCTCTGTCCCAAAAATAAATAAAAAACTTTGAAAAAAAAATTAAAATGTAAAATGGGGCACCTGGGTGGCTCAGTGGGATAAGTGTCCAACTTTAACTCAGGTCATTCATGATCTCATGGCTGGTGGGTTCGAGCCCCACGTTGGACGCTGGGCTGACAGCTCAGAGCCTGGAGCCTGTTTTGGATTCTATGTCTCCCTCTCTCTCTGCCCCTCCCCTGCTCCCGCTCTCTTTTTCTCCCTTTCTCTCTCTCTCTCTCAAAAATAAATAAACATTAAATTAATAAACATTAAAAAAAAAGTGTAACCTTCTGTCGAGGGCTCCTTGAACCATCCTCTAAAGAACTACATCCTACCGCCCTCTCCCCCAGCTCCCTGCCCCATGAACACGGTATGTTTTCAGTACTACTTGTTATCCACTAAAACATCGTGTAACCTAGTCATTTGCGCTGTTAATTGTCTTTCATAGCAGAACAGTATCTCCTGCTAGAATATTAGTGGGGAGTTGTGTTTGTTTTATTCTCTGATACATATCTACCGTGCAGAAGAACGTGGGGCACGTGGTAGGTACTAAATCAGTCTGTGTTGTATAATTGAAAGGAGGAATAAAATGGGACAGCCAAGTGTGCCCCGGATGTTTGCCTGACTGCGTCGGTGATGTGGGCTGCAGGTAGAGCCGTAGGACAGAGATGGACACATAGCTGGTGTCGGTAGCCTGAGCGAGCTCACCTGGGAATGAGCAGTGGTGCAAGAAGAGGATGGAACAGTGACTGTCAGGGTAGGAGGTGTCCCAGGTGAGCGTGAGCCCTGGGGGCAGAGGAAAGAACATGCAGGGTGCCACCCTGGTGACAGTCTGACTGTGAGATTTGGTGATGGGATCCCTCGGGTCTTGCTGGAGGAGGTGATGGGAATAGGGGATGTGAACGCCCTTCTGTGGGAAGGTTGCAGGGAAAATGGGAGGAACAGAGGTGATGACACTGAGTATGGTCACAGCCTCTGAGACCTTTTCCATAAAGGGGAGAAGAGACTGAGGTACCTGCTGTGGGAGAAGGGAGCTTATGTGGTTTGTTCAAGGTGGGAGGCATTTTTGGCCCATCTGTGGCCAGAAGGAATTCTGTAGAGAGGAGAGTTGGTAACAAAAGACAAGATGACCGTGGTTGAGAGGTGGCCTTGAAGTTGTGAGAGGCCCAGGGCTCTGGTGTCCACACAGGGTCCCCAGCCTCCACAGGGCACACGAGTGTGTGTTTGCAGGAGTGAGCAGGTGGAGGAGACATGGGGACATGGGTGCCAGGCGAGCGATGGCTGGGAGGACCTGTGTCTCTTTCTTATTGCTTCTGTCTCCCTTGGTGATCTGGGAGGGAAGGCCGTCATGGGGAGAGGGGAGGCCAGCAGCCCCCGGCCCTTGCAAGATGGGTGGCCTTGAGTCCTGGAGCGACCTGGACACATGTCTGTGCTGGCCTCCTGCCATGGTCAGTTGGGTGGGTGCAGGCACACGTAGGAGGAGCATTTGGGTTAATCAGGGCAGGGGTCTTCTGGGGACATAGGGCATGTGGGCAGAGGCCAAGGGGGTTGACTGCTCAGGAGGTATCAAGCTGCATGAGGATGGAAGACGAGGGACCCTAGACAGGCCCCCAGATCTGCATCTCAGAGACTCTCAGAAATGGCTGGGGTTTGGCTGTGAAATGACCAGAGCGGGTGAGTCGCTCTGATACGTGTCTAGATACATGTGATGTTTCGAGAGTGCTGTGCTCGACGTGATTGTAGGGAGGTGGTGTGGCTTCACCAGCCACAGGGTCAGGAGAGAGTCATGGGGATGGGTGACTGAGGCAAGGAGGGTGAGGTTACTGGAAGAGAGAAGCCAGGAGCTATACCCAGTGTCCTCATAAATGCTGTGGCTTGAGCATGTTGAGGGCAGAGGTGGGCTGGCTACTGGGACAGGCATCCATTTTCTGAGGTTACTGTTATGGGGAATTAGGATGTTGGCTGAAGGAGTTGGGGAGTGTTTGTGTGTCCTTGTGTCAGAGATGAACGGAGAGGATATGAGAGTCACAGAGCGACAGTGACAATGGCGATGGTGCTACTCACTGTCCTTAGTCACTTAAAAGCACGGGTTTGGTAGGTTTTTCGTGACAACCTGAGGAGGAGGACGCTGTATTACCCACACATTGCAGACAGTGAAACTCTGGCACAGAGGGTTTACAACACCAGCTTGAGATTGAATAGCTCATCAGAAATGGAACTAAGTCCGCACCCCAGAGATCAGATTTCAGAGCCCATGTTCTCATGACTTGGCGTCCGTGCTGGACCCCACCTGCCTGCCGTGCCTGTGCACCCGTCTGAGGGAGGATGATGGCCAGGGAGCACCGAGCAGGTTGCCTAGCCTCACAGCATCTCTGGTGGGCTCAGGGCTCAGGGCCACCGTCTGCAGAGCCAGCTACATCCAGCAGAGTGGGACACAAGTGCATGAGCCCAGTGTGCACTCAGCCACTACTTTGTTTCCCCTCCAACGTTCCACTGTACAAACTTCACACATACGGAAGAGCTGACGGAATTTTATAGTGAAGGCCTGCATGACATTCCTCCATGGAGCTTTTACTATTCTTGTTTTTTCACAGCTTCGTCCATCTCTCTATCCCCTCCAAGCATCAAACCATCATATGCTTTTTATGTACTTCAGAGTCACTTGTGGAAGTCAGAGCACATTTCCCTGGGTTCTTCAACATACGTGTCATAAACTAGAGTTTAGTATTGATTTAGATTTTTTTTTTCTTTTGAGGTAAAATTTGCGTAACACTAAACGCACACATTTTAAGTGAATCATCCCATTTCGCTCTGACAAATGCACGTGTGTAAGTAACCCAGACTCCTGGCCAGACGCTGAACATCCCCCTCACCACAGAACGTTCCCTTCTGCCCATCTCCCATCACCTCCCGCTCCCTTCCCACTCCCCGGAAGCAGCTGCTTGCTGGTTATTTTCCACCGTGGATTGTTTTTGCCTGTTCTAGAACTTTGGATAAATGGTACCATACTGCGTGCTGTTTTCTGTAGACTTGTTTCACTTGGCATAATGATTTTCAGGATTCAGTCAGGTTATGTACCTACTCTGTTCAATTAAGTTACTGAGCCCCAGTCATTGTGTAGATAGACACACAGATTGTTTATCCATTCTCCCATTCACTGATATCAAGATTATTTTTAGTTTTTGGCTCCGGTGAATAAAGCTATGGGGTGTGTAAGTCTTTTGTGGACACCTGTTTTTATTTTTCCTTGGGAAAACACCTGGGCCGCAGAATTGCCAGGTCATGCTGTACATGTGTCGCTTCGTTAGAAACACTGACTGACAATTTGGGCACGTGGGTGCTCAGTCAGTGAAGCATCTGACTTGGGCTCAAGTCATGATCTCTCAGTTCTTGAGTTTGAGCCCCGAGTTGGGCTCTCTGCTGTTCAGGGCATAGCCCACTTTGGTCCTCTGTCTACATGTTTCTCTGTCCCTCCCCTGCTCATGTGCTCTCTCTCTCTCTCAAAATAAGTAAATAAACTTTATATATAAAATTTATTTACTTATTTACTGTATATATTACTATATATATGGTTGTTTCTTCCAGGGAGGGGATAGCCCTTTCTTAACATTAACATCCATGACTGTGTTCCGTCCTGAGAAACATTCACCACAACCTATTGTGTGAACGAACATATCCATCACCTCCCTCACATAGCATTGTCTTTATGGGGATGCTTACGGTCTACTCTGTTAACAAGTGTCAAGTATAGGATATGGTGTTGTTAACTGCAGTCGACCCCAGAACTTACTCCTCTGCACCCTTTGTCCGGCCTCTCCCCATCGCCCTCACCCTGGTCCCTTGTATCCACCAGTCAATCTCTGTTTCTGTGATAATATGTGTGCACAGCGGTTGGGATGCGTAGGGAACCACCTGTGTCTGTTGAATGAATGGGCATCTCCAGATATATAATATTTCTTTGTATATGACATATGTAATATTCCATTATGCACAATGGAATCTTGCGGAGCCATAACAGGGAAGGAAATCCTGCCATGTGTGACCACATGGATGAACCTGGAGGCATTATGATCAGTGAAATAAGCCAGAAAAAGAAAGATGGATACTGCATGGTATCACCTACATGTGGATTCTTAAAAAGAAGGAAGAGTAGGAGGAGGAGAGGTCCTTGAGCATCAGGGACTCAAATCCCTGTAGCTTGGGAGCAGCCATCCCCACGTCTGACATCATTTGTCGGCCTGGATGGACTCCGAGGGAGAGTTGGGGAACACGACGCTGTGAGCAAGTGTGGGGTGGCGGGGGGGACAGTCCGTGCATAGCAGGAGCACCCTGAGGCTTGCAGAGTGAGAGGACACAGCTAGCGGTGCTGTCACTGTGACAGACGCATTCCCTCCGGGGCAGGGAAACCCTGAGTTAGCATCAGAACTAACTGGAAAGAGTGCGGAGCCATGGCATGGCAGGTTTCTAAAATACCCGCGAGATGGCCTAATTTCCCACGTTCATTTTGTGGAATATTAACTTACCGGACAGACGAACAAAGTGTCCGTTGTTCCCACCTAAGAGGCTCAGACCTTGGGAATCTGCCTGATGAGGGGATAACAGTCTGAGTCCCCGGTGGGGGTGAGTATCACACCGCTTGCTCAGGCTGGGGTGTAAACTCATTCCAGGTAAGTAAACACATGACCTCTCACCAGGGTGGCCACATGCTCTCCTCATGTTGAATCTGCCCCATTGTTGCCCAAATCTCCTAGTCGCACCTGAGATGGGAGCAGGTTCTATGCTTCGGGCATACCCTAGTTCTGTGCAGCCTTCCTCTGGTGATTAAAAAAGAAGCTTCTTTTCTAAAGTGTGTAAAATGGGTAAAGAAGGGGTGTTGTGATTGAACCTGAATGTGGCTTAATTAAGCTGAATCTCTGTGCAGCCCTACAGCCCATCGGACGCTCCAAACAGGATTCCCTTCGGATCTCAAGAGGCTGAAGCTCCTTGGGTAGGAGTGGAAGCCAAGTCCGGAAGCCAGCTGGCCCTTCATGCTGCTTCTTCATTAACTTTGATGAAATCCCTGGCACATCGTGAAATGGGTTGGGAGGGCTTCAGTGGAAGAGAGCCCCTGAGAAATCAGTCTCCGATTTTCTCTCCCAGTTTGTCACTTTGTTCATATTACAGTGGCAAAAATAGACCCAAAGTAAAAGTGTGTGTGTGTGTGTGTGTGTGTGTGTGTGTGTGTGTGTGTGTGTGACCAGCAGGAGCATGTAGTGTGAAGTGCTCCCACCTCGCCAGGAGTGCTCTCCACACACATTTGGGGCATCATTGACAGCCCCCACTCCGGGCAGCCTCCTGAGGGAGAGGGGTCTTCCCTCCGTGTGGGGGCTCTCCGGGAGGCCCCTTCACCAGTGGTTATGCAGGGGATGGTCTGGCTTCCCCGGTGGAGCCATCACTCAAGACTCCACTTCTTTTGTACACAGAGTCTCCTTATGACTTTCATTCCTAGCTTTGGGGTATTTCTTAAGAAGCTGGAAGGAACAAAGTAAATTCAAATTCTCTGTCATATCTAAACATAAGGCCTGGGCATTCTTGTTTTTCCTCCACCATATTGTTGAATTGGGGGAATTTTTAAACCGACGTCAACCTGATCATCTTCTGCAAGATACCAAGAGTTTTCTGATTTTTCTCCGCAATAGTTTCTCTACTTTTTTGTGAACACATACGTTTACACACTATATACGCACAGCACCCCCCACACAAGTGCATGCACCACCTCCTCTAATATTTGTACTGTTTCCTATTTAGCAGAATATTCCCTTCTTAGAAGACGCTCTGAAAATTATTCACACCAAAAACCCTGCAGCTTTTTAAAAGATGTATTTCATTTTTCTCCTTGTGTCGCACAGAATTAATCAAGGTTCTGATGATTGCTCTGCAGGTGTTATTTCAAAAACAAAAAGTACCCCCAAATCAGTAAGTTTACAGGGAAACTTTTGATTACAGGAGCTGATGACTCTTCTTTCTAAAATAGAAGATGTGAAGTGTGACAAAAATCAATGACACCGCCATTAGGTTGGAGCTAAATTTACCCAGGTTTTACATTTGTGAGGTTCTTACCACCTTCCCTGCAAATACTCACCACGTTGTGACTTGTGAGTGTGTACACTTGGATATTTGTAACTTATCCTGATGATTTGGGGAAGAATTTGAAAGAATCAATGCCCAGAGATCTACTCAACAATATTACTGAGGAGCTGATCAGTGCAAGGCTTGACCCTGGGCCACAAAGGATTTGACACAGGGCTCTTCCCAATGGATTTTCCATTTGAGACAAGAGACAGACATTAAGCCCACAGGTACCTGCGTGCATACATAATCCCAGGATTGATAAGAAATACACGTGGGCACCTAAATATGGGAGTCATATTATGGGAAGAGGCCCCAAGGAACAGACAGAGGGCACACCTTGAGTTATTTAGGGCGTGGAGTCTTACCTAGGAATGTGGTTGCAGAGAGAGAAAACTAATCTGCATTTTGAAAAACTCTCTTTACCCCAAATCCTGTTCCCTCATGTCAATTTCCAGGGTGGCGTGGAGAGCTCAGGTTTCAGGGTTCTTAAAATGTGTGCTGTTGCACACCATTATGAGAGGGCAGGGCCTTCCTTTGCACAACATTCTACACGTGTGTCTCTACTTTGCAAAACTCACATGTCCCCAGTGTCAGGGGCTGTCAGCAGGGTATGACTCTGCCCCTGCCCCTGCCCCAGGGGATGTGTGACAATGTCTGGAGACACTTTCCATGGTCATAACTGGAGGGGAGGTGGTCCTGGAATCTAGTGGGTAAATACCAGGGATGCTGATAACCACCCTGTAGTGCCCAGGATGGTGACAGTCTCCCCCCGCCCCGCCCCCAACCCCCAGGACAGAGAATCATCTGGTGTGAAAGCTCAGTGACCCTTCTTCCCTTGTGTCCCTCACTGGACGGCAAAATCCTCATGGACAGCACAGCAGGTACCACAGTAGCCGCCAATCACACGTCTGCAGTTTCTGTGGGAGCCGCTGGGCAGCTCCAGCTTCTGTCCTGCCGCCTACCAGATGTGCATGCATCCCGAAAGCTTAAACTCTCACACCTCCCTTTCCTCCTTGGGAAAATAGCAATGCCTGTGTGGCCACAGGAGCTGAAAGTAACTCCTGGGTGGGCTCCTAGTAAGTGCTCAGTAAATACTGCTGGTCATTGCTAACCCTGGAGGAAGTTCACAGCTTCCAAAGCCTTATCTTAAGCCTTGTCCTTCTCCCTTTGAAAAGCCAAAGAAAAGGAGCACATGCCCCCACATTGCAGTTGAAGTGAGAATGTAAAAGGTTTATTGGCCTTTGGAAAGGCTCTGGGCTTGAAGGAGGCACAGGTTAGAGATAAGGGTTATCAGTGTCTCCCCCCACTGGGGTCCTGGGTACCTCCTCCGGATGCCTGTCATGACCACTGCTGCAGGCCGCCCCTCAGATTCTTTTATGTGCACACCTCTGAGATCACACCATTTGGTTAAGGACTGTGATGTCACACTTTGTCCTCAGAGCTCAGGGGGCTTCCCCCCCAGCCCCAGACACACAGCCTTCTCCTCTAGGTCTGAGTCAGCCTCCTGCTGGAGAGAGAAAGAGAAGGGATCTCGTGACTGAGCCCCCCCAACCCCCGCGCCGTTCCCCTGACTGTAGTGCCTTCAGCGTCCATGTAACCACAGCCTTCTGCAGGTGTGTGGGTATGTCAGGGCTCCAAAGCTCAACCCAGACCCTCTGTGATGTTCCAGACCCTTGGCCAGTCCATTTGGGGCCCAGGGATCCAGTTGCAAATTGGATCCAGCTCCCACCTTTCTGATGTAAACAGTCCAGAGCAAGGGAAAGGATTAATTTTGAGGAAATCAGCCAAATACATGTAAAAATGATAATTGGACCAAGTGCTATGGAGAAGGGAAGGTGCTATAGGTACAGGTGACTATGGTCTGATGCAGCGAGCTCATGGGGGCCCGGCCTGAGTGCGTGGCCATGAAGGGGATTGGCCAGGAGACCTGGAGGAGTCAGGGGAGGAGACCGCTGTGTGGGAGGTGAGGCAGGCGAGAGCGGAATCCCCTACTGGGCTGCCACCGGCCAACGCCACTGACCAGCATCTCCATCCGGGATATGATGGACTAGGGTTTTCTCCATCAGAGGAGAGCCCCATGTAGACTTGTTGTCCTACCCCACTAATCCCTTCCTCCCACAGATGGCACTCTTCGGATCCCACAAGCAAGGGCACAGTGGAGTTTCTGCAGCAGAGGGACATGACCAAACCCATGACTGAAAACTTCCTGGGTGCTTCACAGGGGCTGGATTGAAGCTAGGCACAAGTTGGGTGCCGTTGGGGAAAACGTGATGGTCCTCTGGATTGGAAGGTGGCCATGGGGGGAGGGGGGCGGGTGGTGAGAAGAGGCACATTTCCCAGACTTCTGGGAGTCAGAATCCTTGGACTCAGCGTTTGATGGGTTTAGAGGCTGCGGGAAGAGCCTGCAAGCGTGACGTCCAGGTTTTGGGCTTCAGCACTTTGGGTACAGTGGCTACATGGACTAGTGTGTGGAGGGCTCGCTGAGAAAATCCCCTAGAGCAGTGCCGTGTTGGGGGAGGTGGGGGAACTCCAGAGGCCTGCTGGGGACACGCAGTGCAGTCTCATCCCTATACGTCATGCCCCAGACATAGTCCATGCCTCCCCAGCTGGCCCTCCATCCCTGCTCCAAGTACACCTCCCTTCCCTCCCCGTCCCCATGCACTGACCCTGTGTTCCTCCTTCCTCTGGCTTCCTGAGCTCTGCACGAAGCCACCCCGCACACCTCTAGCCACTTGTGGACTCACAGGTCCACGTTATCTCAATAGAATGTTGGGGATCAAAAGAACTCCAGGTCACCAGTTGCCATGACCTTTCCCAGTGCTCCACTCCTCAAGGTCAGCGACCATGGATCCCGTCGTGTCCCTTAAAGGACAACTATAGAGTTGTTCCCTCTTCCCCGCAAGAATGTCATCAAGTCTTCTCTGCCAGGCAGTCACCTGGCCTCTGCTTGTGTGTCTGTGGATGCTGGAACGTTCCCCCTTGGGGCTGTTCTGCCCCAAATGCTCAGGTGGGGATCTTCTCCCATCAAGTGGAGTGTCTTTTCCAATTGGGACCTTAGGAGTTGGCCGCCTTCTCTGTGGCAGGACCGGCCTTTCCCCAAGCAGGAACCAGGGGACTTGTTACTTGGTAAGTGGTCCTAATGCGGAGTTGTCCCCCAGCTCCTGAGGGCAAAGTCCCCTTTGTGCCCAGTGTTTGCTTCTGGGCTGTCCTTGTGTGTTGCTCCTGGAAAAAGGGGAACAAGCAGGGGAGTTTCACCGACTAATGCAACCCCAGTAGACCCAGAGGGTTAGCCCAGTGACAGCGTCTGTCTCATGTCTCCCTGCCCATCTCATGGGGACCTCGCCTCACATGATTCTGTGTCCCTAGAGCACATCCCTGGAACACGGTCAGTACACAGTGAATGTTTGCTGAGCCTGTGTCTCAAGAAGGAGGAGATTCCAGATAGTTGAGCATCTCCAGTCCTCACCGCACAGCCACCTCCAGGAGGATCCACATTCTAGCACATTCTGTTCATTACAAGCAAGGCACTAAGTACACCCCATGCTTAAAGAGACAGGAATTACCCCCACCTTTTAACATGAGGGTTATCAAAGGGGCTCTTGTGGACGTCCTAACAAGAACAAAGGGCCCAGACATGGAGGGACTTCCTTGTAGAGATCTGTCTCTTGGTCCTTCCATGCTCTCCAGACTCCGTCCTCATGTGAATCAGAAATAAATCTTCTCATCTTTCCAGGTGTGCAGTATGGAAATTGAGCCTCCCCATGCTTTAAAGTTGGCCCCAGCAGATCTGAGCTGTGAACTCTCCCTTTGCTGACCATTTACATCGCGGACCATTCAATCTGCCCATCAGAGTGTGCACACAGTACTCACCTGCCCGCAGCTTAGCAGCTGAAATTTAGACAGCCACGCCCGGGGACCTCCACCCTGCTGGTAAGGTGTGTGCTCTAGCCTGTCCAGTAGGGAGCGGGAGGATTTCTCCATTAAACAAAGAGGCCAGCCCTCCAAAGCAGCGATAAAGCCAAAGCCACACTTGATATTTGCTGATCGGTTTAGCAAAGGCATATACGTTCTCCCAGGTCCCGCTGGAAAACACCGCGTTCCCACATCTCGCACCATGGATTTTGTTGACTGCCGTGGGTTTCTGCCTTGGATGGTGTCCTGAAGGCCTGAGTGCTTCTCCAGAGAATCATGCAAGGGCTTCAGGAACTTTCTGAATTTTTATGCAAGCTCTGTGTTCATTATAGATATATCTATAGATATATATATAGATATAGATGATAGATATAGATATAGATGATAGATATAGATATAGATATAGATATAGATACTGATACAGATATAGATATAGATATAGATACAGATACAGATATAGATATAGATAGATATATATTTATAGATAGATAGATATAGATATAGATATAGATATAGATATAGATATAGATATAGATATAGATATAGATATAGATATAGATATAGATATAGATATAGATATAGATACAGATACAGATATAGATATAGATAGATATATATTTATAGATAGATAGATATAGATATAGATATAGATATAGATATAGATATAGATATAGATATAGATATAGATATAGATATAGATATAGATATAGATATAGATATAGATATAGATATAGATATAGATATAGATATAGATATAGATATAGATATGGATAGATGGAGATAGAGATAGATAGAGATGATGATAGAGATAGAGATAGATAAGAAATAGAGATAGAGATAGAGATAGAGATAGAGATAGAGATAGAGATAGAGATAGAGATAGAGATAGACATAGAGATAGACATAGAGATAGACATAGAGATAGACATAGAGATATTAATGGAGAGTCAAAAACTTTTTCAGATCCTTTAGAATCCCTGATGAATTCCCACTGACTGTCCCTCTGTCCCCCATCCAGACACACTCATATCAAAAACAGTAGTTAAGTAAGTGACCCCCCACAATCGTGACTCTCTAACAGAAGACATGCTCTCTGTCCTGAAGTTTGCACCACTGGTGTGTCTGGCCAGTGGACGTGGGTCGACGCTCTGAGAGAGTTGTAGCAGCTGCATTTCCCCGATCCCCCGCCATGGATTCATGAGCTTTGACGGAAAGGGCCATGCCTGTGTCTGCTCTTAGCTGTGGTTTCTCAGCACATGGCTCTTTGTGGAACAGAGTCTCCACGAACTTGCCAGAGCTTGGCTTCCAGGAGCTGGTTCTGGGCACAGTTGTTCCTGCTGTCATATGCTGGTCTCACCCAAAATAGAGCAGAGTGTTTGCTAAATGGCTATCAGCTTGTCATGTGCAAAATAAGCAAGATAAACCAGGAGGCAGATCCAAACAGAATCTAGGAAATAAATGTGATGTTACGGACTCGGCCCCCTTCTGACTGTGGAACTGTCACCTCCTTCCTTCCCTCCTACCCTGCTCCCTCAGCAAAACTTACCCTGGATTCACCCAACACTGTGCAGAGGGCCAGGAGCCTGGGACAAACGGGGCTGTCTTGGATGTCCCTGTATGGAAGGGGGGAATGTAAGGAACCACCCAACACCATTCATAGCCTGAGAACACCCTGGAGGCAGGAACTTGGTACATCCTTGACCTGCCCTGTGATCTGATTTCAACATAGCAGCCTGAGTGTCCTTCAGAATGGGTTGGACTATGTCACTTTTTGCTTAAAACCACCAGCTGCTGGATATCAGTCAGAGCAAAAACCACATTCTTATGCCAGCCTGCAGGGCCCACATTATCCCCTTCCCTACCAGCTCCTCCTCCTTCCCCCCCACCTTATTCTCTACCTCTCTGCTCTCTCCCCTGTCTCACTGCTGCCCAGCCCTCTCCTCCCCTCCACTCAGCTCCTTGAGCACTTTGTCCTGGGGCTTCCTCCTGCCCCAGGGCCTTTGCGTTGGCTCTTCTCTCTAACTAGCATGTTTTTCCCAGATGTTATTTTCTCTCTAGTTATTCTGTTCTCACCTCAAAAGGCACCCCTCATGGAAGCCCTCCCTACTTATTATTTTCCATGGGACATTCTCACTCCATCACTCTCTGGCTCTGTTAACCTTTGGCTGTATCTGTCCTTGCAGGTACACAGGCTTTCTTGGTTTTGCACATGTCAGCTACTGGAACACCATGCGGGGTGGGGAAGGGCAAATTGCTTGTTCATGTGCGGGTCCTCAGTGTCCAGACCATGGCTGGCAGTGAGTGGGTGCTGCTTAGTGCCTGAGGAAGGAGAAAGGGGGACACTGTTATTTGTGATTCCCAATCCCTGGCTCCTCCCACTGCCCACTCCACACCTGCCCTTCTTCCCTTCCAGAAGGTGCAGCTGGAGTAAGAATCCCTCACATTTATACACTTCTGTTTTCAATCTATGATGTTGACACCCATAAAACAGGAGGTGCTCAGTGGGCATTGGTAGGATGAGTGAAGGAGTGAATGAGTGAACGAATGCACAAAGTTTAATCAGAGCTCGCAGATTCCAGCCAAGGGAGTCAAGGGGACTTCCCAGGAGAGCGGAGTTGAGCTCTTTCCTGAGGGAAGACCGAAATCGGCCTGGGAGCTATGCCCAGGTGTGCCTGCATGTCCCCTGCACTGGTGGGTCGGAGACCCTCTTCCTGTGTCCTCCCTCTGCCTTGAATAGCTCAGCCTTCCCCTGTGCTGGAAGCCCAGCCCTGCCCTGGCTGGGCCTCTAGGCCTGCCCCCTGTCCTTCCTTTCCTGCTCTCTAAAGTGGACGCCCCCTGGGGCTTCCCTCTCCTCTCCACCTGCTCCCTCTTGAACTGCTTAGAGCATTTCTCCCGCAGAGACATCGTTCTCCTTTGGAGCGTGAATAGTGTGGAGTAAAGGTGGGCAGGCGAGCTGAAGATCAAGAATGTCTGTGAAGAATGAGGGTGACTTTTGAAGACATTGAGGCCGTGGAGATTGAGGTGGCAGAAGGATGCTGCCTACGACCATATAGGAAGGCAGAAATGGGTCCCCTGAGCACAGGGAAAGAGGGCACCATCCCCATTTCTGAGAGGCAGTGTCTATTGTTAGTGTGCTGGGGTCAGGTGCCTGCATCAGGCCCTGTGATGGGGAGGAGGAAGGAGACTGTGTGTATAAACAGGTAGGTGCGTGAGCACGTGTGCACAGACACCCACAGACACACACGGCATACTTGTATGCGTCAAGCTACTGCTTTAAAGCCATAGATCTTGCCTACTATTGCTTCAAATGTAAAGGTATCTGCACAGTTAGATGCAGAAATTCTACTTCTAGTTATGTGTCCTAAAGGGATACTTATGTATGTATGCGAAGATGGGCAGTCAACGATGTTTATCGTAGCACGGTTGTAATAGCCACCACCATGCTCCCTGACGCACAGGAGACTGGGCAAGTCCAGGTCAAATGAGATGAATAAGTACAAATAAGTAAGCTGTCAGTGATGAGGCAAAAGCATTTACACCAATACAGGAATATCACCAAGCCCCATCACTTTGTGAAAGAAAACAAGGGACGTTTGCATGTTTGAAAAGCTGCTGGGGTACGCATCCTTTTGTCGAAATTTCCACTACTTTAAAAAAATTGTTATTATTTACTTATTTCTGTGAGAGAGACAGAGACAGAGTGCGAGTGGGAGAGGGGCAGAGAGGGAGGGAGACATGGAATCCGAGGCAGGCTCCAGGCTCTGAGCTGTCAGCACAGAGCCTGAAGCGGGGCTCAAACCCACGAACCGTGAGATCGTGGCCTGAGCCAAAGTCAGATGCTCAGCTGACTAAGCCAGCCAGCCCCTCCAAATTTTCAATACTTTCTTGTAATAACGTAAGAATGTCCAGTTTTCTTAGGTAATTTAAAGTCACCTCTCCGATGGCAGAAATCGAGGGGATGGTTGGGGCTGATGTGAAGCCATGTGCACGCTCAGTGAGGAGATTCCCCAGAAGCTCTTTCTGTTGGTATTTTTTACAAGGAGGAGCGATGCAGGCTTTGGAAGCAAAATGGAGTAGATTCTTGCCTGTCTTCATATTTGAAGGAAAAGGCTCTCCATTATGAGGCTTCCCTCTGGGACACAGCCTGTCCTTTGGGTTTGAAAATCATTCAGCCTTCACAGGTTAGAGGTTCGTTCAGACAAGACTACCACATGCCTCGTGTTCCAAATCTCCTTCTGTCTGCTGGGTGTCCAGTGTCCATCTTTGAGCACTTACTAAGAATCGAGAACTAGGCTAGGGATAGAATATGAGCAAAATTAAACATGTCTTTGCCTGCAAAGATGCTGCAAATACATGTTCATAGCACACGCAAAAAGCGTGCTATGGGAATGAGTCACGGAAGCTCTGAAGGGGGCCACCTGCACGGTTGTGTGGTCTGTGTACTGACCAAGGGCTTTCTCAAGAGGGTATAATGAGAGGGGATTGAAATCTAGCCCACACTTTGCTGACCAAACCCTGCGCCCTAATGTAGGGCTGTATCCACCTGCTGGGGGCACCACCATCCCTCCCCAAGCCATAAGTCCCCAGGGCTATGTTTGGCCAGAGGCAGCATCCTTCCTAATTGTCTACCCAGAAGGGGAGTCGCATATTAATGCTTCCACTATTGTCTGTAGGCTAGATGTGTCTGTGGATACGGCCTCGTCGGGGATATCAGGGAGGGCTTCCTGGAGAAAGTGACACATGCTCTCTGGATGAGGAATGAGAAGAGCTCTCCAGTCAAGAACCAGTGGAGGCCGAGGGTGGGAAAGGTCACGGTCCGTGTGGGTGATGGTGATGGGAGGGGCATAGCGGCAGACACTGCCTGAGCATCCCTGCTTCTCTGTCTTTCCCACACTTGTGTGAGCATTCCGCATGACAGATGACTGGACACCGAGCTGCTGACTAAGAGTCTGCACTTTCTCCGAACTCAGCAGAAGTACACAGGACTTACCAGGAGCCTCATTGGGCCCCTGTGGAACAGCTCATCCTGACCCCTGCTGGCCAGAGCCAAACCAAATTTCCCCGCTGGCCTGAAGCCTCATCGTCTTGTTCTTCCAGGGCATTCTAGTGAACAATTTATTTTATCTATTTTTAATTTTTTTAATGTTTATGTATTTTTGAGAGAGAGAGAGAGAGAGAGAGAGAGAGAGGAAGTGGGGGAGGGGCAGAGAGAGAAGGAGACACAGAATCTGAAGCAGGCTCCAGGCTCTGAGCTGTTGGCACAGAGCTGGACGCAAGGCTCGAACCCAGGAACCTGGAGATCATGACCTGAGCCAAAGTCGGATGCCTGACGGACTGTGCCATCCGGGTGCCCCTCAAAAACTTTTTTTTTTTTTTAAAGCACCCTCTGAGGGGCGCCTGGGTGGCTCCGAAGTTTGAGCGTCCGGCTTCAACTCAGGTCATGATCTCGCAGTCAGTGAGTTCGAGGCCCGCGTGGGGCTCTGTGCTGACAGCTCAGAGCCTGGAGCCTGTTTCAGATTCTGTGTCTCCCTCTCTCTGACCCTCCCGTTCAGGCTCTGTCTCTCCCTGTGTCAAAAGTAAATAAAACGTTAATAAATAAATAAATAAATAAATAAATAAATAAATAAATGCACCCTCTGAGCCTGGCTTGTGGGCGCCGCTGGAAGAAAAAGAGAGGAACCCCCTTTGACCGTCAGTTAAGTAGCTACAAGGAGGCGTCAGAAGGTCTCACTATGGACAGGTGCAGATGGCAGTGTGGGGAGAGCTGGAGGCGCCTGCGCATTCTACAAAGTCAACCCCATTGGTGGGCGGAGACTTACTGTCGTGCTACAGGGCACATCAGAGGCACGAAGCCCATGACTTGCCCAAGGTCCCAGAACTCTGCAGAAGTGCCTCCAGGGAGTTTGGGGGAGGACGGGTGTTCCTGGCTGTTTTTGCTCAATCACAGACACTCTTAATTTAGCTCCCTCCACGATGGGGTCCCCTGGGCATGATGTTTTCAAGTCTCACTGTACAAACAACTTTGTAAACTGATGGAATCCACCTCCCTTGTTTTATGCAGAAGAGTAACCGAGCGAACAGGGAAACGGAGGATGTCAGTATCACAGGTGATTAGTGGCAGAGCCGGGCCGGGACCAACTGTTTAGAAGATGGAAGTTTTTGTACACTTGACTTCTGAACCCTGGCTGCACATGAGAATTACCTTGGAAATGTTTTAAAAATTGCCATGTCTGGGCCCAGTCTGCTCAATTGCATCAGAATCTTTAAGGGTGACACGCACATTCGGTATCTTTGAAAGCTTCCCAGGATATTCAAATGCACAGCTCTGACACCACTGCTGGGTAGAAACCTTCAATGGGAGGAATCACAGGTCCTCTGGATGGAAAAGTAGCACTGCTGTCCTGCTGGACTATTCAGATGTTCTGTTTCTACTTGTGACAGTTTTGGTAGGTTGCGTTTTCTTTTTCATCTAAGTTGTCAAATTTATTGGCATAAAGCCATTTAAACATTTCCTTGTCCATTTATTTATTTATTTATTTATTTATTATTTATTTATTTATTCATTCATTCATTCATTCATTCATTCATTCATTTATTTTATTGATGTGTTTTATTTATTTATTTTTTAGTTTACATCCAAATTAGTTAGCATATTGTGCAACAATGATTTCAGGAGTAGATTCCTTAGCACCCCTTACCTGTTTAGCCCATCCCCCCTCCCACTGCCCCTCCCATAACCCTCAGTTTGTTCTCCATATTTATGAATCTCTTCGGTTTTGTCCCCCTCCCTGTTTTTATATTATTTTTGTTTACCTTCCCTTATGTTCATCTCTTTTGTCTCTTAAAGTCCTCATATGATTGAAGTCATATGATTTTTGTCTTTCTCTGACTAATTTCACTTAGCATAATATCCTCCAGTTCCAACCACGTAGTTGCAGATGGCAAGATTTCACTCTTTTTGACTGTCACTTCTTCTTTATCCATTCATCCATTGATGGATATTTGGACTCTTTCCTTGTCCTTTCAATGTCTGTAGGGTCTGTAAGGATGTACATATTTTTATTCCTTATGTCAATAACTTATGTTCTCTTTCTCTCTCTCTTTTTAAAATTAACACAGTATTGGGCACTTGGGTGGGTGAGTCGGTGAGCATCCGAGTCTTGATTTTGGCTTGGGTCATGATCCCAGGGTCATGGGATCAAGACACGTAGTGAGCTCCACACTGAGCCTGTAGCCTGCTTAAGGTTTTCTTTCTCTCTCCTCTCTCCTCTCCCCCCTCCTGCACTCATGCTCTGTTTCTCTCTCTAAAATTAAAAACTAAATAAATAAAAGTTAAATTAAAATAAATTAATACAGTATTATTAGGGGGGTCTAGCAATTTTATTACTCTTTCCAAAGAAAAACTTTTGGATTTGTTAAAATTCTTTCTGCTTTTGTCTATTTCCTATTTTACTAATTATTGCTGTCCTACTTATAATTTCCTCAGGTAAGTCAATTGATTTCCTTAATTACTCCCCATTGGTCCCCTCCCAGCAGCCCTTGGCAACCACTAATCAATCTACTTTCTGTTTCTGTGGATTTTCTTATTCTGGACATTTCATATGATAGTCATACAAACTGTGGCCTTTTCTTTTACATAATTTTTTCAGGGTCCATCCATGTTGTTGTAGCCCTGCATTCCTTCCTTAGCCCTTCATTTCTTTTTATGTTCCGCTGTATGGAAATCACACTTTATCTTCTGATATGTTGATGGACATCTCAGATTGTTTCCACTTTTTGGAGATCATGAGTAATGCTTCTAGGAAAATTTGTGTGCAAGTTTTTGTGTGGAAATATGTTTTCCATTTTCTTAGACATACTTTGGAGTGCAATTAATTGCTTGTGTCATTAGGAACTCTATGTTTAATATTTTGAGAAAAATGTCAAAAGGTTTTCCAAAATGGCAGCGGTTCCATTTTACAATCACATAGCAAAGTCTGATCTTTCCAATTTTGCCATATCCTTGCCCAAGCTTTTGATGTTGTCTTCTTCCTTTTAGCCATCCTAGTGGGTGTAGAGTGTTATATCATTCAAAATACTCTGTTTCACTTGTGATTTATTCCTTGATCTCTGGCTTGTTTCAAAGTGTGTTCTCCAATTTATAAGATTTTAGAGTTTTTATCAGGTTATTGATTGACATTAATTTCTGTTTTAAATATAATTTATTGTCAATTAGGCTAGCATACAGTGTATATACAGTGTGCTCTTGGCTTCGGGAGTAGATTCCCATGATTCGTTGCTTACGTACAACACCCAGTGCTCATCCCAACAAGTGCCCTCCTCAATGCCCATCACCCATTTCTCCCTTTCTCCCCCACTCCCCAGCAACCCTCAGTTTGTTCTCTCTATTTAAGAGTCTCTTATGGTTTGCCTCCCTCTGTTTGAAATTATTTTTCCCCTTCCCTCCCCCATGGTCTTCTGTTAAGTTTCTCAAGTCCCACACATGAGTGAAAACATATGCTGCTTTCTGTGACTGACTTATTTCACTCAGCATCATACCCTCCAGTTCCATCCACGTGGCTGCAAATGGCAGGATTTCATTCTTTCTCATTGCCAAGTCGTATCCCTTTGTGTATATAAACCACATTTTTATCCATGATTGACATTAATTTCTCACCTAATTCCAGTGTGGTTAGAGAACCTACACTATATGATTTAATTCTTTTGAAATGTATATATTTAAAAATTATATAAATGGAATAATTCACTATATAGCATTTTGAAATTAGATTCTTTTACTTAATGATATGCATTTGAATTCTTCCTGTGTTGCACGTGTCAATAGTTTCCTATTGCTGAGTAGTTTTTCAATGTGTACATAAACCACAATTCATTCATCTATTTGTGTTGCTTAACAGTTTTGACTCCAAGGAATAAAGCATTTATGTAGAATTCTTTATGTGGACACACAGTTTCATTTTTCTTAAAAACCTAGAAATGGAATTGTTGGGTCATTGGTTGAATGCATGTTTATACTAAATTGACAAGGAATTTTCTAACATAGCTGACATGCTTTCCATTCCACTGGCAACATTTAAGAATTTCATGTATTCCAACACTCTACAAAATTCGAAATTCTCAGTCTTTTTGTTTGGTGCTATTTTGTTAGTTGTGTACTGGTATCTCATTGTGGTTTTAATTTTCACTATCTCTAGTGATCAATTCTGTTGAATGTCCTTTTAGCTGTGTCTTTAACCATATACATGTTCTTTGGTGAATTACCTGTTTGTGTCCTTTATTGCTTGTTTAATCTTGTTATTATTGAATTGTAAGTATTCTTTACATATTCTGGAAACAAATAATTTGTCAGGTAAATGTTTTGGAAATCCTTCCTCCTACTCTGTGGCTTGGCTTACATTTTATTTTCCTAATAGTGGTCTTATGAAAGCAATGTTCTTAATTCTGATAAAGTCTAATATATCTTTTTAAATTAAAAATTGTATTTGAGATACATGTACATTTGAGATTGTAAGAAATAACACAGTTGTCAGAAATAATACAGAGAAGTCCCGTGTACCCTTTACTGAGTTTCCACCAAAGGCAACACTTTGCAAAAATATACTTCAATATAACCACCAAGATATTGACATTGGTATAACCAAGGTACAGAACATTTACATCCACAGGGATCCCTCATGTTGCCCTGATGTTGCTACAGGCACTTTTCTTTTTCTACCTCCACCTGCTTAACTTAACCCTGGAAACCACCAATTTGTTCTCTATTTCTATAATTTTGTTATTTTGAGACTGTTATATAAATGGAAGCATACAGTATGTAACTATTTTGAGATGAGCTTTATTGCACTCAGAGTAAATCCCTTGAGATTAATCCCAAGGAGTTGCTAGTATTCCTTTTTTTATTTCCCAGTAATATTCCATGGTATGGATATACCATAGTTAGTTTAACAATAAACCCACTGAAGGATATTTAGGTAACATCCCATTTTTCACTGTTGCCAATAAAGCTATGAATTGTGTCTATAAGTATCTACATGAACATAAGTTTGAATTATTTCCCGGGAGTACTGTTGCTCGATCTTTGATAATTCCATCACTAATTTTAAAAGAAACTTTCTAATTATTTTCCAGAGTAACTCCACCATTTTAAATTCCCACCAGCAATGTAGGAACAGTTCAGTTTCTCCAAATCTTTACTAGCTTTTGGTGTACTCACTATTTTTAAAATTTCTGTTGTGTTGATGGTGTTAATTTCAGTATGCTTTTAATTTCCATTTCCCTAGTGGAAAAGAGGTTGAACATTGTTTCATGGGCTGATATGACATCTTTGTATCCTATTTAGTGAGATGTCTGTTCCTATATTTTGCTCAGTTTTTAATTGGATTTTTTAAATGTTGACTTTCCCAGGTTCTGTATATAGTTTAAAATAAGGCTTTTGTTGGAAATATGATTTGAAAATATGTGTCCCAGTCTCTAATTTTTCATTTTGTTATCTTGACAGGGCCTTTTGAAGAGCAAAGTGGTTATTTTGGATGAAGTCCACCAAATTATGCTGGTGTCCAGATCTTTGCTTAACCCTAAATCCCCAAGTGTTTGTCCCCTACTATAGTTCTTCAAGTTTTAGTTTTGTGCTTTATATTTTCTACCCACGATTCATTTTTATTCATTTCTGGGTAAGTGATGTGACTCAGGTCGAGTTTCAGATTCTGTGCTATTGTTGTTGTGTATTTTCCTCCGCGTGTGTTACAAACACCATGCCTCAGTGTTGTTATTCTTCTCTAAGGAGCTAAACGTCTCTTAAAGAGACTTGAATAATGAGTAAATATATATTTTCTCACTTATTCCCCACTTGTGGTTCATTGGTTTTCACGTAAATCCCTGTTTCCATCTATTATAATTTCCCTCGTTCCCGAAGAACTTCCTTTACTATTTCGTGTACCAGGTCTGCTCATCACGAATTCTTTCAGCCTTCCTTTTACACATAAAGTGTCTTTATTCCAGCTTCACTTTTGAAATATAGTTTTGTTCTGATTAGTATCCTAAGTGGACAGGCTTGTGTTTGTTTTCCCTCAGTGGAGATGCTTTCTGCCATCTTCTTCCCTGGGGTCTTTAGACTTACCTTTGTTCCTGTTTATGGAATGTTTCTTTGTTCCCTGAATGCTTTTTTTTTTTTTTTTTTTTTTGCTTTTTAAAATATGTTGTGTCTTTTTCTCAACTTAGTATGTTTTTGTTTATTTATTTTTTAACTTTTTAAATGTTTATTTATTTATGAGACAGACAGAGACAGAGCGTGAGCAGGGGATGGGAAGACAGAGAGGGAGACACAGAATTGGAAGCAAGCTCCAGGTTCCCAGCTGTCGGCACAGAGCCTGACACGGGGCTTGAATTCCCAAATGATGAGATCATAACCTGAGCTGAAGTCGGATGCTCAAGCAACTGAGCCACCCAGGGGTCCCATCAACTGGGTGTGTTTTTAAAGATTCTACCATGGGGCGCCTGGGTGGCACAGTCGGTTAAGCGTCCGACTTCAGCCAGGTCACGATCTCGCGGTCCGTGAGTTCGAGCCCCGCGTCAGGCTCTGGGCTGATGTCTCGGAGCCTGGAGCCTGTTTCCGATTCTGTGTCTCCCTCTCTCTGCCCCTCCCCCGTTCATGCTCTGTCTCTCTCTGTCCCAAAAATAAATAAAAAACGTTGAAAAAAAATTAAAAAAAAAAGATTCTACCATAATCTGTATATTTATCTGAAGTCTTCGCTTTTTCATTTCTAGATAACATCCCCATCTCTGAACCTGTGCTCTTTGTTAACTACAACTTACACGATGAACCTGTAAGCCAATTTTAGTCTAGAATCTCTGATTGCTTTTAAGATTTTTCTCTCCATCACTGGTTTTGAAGAAATTAGTTATGGTGTACCTTTGTGTGGTTTTCATGTTTCTTGTGCTTCGGGGCCATTGAGATTCTTCCATCTGGGAGTTTATAGTTTTCATCCAATTTAGAAATTTTTCACCATCATTTCTTCAAATATGTTTCTCTTCGAACTGCTTCTTATTCTAGGGCTCTTAAAATTATTAGGTAGCTAAATACTCCATTTTATGTTTTGAACCTTTTTAGTCCCTGTGTTTCATTCTTCAGAGCTGGTATCACTGTGTCTTCTGGGTCGCTGATTTTTTCTTCTGTGACATCTACTTTGCCACCCACACATGTGTCACATGTTGACCCTGATTTCATGAAATCCATAGTCTGGTCAAGGAGACCCAATTCTCTTGCCCATGTTTGATGTGAGTTTCCTTTCTTCCGTCCCCTGTAATCTTCTGAATACAGAACGTTTAACTTTGAAAGCATATGTTCCCCCTTACTATATCAACCAACTGGTTCCTCTAAGACAGAGAGAAGGTTTCTTTGTAATACCGTAATAATGAATGTGGCAAAAAGTATCATTTCTTGATTTTTAATGTTTATTGTGTATTTACAGAGAGAGAGAGAGAGAGAGAGAGAGAGAGAGAGAGAGAGAGAGAGAAACCAAAGCAGGCTCCAGGCTCTGAGCTGTCAGCACAAAGCCAGTCAAACTCAAAACTTTGAGATCATGACCTGAGCTGAAGTCTGACACTTAACCAAGTGAGCCACCCAGGGACCGTGTCATTGTTTCTACACTGAAGTACCTTCCTCTTCACCACAGTTACCTTCCTTGTATGAACCTGTTTCAAATTCTGTGCCTCTCTCTCTCTGCCCCTCCTCCCACTTGCAGTCTGTCTCTCTCTCTCTCTCTCTCTGTCAAAAATAAATTAAAAAAAAACATTAAAGAAAAAGATGCATAAATTCTAGGAATCTAATGAACAACGTAGTGATTACACTTAAAGGTACTGTACACTTGAAATTTGCTAAGAGAGTAGGTCTTAAGTGTCCTCGCCTCACACACGTGATCCTAACCATGAGATGCTGGGGTTTTTAACCACCGTGACTGTGGTGATCATTTCACAATATATCCTGCATTAAACCAACAGAGTGCACCCCTTAAAAATAAGGTAAAGTATGCATTTCAATAAAACAGCCTGGTGTGGCACGAAGGAGGCAGAGAACCTAGAGGAGACTGTCAGGGGGGCATAAAGGGAGATTGGAAGCAGGCAGAAGGCCCTTACTATGTTGTCCCAGAAAGCGTGGCCAGCATCGTTGCTCATAGAAAACAGAAAATGGTTAGTGCAGTCCTTTACCAAGTGAGTTTTCAGGCCGTGTGTTCACAGGAACCCTCATGTTTTGTTGTTTTTTTTTTTTTTCCAGCTGACTGTAGTCAGAGGAGTGAAGGAAGAGATGAGCTTTTAAAATAATTTATCAGATGGAGAGGAATCGGGACACGGTGGGTCCCAGATTCAGTACTTTCTCATCCCAGCCCTCTCAGAGAGCCCACAAATCTCACCTCAAGCTATAGCTTCCAGGGAAACCAAACCTGGGAGTCTGTTGTTCAAAATCATGGTGTAAAGAAACAGCCATGGATCTGACTTTAAAATTTCCTTGGGGATGCAGAAAGATTAAAGACCCTTTGCACAGACCACGGCCTCCCAGTCCCTCCCTGTTGGACCGTCGTGTCCCCAGCCACCCCAAGGGCATCGTAACCAGGCCGCCTCAGCTCAGATTTCCAGGCATGGCGTCTGCCAAATCGCATGAACTCCAATAAGTTTCACAAAAGATGTGCAGGGTATTGAAGAGCATTCTGTGCACAGATATGCTGCCCACGAGGACTAACGGGACAAGACACAGTGAAAAAAAAAGAAAAGAAGTTTTTGAATCCCAAACATGTTGGCTCGGGAAGCAAACAGAGAAACCAGCTGCTGTAGATGTGAGCTATATATTCATGCCAGGGAAGGACAGTTAGGAGGTCTGCACTGGGAGCCCGCGGGCAGAGCCAGGGACTGGGGAGAGCCACTGAAGGCAGCAGGACCGGGCAGCCTGCCTCCATGGCCCACCACATCACCCTATTAACAGGAACGTCGCAGAGGGGGTGGTGGCCCCGTGCCTCCTGTGGGCACGATCAGGGGTCTTTGCAAAGAGAGCTGGACCAGAGGAGTGATCCAAGAGCAGCCTCATCCAAAGCTGGACCTGATTTGAGGTCAGGGTCCTGGCCTCCAGCTTGAGCCTAATGCATGATAACAGCTTTCGACAGGTATGGGGGACAGTGCGTGGATTTGGCGTGTGGGAGGAATATACGTAATTTGTGACCTGAGGAACGACCACAGGGGTTTCGAGACAAGGCCCCAAATTCTTCATTTCTCCCATTAGTCAGTGGAGGGGTCTGACGCCCCTTTCCTTTTCACGTGGGTGGTCAAGGACCTTGCTGGTCGTTAATGGAATACAGCCAAGGTTGACACTGAGGCCCGTTTAGGAAAGTGAATAGAGCATCCCTGCCGTCTATCGGGTTACCCACTCTTAGAACCAAGTTGCTTTCCTGCAAGCCTGGCTTTGCAGAACACAAGTGCGGACCTTCCCACAAAGAGCCCTTGCTGAGATTCCAGCGGAGGATGGCTGCCCATCATGATGTGTAAGTGAGGAAGCTTCTCTCCACCGCCCGCCACTGTGGGACCATCGCCGCCTAACGAACCCCAAGTGAAAACCACCCAGCTCGTTCTAGCTGATCCCCAGAACTGTGAGAATTAATAACAGCAATAAATCGTTGGTGTCATTTAATGCCACCAAGTTAAGGCTGGATTATTGTGCAAACATCCAGCCTGTGCATACAGGAGACCAGGTGAGGGAAACAGAGGTGTGCAGAGACCGTGAGGCCACGAAGCGTGCACTCCCTCTGATCCCTGTGCTGTTCCACGAGAACCTGGAAACCCAGATTTCTATGCAAAATCTCCTGATTTTGAGAACACTGAGGTGGCCACGCCAAATGGCAATGGGTACGTGCAGCTCCTCGGGGAATTAGCCCCATTGGTGCTCCTTCAGCATGAAGTCCAAACAGCAGAAGACACGCGGCCTGGCCCAAACCTGCCTTTTGTCCTCGGCACTCACTGCTTCTCTTGCCTTCTGGTGACTTCGGAGGATTTCCCTCATGTGGCTGTTCGCAGAGCTGTGGTGTCCGCAGTGTGGCTAGGGGGCAGTGTGTCTCGCTTTCCAGAATTGCTAATTGCTGTCCGGAAAACCCCACGAAAGACCATCAATGCTAAATACTGATGATGCTAGAAGGCTTTCAGGAGCTGTCTCTCAGCCTCAAAGGCGATGCTTATTTATTCATTCTGCCTAATATAGTTCACTAGCCTTTAGAAATATTTTGAAATATCTGAGAGATGCCGTGTGTCCACTGGTGTCAGTATCTGGACATCTTTCTTTCGCCCGGGCTTGTAGCATTAATTAAATCTCAGGAAATGAAGAAACTGGGTCTCCACTCAGTCTTTCAGGGGGGCGTCAGAGAGGTAAACAGTTTGGTAAAGTGATGTTTTGCTTTCAAAAATTTAATTCAAAATTCAGAAATTTTGTTGGGCTTTCCAGACCGCAGCACTTTTGCTCATGCCGAAAAGTCTCAGAAGGCCCTTTTCTGAGAGGGCCCTGGCATCGGGAGCAGGGTTTCAGACGCCCTTGGCCAACGTGGCTGTAATGGTCACCTCAACTGAACTGTGGACAGGCTTCTTCATGGCGCTAGCCACTGGACCTCTCTTAGAGAGTTTACTTCAGACAGGTCATCATTGTAAATGCTTTCCCTACCCCACGGAGATGGATGTCCTTCCAACCCAGGAAAATAATTGCTGGAGGACCTTTGCGATGGCATCTTCTGGAGAGAGTGGGGACCTAACGCTGATGGGCTCCAGGTGGCAAACACAGATGGCCCAGTCACACAAGAAGACATGCGTGAACTCAGGAAGGACTCCCCATGCCGGACACCTCCCGTCCATCAACAAGCCCTCACCGATCCCCCAGGACTTCCCATCAGCCCCTACCGCTAACAGCCCCTCCACTTCTTGCCCTGAGGACTCTGATGAGTTCTGACCTGTCTCCTGTTGCAGTAGGCTTGCAGAAAGTCTTTTTTCCTGTTGTACTTTGTGTGTTTTGAACCTCCAGGTACACTGTTCCTTACTTTTCAGTTACTGATACTTTTCCTCATTCCTGTTTCCCTTTATTATGTGCCTGAGCTCTGCCATAAGGGGACCCAGTCTCTGCTTGCTGGGATTACGGTGCTGGGATTGGAGGGAAGGTGACGCTGTGCATGGATTATCGCTGGTGTAAATCCCGCAGATCACATTGCTCTGTGAGTGAATGAAATACAGGCCACTTATCTTCCAGAACCGCCTCAAGCATTCTTTAATGTGTTTTGCAGCGTTGGCTGGTGCAGAAGGTGTCCCAGTAGATCCATGGTTTTGAATCCAAGGGCTCCTTTGAAAGTCACCTCTAATTGAGACTGTCTCTGCTCTGGATCCTTCATGCGTGAGAAATAACTAAGTTTGGCAGGGTTTTGGTTTTATTTTTTTTGTTTGTTTTTTTGTTTTTTGTTTTCCTTTTTTTTTTAAGTATTCCAGTGGCAGAAGAGAGAACATGGATGGACTGTGCCCAAGTGAGCCCCATGGCTGGGCTCACCTCATTGTAAACGCTGCTCAGCCCTCATTCACCATGTCTGAGTTTGTGATTTGAGCCATCCATTGCCTACCCATTATAAGCACTGCTCCTCAGAGATGATGACTTTGCAGCCAGAAGCCACAGTACTGCCCACTCCCAGAGGGGTTGTTGTTGGATTGACTACAAGGATACATATGCCTGTAATTGGCTGCCAGTTACCATTTGTCTGAGAACCAGGGGTTTTGGAGAACGTTCCTCGAAATATGTCTGGTGTAAGACCTCTTCCTTCTTTGCCGATGCCTATACAAACACCTATGCTGGGTGCCTATTCTGAGCCAAGAACTGTGCTGGACTCTGGGATGAAAAAGTTCATTTAAAAGGTGGCTAACCCACCGACGGAACTTAGAGCAGATTTTCTTCAGTAATAGTTTTTGTCCACCTAAGAATTCCTTTGCTTTGGGGCACCTAGGTCGCTCCATTGGTTAAGCACCAACTTCGGCTCAGGTCACGATCTTGCATTTTGTGAGTTCAAGCCCCATGTCAGGCTCTGTGCTGACAGCTCGGAGCCTGGAGCCTGCTTCAGATTCTGTGTCTCACCCTCTGTCTGCCCCTGCCATGCTCTCTCTCTCTCTCTCTCTCTCTCTCTCTCTCTCTCTCTCTCTCAAAAATAAATACACATTAAAAAAAATTCCTTTGCTTAGTGAATAGGGGATTTGATTCTTTTAATTTACATGGGCAACTCAGGCACACATCTGCGGTGTACAGGTGAGTTCCCAACTTATATATGTAAGTGGGGCAGTTTTCCCACCAATAAGAGGAGAAACTAGGTATCATCTTAGGTACTGTGATGGCATGTAAGGCAATTTTACAATCTTTGCATATGTGTTTTCCTCTTTTGCTACTACTGTAGCTCTGTGAGTTAGGGACGGTCCGTTACGCTTATCCAATGGGCAGGGATGCTGGTGCTCAGAGTAATTAGGTGTCTCAAGTAAGGCCACATGGTGGAGGAGGTGACGTGTGCACCCAGGTAGGTCTGTCTGATGCAGAAGGATAACCATAATCCTGTGAGAAGAATGAGAGTTTCACAGATTCTTGAGTCAATGCTCTTTCTTTGAGACCGCATTACCTCTTACTTCGCTTTTAAGAGGCACGATCTAATGGAATATTATTCAGCCATAAAAGAGACAGTATCGACATGCTACCACGTGCATGGACCTTGAAAATGTCGTACTGAGTGAAAGGAGTCAGACCCAAGGTCACATGCTCTGTGATTCCACTGATAGGAAATCCACAGAGACAGAAGAATGAGTGGTTTGCAGGGGCTGTGTGAAGAGAGAATGGCGTGGCTGTGTAATAGGTCAGGGTTCCTTTTGGGGTGAGAATGTTTTAGAACTGGATAGGAGTGGTGGTTGCACAGCACTATGAGTGTACTAAATGCGGCTGAATTAGACACTTGAACAGGGTTGGTTTTAAGTTATGTGAATGTCACCTCAATAGAAAAGAGTAAATGGAGATCGGAAAAGCAGGTCCCCATCCAGGCTGACACACCAGGAGCAACAGAGGATGCTTCTCCCCAAGAGCTGTGTCGTTTTCCTATCACCCAAGGTTCCCGCCTGTGACATTGCAACATGGCCAGGTGGTGACACTGCCGAGTGTGACTTGGAGCATGAGAGCAGACTCTGGTCCATGAAAGTGGGTCCTTCCAACATGGGTGCAAGGATCAGCGTTGGTGTTACCACCCCTAGGACAGCACAGCTGTGAAGAGCCCGGGCTCTGGATGCAGACGAGTCCAGTGTGGATCCCACTGAGGCGCTTTCCTTCCGTGTGATCCCTCAAAGCCACACTTTCCCCATATGTTATGGGGTCAGTAGTATCTTCCTCGTAGGGATGTTGTGGAGGTTAAGGAGACAACGTTCCAGGGCCTAACACAGTTGTGGTGAGCTGCTGGGCTCTGTTACAGACTCACATCGCTCGTGGCACAGCAGGATTGTTGGTAAGGTGAGGGCTGGATGTGCCCTGGTTCCCCAGAGCCCACCGAGCCAAATGAATCAGCCTCCCCAACTGGCTCTGCACATGACCTCCCTCACCAGGGCCCTCCGCCTCCCTGGCACCTGGTTGACTCTAGCTCAGATCGTGGGCCCCTATCACAGGTCTGATTTTGTTCAGTTGATTCCAATGGACCACATCCACAGGCTGCGGAAACACAGGAGCCCGTGTTCATGCACACAAAGTCCTTGGGGACGCACAGGCGGTGAAATTGTCAAGTGCCCTTGAGATAATCACACACGGTGACTTGTTGGAACCGTGGTAATGACGATCCCTTCCCTGAAGGACAAAGGGGTTGGTGCGAGCTGCCCTGACCTGGAGAACAAAGCACCCTTCTCCAAGTGCAGAGTGTTTGTTTGCAATGTGGTGTTGTTTTCAGAATTTCTGAAGCATCCCTTGGACCAAAGCATGCTGCATAATGGGGGCCCATGGCTCATCCAGGGCTCCTTGACATTTGGACGGCAGTACACCTGTTTTCTGCCTTGAAGATATTAGGCACAAGCCCTTGAGAATGTTTTCTGAATCCTTTTGCTTGGGGAGAAAAAAAGGAACACTTTCCTTCTCTGTTCAGTGTGAACGCCAAGGGGCTAATTCACCAAGAAACAACCTACTCACAGTCATAGGCAGAAGACTTGGTAGAATGTGTTTGCTGGCTCAGGAAGAGCTGTAGTAAGCTGTGTCTTGAGCAATTGGAAGCCCTAAGAAAAAGTCACTCTCCAGCCCCCTGGCTTGATCCGCTGAGCAAGACTGAATGCCCCACTGTCCTTCCCTGCACTTGTGAAGCTCGGTGTCGCATAGCTGCCTTTCGAGTCAGAGCCTCGTAATGAAAGGAGGATGCCACTCGAGGCCTGATTCAGGGCTTGGGGCTGATGCTCACCTTGATCCTCGCTGGTCGGCATCTCAGCCCCAGCGTCCCCTGGATGTTCAGCTGTGGTTCTGGGAGCAGTGTACGATGGGTATGTCTGCAGGTTCAGCTCAAAGCCTTCCCGAACTGGGGCAGTAGTCACCCTTGTGACAGCATAAGCGGACGGACTAAGGGGAGCTTTTGGGTGGTGCTGATCACATTCTGTTTCTTCATCTGGGTACTGGTTATGTGAATGTATTCAATTTGAGAAAATTCGTCAAGTGGTACCGTGTGTGTTTTCAATTTCGGTGAATAAAATGTAAAAAAAGCGTTGGGTCCTGGCCTGAGGGAACCGTGTTGCTTTCTTGCCTCTGTCTTCCATAGCGAAGATCCAGTTGCACGTGCGCCTGACCAGTCCCTGAGCTCACAAAGTCATGAAGAAAGTAGTACCTGGGGATCAAAGAGCTTTGGGATAATGAAGAAGAAACCAGGTGGCGATGGGTGAGCCCGTGAGAGAGTTTTGCAGAGTGAAGGACTGTCACAGCTCAGAGCAAGAGACCAAGAACATCAGGAAAGCTGGAAAGGCTTCAGGGAAGTCTGCGTTGTGCTGATGTGTGGCAGGGGCTCCAGGAGTCTCCTGAAAGATGCCCTGCAGCACATTTGACCCTGAGCCGTCTGATTCTGAATCTCATGCCCTCTCAGCATCCCCACCTGGCCTCCCACCTGCTCCTACTCCTCCCTGGTCAGACTCTGTAAATTCTTCTGTGTCCTTTCTGTGACCGAGCCTTTGGCCTGATTCCTCACCTTGTTCCCTGGTCTTGATTTCCTAGTCCCGCTCCCCTTACCCACCTGCTGCACACTTCCCTGACTCTCAGCTCCCCTGGGCATTTCTGTTCTTACCAGGTTCCTAGTATGGGCCTGCTGGTCCCCCTGCTTGATAGCAGAGCCTGCCAGGCCCCTGCCCTGTGTCTGCCAGCACTTTCCTGCCTTCTCTTGCCCAAGTGGCAGCGCAAAACTTTGGAGAACTTTCCCTTTTTGGAAGAAAGCCAGCCTGTAGAAATGAAGCCCTCCTTTTCTTGCTCCATTTTCAGTGAAACCAGAGGACAGATGGTCATTGTCCTCCACGCTGAGAAAAAAAAAATCTCACCAACAATTAAAATTGAAATGACCAGTATGTAAAAATGCCATCTTACCAGAATTCCGAAATATAAAATAAATAGCAATATTTCCTGGTTGCTGTGAAGCTCAGTGTTAGAGTTCTCTTGTTTTAGAACAGGCGGACTAGTATAAAACTTTAAGGGAAGATAAATGATTTCCTTTATATTTCTAACTAAGGGTGTTAAGGCCACTAATTTTTATGACCTTCTGACTTTCTCCATGGCAAGGTCTTTGTACCATTGTCTTCAGAAGAGAGTCTCCTGAGAGCCCTGTGCTGTCTGAGCCTCGCTGCAGTGTCCCTGTCCACAGAAAAAGGTGGGAACAAAGTTGCCCTCATTACAGATGTGCAGGGGAGCACCCTGCTGTAGGGAAACTTCAGGAAACATTCGGAAACTGAACAATGGCTCCCGGAGAACAGGAACAGATACGCCTCAATTTCAGAAACAAATGCTCATGAAACATCATCTTTTATTGGAGGACATATATATTAACTTAAACTCTTTTAAAAATCATTACCAGGAAACAGTGACCTTTCCAACGCCTTCATGAGCTGCGGTTTTAGGAGAACATAATAAATGCTACGAGACGCTCTGGAACAGAAAACATAGGGATTCACCAAATGAAACTCGGGACACACGGCCAAGATACCCAGTATAGACCTATGTGTACAGTCACTGCTATGTATTATTTTTCCCATCAAAAAGTTGACATTCAGGATATTCAAGAAATAGGAGTGCCCTTTCAGACTTCAAATTGGGATTTATTTCCTGGTGATGCTGTGTTTATTTAGCCATGTATTAGTGTCATGCAACAGAAATGGGCTTTCATGTAAATAAAATCTCTTACTTCTTGCAATCAAAATTCAGCATGAATTCCATTAAGAGAATGAAATGTTAGGGTAGGTTCGATGCACTAATTGCTCTTTATATGTAGAATTTTAACAGCTGAAACCATCTCTGCTGTGCCTTCTCCTTCGAACATTTGTTTACGAGCATGTATGAGTTCATAAGCTATCATGAACTAAGAATTAAATTCAGGCTAAAATGTAAGGTAATAGTAGAATACAGAGGAGAATAGGTTACTGTATATATTTGAGAACATGTTCAGATTTTGATGTTTGGGAGAAAAGCCAGCTTTCTGTGCTAGAATTTTTCCACGGTTCCCCTCATATGGGTCTATATGCAGAGGTCTATGCTGGTTTTCCTGAGTGTTTACTTATTATGAGGCAGAGCCGGCCACCACTGGACTATTTTCAAGCCAAGTGTGACTATCTGCTCTTGAATTCTCTGTCTTCTTCATGTTCCTACACCCACGTTCTCACTTTCCAGAGCCATTGGAAAGGATGAAGGGCACTGTAGTGTGAGCCCACCTCAGTGCTGAGATGCCTCACAGGGTGACCAACTGACTGAGGGGACAGACTGGTTTGTTTCCAAGTGACTGGAATGTGCGTCCCCTGGGACCTGGCCCTCAGATGTGACAGCTCAAAATTTCAAGTAAAGCAAACCATTACTCTTCCTTGGGAATGGACTGTTGTGTTGGCCAATAATGAACATGGAAATTGTGCATCTGAACATAGAGGATGCTAATCTTGCAAATCTATTTTCTTATCCTGTATGAGCATGAAGTAACTTTTTTTTAGTCCATGATCCTGAAAAACTGAAAGATTATGGAATACAATTATCTCTCTGTCAAAAAGTTTTCTTCTGTTGAAAACGAAGTCAACTTCCTTGAATGTTTAGCCCTTCTTTTAATTGATCTCTTTTGAGATTTCACTGGCATGTTCGGGATACTCAGAAGTTGAGATATTATAGACAGTTGTTTACTGGGGTCTGTCAGGAAGGTGCCTGGCCCCGGGAATGGCTGCAGATGGAGAGATGCCAGCCCTATGTGGCTCTCATCAGAGATGTGTGCCAGGTGGTGAGGGGTGACAAGTCCCAGTGCCAGAAGCCTTCACAACCTGGTCCTCACCCCTCTATTGCTTCATCCCAATGGCCCCAGCACTCAAGCCCTGTTCAGTTTGAGGTACTCCTCTGATATCATCCCTGTCCAACCGTCTCTGTTTCTATGTCTGGTCTCTTGACTTCTCTTTCTTCTCCCAGCCCTGCACACACCATGCCTCTGCCTACAATGCTGTTCTCTCCCTCCTTGCCTGACTGTCGTCTGTGCAACCATTTGGTACTCGATTATGTATTGCTTCTTCTGGGAAGACTTCCTTGGCCTTCTTTGAGACCATCAGAGTATTTCTCATACTTGACTGTATTTATTTAACGATTCCCTTTGTTAGATTCTATACTGAAAATCTCTAAATCGTCTACGTCAAGCCAAATGCTATTCACTGCCTGTTTTTGTAAACAAAGTTGTATTGGCACACGGCCATGCCCATTCATTTTGACACATGGCTGCTCTTGCAGTACGATGGCTGAAATGAATGCCTCTTCCATCAGAGGTGTGTGGCTCAAAAATCCTAAAATATTTGCTCTCCGGCCAGTAGCAGAATGAGTTTGCTGACCCCTGCTGTAAACAGTTAGGTCAGAGACCTGGTACTATTCCGTCATCAGTACTTGGGCTAGCACCGACAGGCATTTATTTTCTGGACATTTGTTGAATGAATGAATGAATGAATGAATGAATGAATGAATGAATGAATGAATGATTGATTGAATGAACGTGAGTACATTGGCTGAAACTCAGCACGAAGGCACTAGCGGTAACTGGCTTACATTTGCGGAGGATCTGATACACAGAAAAATGCAGAACATTAATGTTCTTGATTCTGTTTGTGCTGATGTTACTACGTCTAACCAGTTAGCGTGTATTGACTATTCACTACCTGCCACAGATAGTGCTAACGTATTTAGCTGGTTTCTCTCACTCAATCCTCGCAACAATCCAGCATGGTAGGAACTAGTATCATATCCATATTACAGAGAAATACACGGAGTCTGGGAAAGTTTGGTTCGGCCGTGACCCCCACGTCTAGGAAGCAGACTTTTGGGAGCTCACTTCTTTCACCCATGAGCCTCCACATGAACTAGCTCATTTGCTTATTTGGGAATTGTGTCTTCAGTTGCATTTTGTTTTTGTGCAAAGCATATCTTCTCTCTGAGCAACTGTCTAGGTGTCTAGGTGAATGGTTAGTTTTGTAGGAAGTCCGGCTTCTGTAATGAAACTGAATTTCCCATACATTCCATTGTAGCCACAGGTATAAGATATATTTTCAGAATTGTTTTATTTGGACTAAAAAAAGTGTGAACCCAACAATTCGACTAGGAAACAATTTTCTGAAGTCAGGAAGTACATGGGATGGACGGGTAAAAATCACTGCAACCAAACAATTGCAATGACAAAACAACAGCAACAATAAACGTGAGCAAAGCCGAAAGGCATTTTAATAGATCATCCCCATGAAGAGCGCTCTTATGGGTAGGAAATCGATGGGTGGAAAGGACCCCAGAGACCAGGGACATATAATCTTCACATGGGGTTATGAACAGCACAGGCATTTAAGTGGAGCACTCATGATATTCCATAGAATAAATACTATATTCCGTAATGAATGAATGGAGTGATGTTTACAGTGTGACTTTGGCCTTCTGATAGCTGCTAACGTGTAAAAGTTGGAATTACATTTTTAGTCACTTACCTTCCATACTTTGACATTATAAGCTATTCATATTTTATTTGTCTCTTTTGTAGTAAGTAAGCCGTTAACCCGAAAACGGGTCCACAGATACAAGAGGGCTTGGATGTGCAATGAAAAGTCAGAGGAAACCTACATTTCCAAGATTTTCTGAACTAATTGCCAATGGGAATATGCATAAACTTGGAAGCAATTTGTTTGGTTAAATGAAGAAGTTCTTCATCCAACTTGCAAAATCACATGGGCTTCACATCAGGGCCAAAGTTAAAAGTGACTGAATTGGTCATTTGAAGGAAAATCTTCAATTTATGTTTTAATACGGTTCTTTTAAAAGCTGAACTAGTTGAATCATTAACCAAAAACCTACAAACAAACAAGCACACAAAAAATGCCCAGGACCACGTGACTACCAATGAACTCTAACAGACCTCTAAGCAATCAGTACCAATCTTTCTCAACCTCTTCCAAAACATGGAAGAGAAAGGAATACTTCCTAACTCATTCTATAGGGCCAGCATTACCCTGATACCAAAGTCAGCAAAAGACATAAAAAAACAACAACTAATGTGTCCATGAATAAAACACAAAAATCCTCAACAATACATTAGCAAACCAAAGCAAGTAGCAATAGTAGCAATATGCACCATGAGCAAGTGGGATTCACTCCAAGAATGCAAGAGTAGTTCAACATACCAAAACCAATCAGTGTAATACCTCACATTGATAGAATGAAGAAAGAAAAGAAATCACATAATCATTTCAATAAATGCAGATTAAAAAAAACCAAGCATCTGGTGAAATCTAGTGCCCTTTCAAGGTAAAAACAAACAAAAACTAAACTAAACAAGGAATAAAGGGAACTTCCCCGATGTAATGAACAACATTAATGTAAAATCCACAGCTAATATCACACCTGAATGAAACAAGAATTCACACTTTCACCATCTTTTCAGCATTGTACGTGAAGTCCTAGCCAGAGCAATTAGGCAAGAAAAAGAAATAAAAAGACACCAACATTCGAAAGGAAAAAGGAAAGTTGTGTCTATTTATAGAGGATACAATTGGTTGTATTTCTGTAATGAACGGTCTGAAACAGAAATTAGGAAATCAATTCCATTTACAACAGTATCAAAAAGAATTAGGTACTTAGGAATAATTTGATGAGGTACAAGACTTGTACAATGAAAACTACAAAATATTGCTGAAAAAATGAAGACAGCTAAATATAAAGACACCCTGTGTTCATGTGATAGAAGACAATAGTGTTGAGATTGTAGGACTCCCCCAAACAATCTATGGATTCCTTTTAATAGTTATCAAAATCTCAATGGCTTTTTGTAAAAGTAGTAAAGCTGGACATACATTTGTAAGAAAATTCAAGGCACATAGAATAGTCAACTCTATCTTGAAATAGAAGAACAAAGTTGGAGGACTTATACTTGTTCATCTCAAAACTCTTTCCTGCATCAAAGGACACTATTCAGAATGAGAAAAAGAACTCACAGAATGAGGAAGAATTTACAAATGACATATCTGAAAAGGGTCTAGTATCCAGTATATATAAAGAACACTTACAATTCAACAACAAAAAGACTAAAAGCCCAATTAATGCATGGGATATCAACATGAACAGTCATTTGAGGAATGCAGATAAAACCACAATGAGATAATGCCACTTCACACCCACTAGGATATCTAGAATCATAATCATAATCAACAGGAAATAAGTGTTTGTGAGAATGTGGACAAATTAGAACACTGTGCATTGCTGATCAGAATTTCAAGTGATGGAGCCACTCTGTAGGACACTTTGGATGATCCTCAGTAGGTTAAACCTAGAATTGCCACATGACCCAGCATTTCCACTCCTAGGTATATATCCAAAATAATCGAAAACAGGTGTTCCACCAAAAACTTTTATGCGAATGTGTGTTGGAGTACTAAATACAGTAGCAAAAAGGTGGAAACAACTCAAATGCCCATCAAGGGATGAACAGATAAAGAAAGTGTAGTATAGCCATACAACGGAATAGCATTCTGGTATAAAAGGGGATGGGGTACAGATACATGCTATAACACAGATGAATCTTGAAAACTTTGTGTTAAGTGAGCAAAGACACAGAGGCCACATATTGTGTTATTCCACTCACATTAAACATACAGAATAAGCAAATCCATATACAGAAGCAGATTTGTAGATTTTAGGGGACAGGTGTATAGTGGGGTGGGAACTCAATGTGTACGGGATTTCCTCTTGGAGTGATGAAAATGTTCTGGAGCTACATGGTGGTGGTGGCTGCACAAGAGTGTGGAAGTACTTCACTGCCACTGTGTCGTACACCCTCAAGTGGTTAAAATGATAAACTTTATGTTTTGTGTATTTTACCACAGTAAAAAGCTGACCTATTATGGCCAGTTTCTCCGAAGCAATGAAATTATTTTTTTATTATGCATCTTGGCAATTTCATACTTTAAAGGCCTATTTTTTTTTTCTGATTAGAAAAACAGTATTTGTTTACTACTAAGGTTTCAGCCACACAGAAGCACTATGGGAAAAATAAAACATACCCGTGTTCCCACTACTAACAAGTAGCCACAGTGAGTTTTTAATGTCAATCCTTCCAGGCTTTTTTGTCACGGACATAAGGGTGTGTGCACACACTCATGGTTGTTATTTGCATTTTTAACAAAACTGTTATTATGCAGTACATAGGCTGTTATAATCTGCTTTCCCTCTTGCTATATCATGAGCATTTTCATATTGTCATTTTCTTTTCTTCCGCATCACACTAAATGGCCAGATAGCATTCCATCTTATGGTTGTAACATACTTTATTTAGCCAATTTCTATTGTTGGCTAGATCCTAACATTTTAGAGTCGGAATACACTATAGACATTGTTGTGTCCAAGTTATTTCTTTCCCAAGCTTTATAGCTGCAAGCCTTAAGCACATGGCACACAAAAACCATTCGACATTTTGAAAACAGTGTTAATTTTTCACTTTCCAGCTGGATTTGGGTATTGCAGGTGCTCTGGATTTGCCATTCAGGAATCTAAAAGATGGAAATAGTGGATGGGTGGTAGGAGGGGGGAACGAGCCAGGTGTGAAATAGTGCCCAAGGCATCAAAACTCTATCCTGAATGGTTTGTGTCCCTGAAAAATAGATATGGCAGACCACAAAATAGGTTCTATTGAATCTGTTGATGACAGTTCCATCATGCAAAATGGATAATGCCTTGACAGAGAAGAGACTAAGTAGAGAACGGGTTGCGGTGAATGTGTCTCTCAGAGTCAAACAGCACTTTCTCTTCCCCACAGTTCACGGAACGACAACATCCAGTCATTCGGTCTTGCTGTGCTGAGCCTCTTTGTGTTTCTGGAGGCACGGGGGCCAGGCAGGAGAAGTCGTTCTTGACGCTTTTTTTTTTAAATTTTTTTTAATGTTTATTTATTTTTGAGACAGAAAGAGACAGAGCGTGGATGAGGGAGGGTCAGAGAGAGGGAGACACAGAATCTGAAATAGGCTCCAGGCTCTGAGCTGGCAGCACAGAGCCCGACGCGGGGCTCGAACTCACGGACCGCGAGATCATGACCTGAGCCGAGGTCGGCCCCTTAACCGACTGAGCCACCCAGGCGCCCCATTGATGCTTTCATTTGAACTGCCCATCGGTGTCAGAGACTTCAGGATATTCTCTGATGATGTCTTTAAACCCAAATGAGTCACATCAAGGTAGAAATAACTGTGTTCCTAGAGGTCTACACCAAATGTGACACATACTCCGCATGTTGGAGGATTATTGAAGCAGTTGTATGTGTTTCCTGGGGTGTCCCTCATGGGACGGAGTTTTTCCAATTAGAGTGCTGCACTCTCACTGTCACCGAGGCATTTTCCACAATAGGGTGGCTTCTCAATAACCGCCCGCCCCATTGCCTTAGTTGGGTTTGGTAGAGGGCACAGGAGGCCACCTTGCCTGGTCTTAAGCTGAAGTTTTCAGTCCAAGTTAGATTGGTTTTATGAAGAATCATTCCTAGACTATTTTTTTCTATTGTGTAGAATGGATTTTTCTTATTGAGTTATAGAAAATTTTCTATCTCAGGCACCAATTATTTTTCCGTTGTGTATGTTTCCATTTATTTCCACACCTTTTGCCATCAAACTATGTGCATAGTACAGAGAAATTTAAGAATCTCATGTAACCAAACACGTCTTTCTTTCCGTCCTTGTTTCTGTACTTTATGACTTAATTTAGCAAGGCTTGCCCTCCCCAGTAATTAGTATTAGTTTTTAATATTTCTTTGTATTTTATTCCTAGGCTTATATGACATCCCCCTTCCATTTTGCTCTATTATCCACCTGAATTTACATTTGCATGTCATTGGAGGCAGGGGATGAAGAATACTGTTTCAAGACCACCACCTATATAATCTTATGTTCTCCAGTAACAAGTGTGTCTTCAGGATGCATTTCCTTCCTTTGGAAATTAAATCTAGAAGCAAGTCTTGCTTGTGAACAGTCAGAGAAGCTTCATTTGGTGGAATTCCCAGTGGTCTTACTTCAAATCAAGGCCAGTACAAAGCCTGGACGCTTATTTCAGTGATCCTTTTGGCTTCTTTCCAAGGGAAGACAATGTAAGGTCATTCACAGATTTATAAAATGTGTTCTCATGGCTTGTGCTGGCTACAGAGGAATTTCTAGTATGGCCCAGTATGCCTTGAAGAGTTTGATGAGCTTCCCAGAATGAGTAGGTAAGTCTGTGCTGTAAGGTCAAAAGCCCTAAGTCCAGATCGCTGTCTTAAAAAGGCCTTCTTCTGAGTGCCTGGCCAAGGGCCTTTGCTTTTTATGCAGTGGTCAAAGGTAACAACAGGAGAGCCACTGGCAGGTGAGGCCTCCCCAAGGTAGGACTTAGAAAGGACTTACAGTGCTCACCCTTTGCAGGGAGGGGCATGGTCTAGAACCTCAGTGATCCTGGCTCCCCCATTTTTTTCTTTCACCAATTTCCTTGTTCAGGGAGAGGTTTACCTTTGCCAGAAAAAGGCTCCTAGCTCAAGCATACATCTGTCTGTGGGGACACCGTGTCCTCTTTCCCTTACCAGACCACAGACACTCAACAAAGAGCATCTTATAAACACATCAGAGCCAGGTAAGGTTAACCAGAAGGAAGGAAATGACACTGAGTGATTGGGGTGCAATGATCCTGGGTCACTCCAAATCACCACAGCTTGAACTCACAAAGTCTTTTCTTTGCTCTTGGATGTCTCCCACCAGCACCTCTGGAAACATCACCACCCACAGAAACTTTCCACTGCTGGTTCGAGAGCCTTTTTTCCCAACAGAGCAGCACAGATGGATGGTGTCAGCAGAGGGCTAGGTGAGTCAGCAAGGTCAGGCCAGACCATTCAGCCCACGTCTGTGTCTAGTTGAGCAAACAGCAGAGCCTAGGGGATGCTGTCGGGAGTATTCTAACACTGATGCAGTTTGTCTCCCTGACGGTGATCTCTGATGTAATTAACAAATTCATAGTGAATGTGTACCTCATAGCTTTGTGCCCTGGAAACTTCTGGGAGATTCCTCTCTCTCCTGCACGTTCTAAGAAGCTGGTGAAAGACAGGGAAGGTGGAATTTTTATAAAATGCAATCCTTCCTGGAGCTAATGCTGAGTTATGCTTCCTGCCCTCTAGACACGTGCTCCCATTCAACTTCAGCAGGAGCATGAGGCACTTGCCTGTCACATGGGCACATGGTGGGAAGTGAGAGACAGAGAGAGAAAATACAGATATATATATCTGAGACAGAGAGAGAGATAGAGAAAGAGAGAGAGAGAGAGAGAGAGAGAGAGAGAGAGAGAGAGAGAGAGAGAGAGAAAGGGAGTGCACGTGCCTCAGATGTCTGCTCCAGAATTTTCCCCTTCATCCCTTTACTTACTGGGCGACCAGATGGAAAATGTAAAGCAGCGCTGCTGCAGGAAGCCCTGTGACTGCCCGGGGTCCTGAATGATGTCTTTTGCCAACTTAGAGACTGGACCTTCTCCAGGTCTGAGGCTCCTTGTAGAGATTGAATTCCAGGATTCCAGAAGGCTCTCCCCTTCTTACAAAGGAAACGATTGTCCAGGCAACAGTCCATTCACATCTGGCAAAGGTACAGACAACTTAGTGGAATCAAGCTCAGTATTTTACAGCTGTAGGTGCTCGGATGCTCTCTTGGTGACCACTAGACCCAGCCCTTGATCTTTCTTCCT